>NC_140542.1:10261127-10861127 GCF_057382185.1 Mchenga conophoros
CTACAACAACACCACCAACCACTACAACAGCACCTCCAACCACCACTACAACAACACCACCAACCACTACAACAACACAAACCACCATTACACCAACAACCGCTACAACAGCACCTCCGACCACAACAACAACACCACCAACCACAACAACGACAACCACCATTACAACAACAGCAACCTCCGCTACAACAGCACCTCCAACCACCACTACAACAACACCACCAACTACTACAACAGCACCTCCAACCACCTCTACAACAACAGCACATACCACTACAACACCACCACCAACCACTACAACAGCACCTCCAACCACCACTACAACAACAGCACATACCACTACAACACCACCACCAATTACTACAACAGAAACTCTAACCACCACTACAACAACACCACCAACTACTACAACAGCACCTCCAACCACCTCTACAACAACAGCACATACCACTACAACACCACCACCAACCACTACAACACCACCACCAACCACTACAACAGCACCTCCAACCACCACTACAACAACACCAGCAACCACTACAACACCAACACCAACCACTACAACAGCTCCTTCAACCACAACAACGACAACACTAACCACTACAACAGTACCTCCAACCACAACACCACCACCAACCACTACAACAGCACCTCCAACCACAACTACAACAACACCACCAACCACTACAACACCATCACCAACTACTACAACAGAAACTCCAACCACCACTACAACAACACCACCAACCACTACAACAGCACCTCCAACCACCACTACAATAACACCACCAACAACAACAACAACACCATCCACCACTACAACAACACCACCAACCACTACAACAGAAACTCCAACCACAACTACAACAGCACCTCCAACCACCACTACAACAACACCAACCACTACAACAGCAACTCCAACCACCACTACAACAACACCACCAACCACTACAACAGCACCTCCAACCACTACTACAACACCAGCAAGCACTACAACACCACCACCAACCACTACAACAGCTCCTTCGACGACAACAACGACAACACTAGCCACTACAACAGTACCTCCAACCACCACTACAACACCATCAACAACCACTACAACAGCACCTCCAACCACCACTACAACAACACAACCAACCACTACAACAACACCTCCAACCACCACTACAACAACACCACCAACCACTACAACACCATCACCAACCACTACAACGGCACCAACCACTACAACACCACCACCAACCAGTACAACACCACCACCAACCACGACAACAGCACCTCCAACCACCACTACAACAACATTACCAATCACTACAACAGCACGTTCGACCATGACATCGACAACACCAACCACTACAACAGCACCTACGACCATGACAATGACAACAACAACCACTACAACAGAACCTCCAACCACCACTACAACAACACCACCAACCACTACAACAGAACCTCCAACCACCAATACAACACCACCAAGCACTACAACAACATCACCAACCACTACAACAGCAACTCCAACCACCACTACAACACCACCACCAACCACTACAACACCACCACCAACCACTACAACAGCACCTCCAACCACCACTACAACACCACCAACCACTACAACACCACCACCAACCACTACAACAGCACCTCCAACCACCACTACAACAACACCACCAACCACTACAACAACATCAACAACCACTACAACAGCAACTACAACCACCACTACAACACCACCACCAACCACCACAACACCACCACCAACCACTACAACAGCACCTCCAACCACCACTACAACACCACCAACCACTACAACACCACCACCAACCACTACAACAGCACCTCCAACCACCACTACAACGCCACCACCAACCACTACAACAGCTCCTTTGACCACAACAACAAAAACACTAACAACTACAACAGCACCTACGACCATGACAATGACAACAACAACCACTACAACAGCACCTCCAACCACTACAACGGCACCTCCAACCACCACTATAACAACACCACCAACCACTACAACAACATCACCAACCACTACAACAGCAACTACAACCACCACTACAACACCACCACCAACCACTACAACAGCACCTCCAACCACTACAACAGCACCTCCAACCACTACAACAGCACCTCCAACCACCACTACAACGCCACCACCAACCACTACAACAGCTCCTTTGACCACAACAACAAAAACACTAACAACTACAACAGCACCTACGACCATGACAATGACAACAACAACCACTACAACAGCACCTCCAACCTCTACAACGGCACCTCCAACCACCACTACAACAACACAACCAACCACTACAACACCACCACCAACCACTACAACAGCAACTCCAACCACCACTACAACAACACCACCAACCACTACAACAACATCACCAACCACTACAACAGCAACTACAACCACCACTACAACACCAGCACCTCCGACCACTACAACAGCACCTCCGACCACTACAACAGCACCTCCAACCACCACTACAACGCCACCACCAACCACTACAACAGCTCCTTTGACCACTACAACAACACAACCAACCACTACAACACCACCACCAACCACTACAACAGCAACTCCAACCACCACTACAACAACACCACCAACCACTACAACAACATCACCAACCACTACAACAGCAACTACAACCACCACTACAACACCACCACCAACCACTACAACAGCACCTCCAACCACCACTACAACGCCACCACCAACCACCACTACAACGCCACCACCAACCACTACAACAGCTCCTTTGACCACAACAACAACAACACTAACCACTACAACAGCACCTACGACCATGACAATGACAACAACACCTACGACCATGACAATGACAACAACAACCACTACAACAGCACCTCCAACCACCACTACAACACCACCACCAACCACTACAACAACATCACCAACCACTACAACAGCAACTCCAACCACCACTACAACACCACCACCAACCACCACTACAACACCACCACCAACCACCACTACAACACCACCACCAACCACTACAACATCACCTCCAACCACCACTACAACACCACCACCAACCACTACAACACCACCACCAACCACTACAACACCACCTCCAACCAGTACAACAGCACCTCCAACCACCACTACAGCAACACCAACTACCACTACAACAACACCACCAACCACTACAACAGCACGTCTGAACACCACTACAACAACATTAACCACTACAACAGCACCTCCAACCACCACTACAACACCACCACCAAGCCCTACAACAGCACCATCAACCATTACAACAGCGAAAGGTGAGTCTAATTCCCTGGAAAATTATATAGCATATGATAATACACCGAGACTTAAACAGATACCATATGGTTGAATAGATCCTATAGTGTGTTAACACCATGCTTGTTAAATAACTGTCTAACATACCACACAGAGTGAATGGGTTAAATTTAGAGAGGAATTTCCCCACGGGGATCAATAAAGTATACATTATTATAATTATTAGATTTTCAATCCATAATTTTTTGGTCAAATTTTGGTCAAATTTTTAATACATTTTACAGAGTTGGTGTGACAAGGGGAGCATCATCACAGATATTTCTTTTTTTTAGTAACAGTAGCATTTCTTTTTGATTAGGGTATTTTTTAAGACTTCCGCATTATAGAAAAAAGGCATCTGTCTGAAGCAGACCAGTTTTATAACTTGAAGGCAGACTCTCCCCAATGATTTGAAATGCTAAGGACTTTAAATAACAGTCTCTTGCATGAGAAACCTTGATTTTCGCTATTATCTATTATGAGCTATTATTCACAGCCAACTGTTTTGAAAACAGTCTTTTATTTAATATAAACTGTGAATATCACAGGATGTGCACTAAGTAAAACAATTACTGTAAGCTCATCTGTCGGTTCTGTGTGCACATCTGCCATCTACTTAGTATAACTTGGAGTTTCTTTTTCCTTTGCTGAGGCATGCGCTGTGCAGCAATTTGGAACCTTAACAGTTGCAGTTGCTGTGTTTGTCCACCAGGTGGCTCCAACTATTCACAAAGCACATCAATTTTGAGGAAATTCATTAAGCTATTTTCTAACTCTGTTACACAAAGACTCTGCTTAGTTTCACTTTCTGGCTGCAGGTCCTAGTTTTGCAAAAGCATGTCGTTTCCTGTCAGTACTTTTAACTCAAACTCAAAGCTCTCTTATATATAAAACAATATAATCAGCAGATAAGCTTCAAAATATATATTTCAAATCTCAACACTAACTTTAGTTACCTTGGGAATTCCTTGGTTAACATGTTTGGTAATTCAGCAATAAAGCTGCATTTAAGTTTACTTTTGCCTGTGTGTCTGCATTTTGTGCCCTTACTTTGCCTGCGTCACACAGTACATGACAATGGGATGCGCCTCCCTGGCCAGCCAACAACGTTGTCCTTTTCGGGTATAGTTAGCAATGAAATTAACATACACTATTCTCACTGTGAGAATTTCAGTCAGTGAATATAAATTCAACCTTATCTCACAACATAGCAAATGGAGATTCTCGACTGTGCGTTTGTGGAGATGACATGTCAAGTAGCCTCCCCTACTCACAGAATGGATATTCAGAATAACCAGACTGATATTTTGTGGGCCATCATATCCACTACATCATGTTATGAGGGGAAAAAATGCCCCAAGCCACCAGGGCAGCAAAACAGCTAATCCCAGTTTCTCATGGAAGGACAGTCTTATGGCAGTAGCCAAATACAAGAAGCTTTTTCCCTGGATTTTGAGGGGGACTGAGAAACATGGAGAAGCACTGCTTACTTCACATGTCCAAAGAAAGCTGTTAGTTGCAGCCTACCTCAATCTATAGCTACCACACTCGTGTCAGAGGCAGACCACTTTCAGACTGCCGTAACTGAAAGTCACTATGAAGTGGCAGCTGAAGTGGTAAGGGCATTAATGTGTTTACTTCATGTTCGCTGCTTACCTAGCAGAGCTATCCAAGGACATGGCATCCAAACCTGACTGGAATCTGTAGGAAGAAATCACTGAGTTTACTGATATTTGCCTCCATGCGTAGCACTGTGCTGTCCAAACCATAGGTAAATCTATGGGGATGATGGTGTTGCTATTAAACCCATCAGAGATAGATTATGTGTCTTTTTATGAGCAATATCAGTTTGCTGATCTTGATCCAGTTGCTGTAGAGTCTTCCAGTTTGAGTCTGATGGGCCAGGCTTGCCATCCGATATTGTGTGTGTGAATGTTATCTGCAGCCATCACACATTCAAAAAGAGAAAGGACTGGGGTTAACCCAGGCCTTGTCCGACATGCAGATAGCTCTTTTGATGAAAAAACATGGGCTGCACAACAGAGCATGAAGAAAACAAATCATTTACAGCAAAAGAATTATGACAAAGAAAAATAATAAACAGTTCCTGCCTCTTCAAAGAAAGGAAAACGATGTTCTAGTTGAACTGGTTAATTCATTAACTGGCTTTGCTCATATATTCCAGTCTTCATTTTCCAAATTTATCAATTTCTGTGTGCATATCACATGATTTGACCAGAAGAAAGACGTCACCATCTCCAGTTCATGCATATTCATTCTTGCATAGGTATTGGTATTATATTCAGAAAACATTGCAAATTATATTGATTAGACATATTTTTAATAAAGTTAAAATAGTAAAACAGCCCTCTGGCTGGACTCATACCCGTATTTGTGTGACATAAATAACAAGTGGGCTTTTTTTTCTTCTAACAACACCAAGCAGGTAAAGCTGTAAAGGTTTTCCCGCATACATCTTGGTCACTTTGTCTGTTTAACACCTGCTGCTGATTTAGAAAGCACACCTATATTAACCGGTGATACACTTCTGAGAATGGAGGGGGAAAAAGTATCTTTTTGGGGGTATTTTTTGTGATTTGTGTGTCAACCACAGAGGACATACATAAAAAGATCCTCTCAGGAGGATAGTCACAGTTTAGTTTAGGTAGCTGCCTGCTAATAATTACAAATGATGGTTTCTGTGAAAAACAAATCATTAACTTGATAGCCATCAATTGACATTCATGCCCTTGTGCACTCACTTTGCTAAAACCCTATGTGCCCAAGGTGTTTGCATCATCTGATCTATTACCTTAAAAGCATTCTCCCTGCCCCCTTTTTCTTCTTTTGAAGAAATAAACTGGTGACTATAATGCAGCCGCTGCCCCCCCCTCCTCCCCTCCTCCCCAACCTGGAGCTCCATTTAAAGTCACTGATCATCTCCAAGTGCTCTATGGTAAACAGAAGCAGGTCAGCTGTCTGAGGAAATCATACATATAACTGAGCAGGCAATTAAACTGTGAATATCACCAGGTAACATGGGTGTGTTTTTAAAAATCAGCAGCAGGTGTTAAAAAGTGCCTGTATGCAGATAAAGTTAAACTCCAGTTGCCATTGAGCTGCTCAGTGGTGTTAGAAAGAGAATATTAGCTAGAATTACGTCACAGAGAAACACGGAAAATAGTTCAGCCAGAGGGCTGTTTTTCTATTTTAACTTTACTTAAAATATTTTTAATCACCATAATTTGCATTGTTATGTGAAGATGATATTAACACCAGTGCACATATGCATTTGCATGAACTGGAGATGGCAACCTTCTTTTTCTGCAAGGTCTATTCTTCTGTTGTATTACTGTTATATTGGTAACCAGGCTTACAGTACACAAGCTACTTAAGGTGTGTTGTTCTGCTAAGGTCGTTCCACTCACCAGCTAGTTAGAATTGGTGGAATGAGACAAATGTTTGTGAGGAAAACACAGGGAGGTGCATCCCATAGTGAGACGTCTCACTTATGCTACTCTGAGAACTGAGGTTATGCAAGTAACATAAAGTTTTTACCGGTTTCAGCAACAGATTGAATGAGATTTTTAAAATGAAATTGTTACAAAAAAATACTTTATCTTTACATTGTCATTTTGCCAATGGCAACACATTTGTTTCTTAAAATACAAAAATATATATGGGTTTCAGCTGTAAATTAAATCAGTACTTTCAGGTTATTAATTAATCATATTGTCCTAAAAGAACCAGAAGTGTGTCACAAAGTGAGACTGAATTGCATTTAAAAAAAATGTATATTCTTTATATTATTTTATTATTGACTTCTAAATGCAATGTTTTCAAACTCTAAAGCCCTGCAAGCACTGGCACATATGAAGATGAGGATAACTACCTACGGAGAGGTCAGCAATGCAACCATCATTAAACTTATTGAAGAGGTATGCCTATAAAATTATATTATTATATTCATATAATATATTTAAAATTTGTTTTCTTTGTGGATTATTTAAACTTGCTTTTGAAACTGAAGTAAATATTTAGATGTTTAGTCTTTGTGTTTTCTCTCTTTTTAGTTTTTTAGCAACCAGATCCTGAATGGAACAGCCCACAGTCTCTCTGTGACAAATATTCAACAAGTGAGAGTTGGCCCATAAAAGCTTTGCATGGACAGAAGTCAAAAGTGACTGAATAAAGACAACAATTCAAGGATGTACTTGGTTTAACATAATGTGAAGCAGCAGTATGACTGAACTGTCATACTGCCTCTTCACATGTCTTGAAATAAAGCAAGCCATCAATTTACAATTCAAGAAAAGAATTTCTGAGTAAAAAATAAGATTAAATTACAACCAGCTTTGTAATTCCACACCTTTGCCTGTATTTTACATAAATATGAGAATTGGAAATGTGCTCTTGGTGTGAGTGTCAACTTGAAAAGTATAATAGAAATCTCAAACCAGGAAATTTGATCTGTCACAGATTTGTAAGAGGCGTTATCAGTTCTTCAGCTCGAGAAGCAGAGGTCACTCTGACAAGCCTGGTAACCAAAAACTGTAAAGCTGGCTTCTTGCTTATATAGACAAAGAAAAGTGAGTGAAGCATACCAAGTGCATGAATACTGTCCCTCAAATCGGGAAAATCAATTGTCTGTCAGATATTACTGGCAGAACTTGTTATTATGAGTGATTCTGTTGTACTCAAGGTCACCTTTCCAGTTTATTGGCAAGACAGAATTTGAAAGCATTCCTTTGTATTTTACTTTAAAGAATAACTCAAATTTGGAGGATGTACAACACACTATGTGTGTGCAGAGAAACTCTGAGAAAGTTTCTGTCATGCAAGCCAACATTGTTGAGTGATTGTTTAAATGTCTTATTTGGCAAACTCCCTCTCTTGCCATTCAAATGTCAGGTGCATTTTAATGTTGGGAGAAAATGTTTTGTTTTTGTTTTATAGCAATAAATCTATGCAACATATGCATGTTATATTATACTATTATTTTTGCACTAAAATTCTGTAGTGTAATGTAAACTTGTCTTTATAAGTAACCCAAAATTAGCTGTAATGCATTCCTGAGTAATGTGTTACTCTAATCATATTGCACTTTTTAGTCACATGGCAATACAATGTGTTACTGTGCTAAATTAAATAATCACATTACAGCTAATTTTGGGTTATTACTTACTTTGCAAAGGGTTTTTGGTCGTTTGCAGGGACAGATAGATAGAAAGCATCAAATATGTATTTTTCTTCCGGTGCACTGGCACTACCATCAGCTGATGTCAGTTAATGTTTGGCGTTAAATGCTCCAGCTGAGAAGTATAATGTGCAATAACAAATGTGTTACGTCCCCCCCACCATGGTGGAGGCAAAGGTAGGAAGGAGACAGCAACACTGGACAACCACAATCAATCATAACCTAGTGTGACTAACAGTTTAAAACCTGCAACCAGTGTATAGGGTACCCCAGCTTACCTGTCCAGCCTCCCACCACACACAATACAAAGAAGCCTGTTCGCAAATGTTTGTCATAAAGCAGCAGCCAGCAGCTGGCCAGGGAGCTGCTCATTTGTAGTGATCCTCAGAGAGTGATTGGCCAACTGTGCCCAGACCAGCCAATAGAAACATGCCAATCAACTTTGAACTGGCCAATAGGTGGAGACTTGACACCTTAAAGATAAAAAGAACACCAAAAGTAAAGCCACATCTCTTGGCACGTAACACCCCCACCCTTTAAGAACTAAACTCAGGGTTTGGTGACATCTCTAAACGGCACGGGAGACAGCGTCTGCTACAATGTTTTCTGACCCTTTATTGTGATGGATATTGAGGGGATAATTCTGAATAATCAGTGACCAACGCATAAGCCGCTGGTTGCGATTATACATTCTAGAGAGGAAAACTAAAGGGTTTTGATCTGTGAATACTTGAACTGAACTCTGACATGACTCTATATAAACTTCAAAATGTTGCAAGGCCCACAACAAAGCAAGTGTCTCCTTTTCAATGGTAGAATACCTGAGCTGATGTTTATCAAACTTCCGAGAGAAGTAACTCACAGGATGGTCAATGCCCTGGGTATCCTCCTGGAGAAGCACCGCTCATGCACTAACTGTGCTGGCATCTATTTCCAGTTTGAATGGTAAAGAGAAGTTAGGAGCAGACAAAACGGGGGTGCAACAAAGTAAGCCCTTAAGGCTTTCGAAAGCCTGCTGGCAACTCTCAGGCCAAATAAACGGCTTTGAGGGACTGGTTAAGTCAGTGAGAGGGGCAGAAACAGAAGAGAAATTCTTACAAAATCGTCGGTAATATCCTGTCATTCCAAGGAAACGCCACAGTTCTCTCCTGGTGGTTGGTTGGGGGAACTCCCTAATCGCAGTGACTTTGGCATCTGCAAGGCACACTTTTCCTAGACCAACTTGCTGTCCAAGGTAGAGGACACTGCCTCTAGCAAAATCACATTTGGCAAGGTTCAAAGTGAGAGATGCATTTTCCAGGCTAATAAAGACTTCTTTCAATGTAGCCATGTGGGTTGACCAGTCACTGCTATACACAACGATGTATCCAAGTATGCTCTGCAGTTGGGGATGCTTCCCAACACTTTATTGGCCACTCTGTGAAATGTTGCAGGGGCATTGCACATACCAAAAGACATAACTGTGTACTGCAGGAAGTGGTCAGGAGTGACAAAAGCTGAAATGTCAGATGCTTGCTGTGTCAAAGGCACTTGCCAATACCCTTTTAACATATCAAGTTTAGTGATGTATTTTGCAGGCCCAATTTCATCAATGCAGTCATCGATTGAGGTAAGTGATGTGCATCTGGGACAGTGACAGAGTTCACCTTTCAGAAGTCAGCACAGAATCTTGGGTTTCCATCTGACTTCGTGTCTAGGAGACATGGTGAACTCCAAGAGCTGGAGCTTGGAACTGCGAATCCATTCTGAAGAGAGATACTCAACTTCCTGTTTTATGATTTCCCTCTTTGCTGGACTAACCCGATAAGCACAATGTTTGATTGGTGTAGGGTTAGTTAGCACCACATCATGTTTTATGGTCAGAGGGCCCGGTGGCGCCAGTGTCCGGCAGCCTCGCCTCTGTCAATGCGCCCCAAGGTGGCTGTGGCTACAATGTAGCTTGCCATCACCAGTGTGTGAATGTGTGTGTGAATGGGTGGATGACTGGATATGTAAAGCGCTTTGGGGTCCTTAGGGACTAGTAAAGCGCTATATAAATACAGGCCATTTACTATTTACCATTTATGACAGTGGTTTGGGACGGGATGTCATCGAACAGAGATGGGAATCCCAATATGAGTGTTATGATATCATTGCTCTGTTCAGCAGGAAGGTGGGACAGGTATTGTGATAGTGTTGACAATATCACAGAATTACCTAATCGAGCACTTTGAGGCTCAGCACCCCGTAACACCAACCCATCTTCATCTGAAGTAATCTCCACCTTGGACACAGAAACCATCGGGGATGTAACCACTTGCTCTTGGACCACAGTGCCATCTGTGGAAGGTTCACGAGAGTTGTACAGCTTCATCATGTTGACATGACACACCTGAGTAGGACGTCTGCGATCCGGGTTATGAATAATGTAGTTGGTCTTGCTGAATTTTCTCTCTACAACATAAGGACCAGAGAATTTAACGGAAAGAGAGGAGCCGGGCACCGGAAGGAGAAGGAGCACTGTCACCTGGCTGGGATGAACGGTCAACAGCCCGCTGATCAAAGTGTCTCTTCATTTTCGCTTGTGAAGTGGCTAGTACATTCCTTGTTAAGGAATAAGCCCTCTTTAACCTGTCATTTAGTGTTTTGACATACTCTGGAAGGCTTTTGGTGTTATCCACCAGATTAGCCAGCCTCTTTAAAAACCTTTAAAGGACCCCTCATCTCACGCCTAAACACAAGTTCACTGGGACTAAATCCCAGAGATTCTTGGGTTGCTTCACGACAGGCAAATAAAACAAGAGGAACACTTTCATCCCAGTCTCGTTGAGAACTATAACAGTGTTTCCTTAACATGGACTTCAAAGTCTGATGAAACCTCTCTAGCGCCCCCTGACTTTCAGGGTGGTAAGAACTCGAGGTTATGTGTTCAATGCCTAATGTTTTCCGGGCTTGGGCAAATACTCTAGACTTAAAGTTAGTGCCTTGGTCTGTTTGCACAACCTTAGGCAGACCAAAGGTTGAAAAGAATCTCAACAGCGCTTTGACAACAATCTGAGCTGTAATCCTCCGTAGTGGGATTGCCTCAGGAAACCTAGTTGAAACGCACATGACCGTCAACAGAAACTGGTTTCCAATTTTAGATTTAGGTAGAGGCCCCACACAGTCAACAATCACTTTTTGAAATGGCTTCTCTACTACTGGGATAGGACAGAGAGGAGCTGGTGGGATTATTTGGTTTGGCTTGCCAGTCATTTGGCATACATGGCAAGTATGGCAGTATTGAACAACATCAGATTTCAGTCCTGGCCAGAAGAAATGTTTCAGAATTCTGCTGTATGTCTTGTTAACCCCCAAATGTCCTGACCATGAATGGCCATGTGCTAAGGACAATACCTGGGTACGATAGGCAGTAGGTACAACCACCTGATAAACTGCAGACCAGTCTGCGTCTTCTGAGACCTCACTCGTAAATCTGCGCATCAGTAGACCTTCATCTGAAAAGTAAGCAAGCTTTTTCTTCTTGGCATCCTGTTGACTGAGGATAGAAGAATGACACTTGGACAGGGTTACATCATTTTTCTGTGCAGTAATGAACTCCTCTCAGGAGATTGGCAAATTCAGGATTGGTTGTGTTTTGTCAGCAGGTGGAACTTTGGCCTGAACCTTAGATCCAGAGGTAAATGTGATCACGTCACCAAAGGGATCTGACGTCATAAAGGAATCGGCCAAGTCAGGGCCATACTTTTTTGTCTGGGCCCTCGTAACTATACAAGCTGGAAAAATGGCAGGCTGGTCTTTGGCTGAGTCAGAGTCCAGACTCAGCTCGGGTCTGTCTAACACTTCAGGAACGGAAGTGTTAGACAAGCATCCTAGGTAATGACTTTGCCTCCAGCAAGGTCATTACCTAGGATGAAGTCAATACCTGGGATAGGTAATGCAGAACGAATAGCCACTTTAACAATCCCACTGACTAAGGAAGACTGAATGTGAATAGTGTGCAAAGGGGCAGATACAAATCCAAGTTCTACTCCCTGGACAATGACAGTAGACTGGCTGAGCGCAAGGCTGTGGGCCTATCTGGATGGGAAATAGGGGTAAAAACATTCTTATGTGTTAACACAAACTCATCGGCCAACACGGCTGCTTTTGACATTGATGTCACCTTCTGTTCATTTAAGAACATTATGAGTCTCTCAGGTAATGAATTTTTAAAATCCTCCAGTAGCATTAACTCGCGCAGACTCATAATCATCCCCAACTCCGTTAGCAGCACATCATTTATCAAAAAGAGCCCCTTTTTCATGTGCAAACTCCACATATGTTTGACTGCTGGTCTTCTTGTGGTTCCTAAATTTCTGCCTGTAGGCCTCAGGTACCAGTTCATAGGCACGTACAATTGTTTCCTTCAACACTTCATATTTCATGCTCTGCTCTAGCGAAAGTGAAGCTACTACCTCCTGAGCTTTGCCCACTAATTTACACTGAAGTAAAATAGGCCATGTCTCTTGGCCAGTTCAGAGCAGTAGCTACCTTTTCAAAAGCATTGAAATATGAATCTACCTCAGTCTCACGAAAGGTAGGTACCAGAGCAATATTTTTGCTCATATCAAAACTTTCTGGGGACACTTTTGGGATTTCTTTAGTGGCATGTGTTTTCTGCCCTGATGACACCTTCAGTGCTTCTACTTCAAGCTGCTTTAACCTGATTTCTTTTTCAGCTTCTATCTCAAGCCTACGGATCTCCAGCCGGAGATCATAATCTGCTTTACGCACCTTCTACTTCTCCTGTGCCTCCAACTGTAAACATAATAAGCGAACCTTAAGCTTTGCATCCCTGCTAGATGTTTGGGATTCTGGAGTGAAAGGCTTAAAGCGAGGCAGAGTTTGGGGAGCCACATCTGATTTAACTTGGGCAGCCGGAGGTGTAGCAAGTAGAGCTTGCTCTTCAGTTCTCTCTGGAGAAGCTGGATTAGCAGAGGCTCCAGGGGAAGCTAAGGGGTCCTGAGAAGGTACCTCAGTTGTAGCAGGGCTAATTAAGATACCGGACGAGCCCCCACTTGTGTTACGTCCCCCCCACCATGGTGGAGGCAAAGGTAGGAAGGAGACAGCAACACTGGACAACCACAATCAATGAAGGAGGAAGACAACAGAACAGTTAAGAATCAGGCAGGATTTATTGGTTGCTTGCCTTGATAGTCAAACTTAACAAAAGAAAAGAGGTGGTTGATAGTTATTGAGATGACAACCATTGACAATCCCCTCAGAGAGTGTAAGCCGCAGAAGGTCATTGCAGAAAAGCTGCCTGTTTACATAGTGCTGTATCAAAGCATACCAAATAAACTGAAATGGAAAAATATGGTGGGAAAAAGTACACAAGCATCAGGGATCATTGCAGTCTGGAGAGAATGGTCAAGAAAAATCCATCCTTCTTTTGATATAGGATAAATTTGAATAAAAATGAACTAATGCCTATACGTGTGAGTAACTCCTCATGGCTAAAAAACCTCCCGTTTAGTATAAAGAGGTATTCAGGTTACAAAGTGCTATTCCTCTCTATTATTAAATTCTAACTTCTCTCCCTTAATATCTGAGCTTCAGTCAAGTATACAGTTTTGGAACATGCACATCAGGGCCGTGCAGAGAGGTTTAAAGGGGCGGGTGCTCAAAGTTAAAAAGGGGCACATTGAACCAGGTTGAATAACAACAACACACATTCATCAAGAATCTAATATGGGAAGGGCAGGGCTGTGTTGATCTGAGACTGTAGACATTAAAAAGTCCATAGGAGAGATGGTAGCTGATTAAACAAGTGTCATGAGATAATAACAAAATGCAAAGATTGGTGACAGCGCTTGGAACCATAAGGCAACAAAAAACTGTGAGAAATAATTTAGGCTCTGCCTGTGAATCACTCTTTGCTTCTCTTCTTCCTTCCATCCCATCATTTCATATATCACTCTCCACTTGCTGTCTATCTGAGAACAAGGCACAACTTGTTATTGCAATAAACTATAATCTAATTATCCACACCTAATAACTCTTGCACTTAATCTAAAATAAAATGATGACAGAAAAATGTTATAGCACTGCCTTTAGTAGCCTCACACAGCTCCTGCTGTTTCCTCCTCATGTCCTTACCAGGCATGTCTGGACAATGTTATATCATGAGTAATAATTTTTAAAAAATCTATATACATAAAACACACACATGCACGCGCACACAGTGACATTTTAGACCTTCTTCAGAATACTGTATATATTATGGGCATCACGGTGCTGATCCAGAATCCTTACATTATTATTTATTACTAGAGCTACAATAATAAAGCAATGGGGAGGGGGGAGTAATAAATATGAAATAATGTATTTATGATGATTCCATTTGTTTCACTATCCACTCTGTGCAGGGGCAAAGCTTATTACATTTTTAAACTGTAGAGATACAATCATTTTACTGCTGTAAAATCCAAATTTTGGCTTATTTAAAATATAAATCTAATATAATCTGCTTCTTAATGTATGTTCTTTAAAATACAGTGTGTGTTTTTTAATATATTATAATTACAATAATGCATAATTATGTGGACATGCATATTAGATCGTTTTTTAGTGAAATATAATCCCTCCAGAAAGGCAGGAAAAGCCCTGTAACTTGCTTTAAAACTAAATATGTTCCCTAAAACGGTGACAGAGCTACAGACCCATGACAGCCTTACACAGGTAGCCAGCAGCTGTGACCAGCACTACCTGTGCAGTTAATAAAAGGACAGGTAATGTTTGTCGCGCTGTTGCACACACAGCACGCTCGTTTGTTTCAGTTCGTCAGTTGCAACAAGACAGCTTACCAACGTGTACGTAATAAGCTAATACTCCTGTGTGCTACACACTACAGTGTACGCTGTACACCTACTTACTGGTTTTGTCGCATCAGTCTGTGTCTCTGAGTTAACTTGTGTTTCTCCTACAGCTCCGGACCGCTAAAAATGCGCGTGCTCTTTGTGAGCTCGTTCTCGTCTCGTAACCAGCGCGTTCTGCCGTCAAGGGCGATCATTGGTTAAATGTGATCATGTGACTGATGCAAGCCAGATCCTTTTATTTAGCAAAACTGTGATTAATAGTTAAATATTATTGTTGAGGGGCACAGACAAGACTCCACACGCACACACACATAAAAAAAAATAATAATTTTTTTTTAAAAGTTGCCTTATCAAAAGGGCACTTTGGGCACCCATCAGGGAAGGGGCGGGTGCTCAAGCCCCACCTCTGCACGTGCCTGATGCACATTGGTAGAGTTTATGCTATAAAGATGATAATTTTGCCTAAGTGGTTATATTTATTTCAAAATCTCCCTGTGTTTCTTCCTAAATCATCCATTGCGTGTTTCGGTCTGTGTGTTTCCTGTTTTATTTTGATAGTTCCTTGTCCCATGTTCAGTGTTTTCAGTTTTCCTTCTTCCCTGTCTTGTTATGTGTGATTACTCCCAGCTGTGCTCTCCTCTTGTCTCATTCCCTCGTTCCTCCTCTGTATTTAGGGCCTTTGTTTTTCTCCGTCTGCTGTTGCGTCGTTACCCCACATTGCTTGTTTTTCCTCCGTGCTTCTGGTAATTTCTAGTTCTCTGTTCCTGGCATAGTTTCCTAGTTTGAGTTATGTGTTTCTATTTTTTTTAGTTTTATGTTTAGATATTTTGATACTGCAGTAAGGATGTCTCCCTTGGTTCATTCCTTTGTTTGGGTCCAATCCCTCCTGCCATACCGCGCTACATGACAAACTGGTTTGAAGGAAATGGTCACCTTGCGATTAAAGGTAATAACATAACATATAAAAAGACTCGAGTATAATTAAAGGCCCTTCATTCAAAGCATTACTGAAGGTAATATGTATGATTAACATAAGGTAAATGAACAACAAAAAACAGAAATTGCCTTGTTTAAGTATATTTCTGATTCATAGTACATTAATTTACATGTCTTCTAATGTATATACTGCTGAGTTGTTTAATCTATTATTTTGCATCGTAATTGTAATCTATAACATCAATTGTGCATGGTAAATGTAGTGTGGAAAAATATCATTTATGCCACTGAGGTGTGGTGTTGTTGAAGTACATGCACATAATTTTCATCAATCAAATTTGTGTTTAAATAGAGGTCACTATAATTTGCTACTAAATAATGTGAATAAACATGCTGGACTGTAACGCTTTCTGATCTCTTAAGATTCATTTTGATGGCAACTGCAAGTTGATTAGGTGGCGCTTGGACCTGCATTGCTGTGTTGATGGCTTCAGCCAAACTATTATATACTTACTTGAAAGACTAAACTCAGAGTTGTATGAAGACACATAAATATTTTTAACTTTTTGGATTCACTGAATGAGCTACATTATAGATTATACATTATGTTTATTTGACAAGGAACTTGACTGAGGCAGGCGAATTTGGAAATATTAAAACCTTGACAAGTTAATGCGCAATTTCAGGCAGCAATACACAGTAAGGAAAAGTATGGTCATGCATTTTTATTTTTCCAAGCGAGACTAAGACAAAAGAGAAACACGAAAAACTCATACAGCATAATGTGTTCATACTCTGTCAGACCTGGAAGTGTTACGTAATGCAATAATGAAAGGTCACTGGCAACCTAATGCAGTTAACAAACGTGTCGCCAAGAGGGAAACTACTGTAGAAAAGCAGTCATCTCCTCTATGAATAACTCAATGGAGCGTGCTGGGAAAAAGTCAGTAGGTGGCACCATAGTTGCTCTTGTTGCAAAGGCCAATATCTTCCGTAATTTGGAAAGTCCTTCTTATTCTGCAAAACAGAAAATGAAAACAATATGCTTTAAGGTATCTTTATATTATCTCACTTGGCCTAAATAAATTGCCAATGTGTCATGTCTGAGTTGTTTTCCTGAATGGACACAAAATGCAGACACGATGTCTAAGTTCATTGTGTTTATTTATAGTGAATGATTTGCAAATAAAGACAATTGAAACTTCAGAACGTTAGTGGTGGCAGGCAACTCCAAGACGTCTGATCCTCAACCTCCCAGTTACAAAAGATACCCGTCAACACAATTGCTTCTTCCTTTCACTTTAGTAACTCATGCGTTTCATCTTTCAACAGTCTCAAGGAACTATGTAAAAATGTTATTACAACTGAGAGGATACTTAAGGAGCAATGGAAGCTGTGTAGTCACCGTTATACAAGTATGTTATGTAATATAAAAATTTCAGAAATGTGTTTATTGTAAACTAAATTGCCAATTACTTTCTGCATCCTGGAAAAAAAATCTCTCCAGAAGGTAACAACCATCTGCTCAGCAGCTCTTCTGTTGCTAGATGAGATAGATGAAAAGATCATCCACCTAAATCAACATCTTCCTCATTTTTGCCTAATTTACCTGAGAATTGTATACAGATCATCAAGTTGTGATCATAAGATATCCTTTGGAGACATGCAAGGCTTCCTTCTGCACAGCAGCGTGTTTTATATTAAATTTGCACTGCTGTTTTTTTTGCTAATTTTGCTCCAGCAGTATCTGTTGAACTGGCACTTTTTCTGCACTAAAAACTGAAAATAAAACACAAAATTAAATACATCAACCACGTAATCATGTTACAGAATTTGAGAAACCGGTCATGGATAACCAGTTAATGCAATTTATGTGTCATACTCATCACAGAGGTTTAAAGCCAAAGTTTTATGTTGATTTGACATTTCTGGAAAGCTATAATCAAACTCAAATTCTGTGGGTTTGCTGCTCACATGTGACTCTCCAAGCTCACAATAATAGCTTGATTAAAATGCTTATCATCTGAAGAACTGCCAGAAAGAGATGCCATTAGAGTTAAATATGAAGAGTAATCTTCATCATTAACACTCATGGTTAACCCTTTAAGACCTACCATAGAACCAAGTCCGCCAGAGCTTATATTATATTTTTACATGGTGTGGTGCCATTTTTGGGAGCATTTCAAGTTGCTATACATCAATACAACAATTATAGCCCAGATTTTAATAATATGTATTCATTAAGTGCATAGTAATTACATAAATTGCAAAAAAGTGCAATAAACTACAAAAAAACTGAAAATCGTTTTTGCTTTTTTAACATATATTTCTAGTTAGAGAAATTTAAGAGGCTTATCCCTCAAAACTGTAAATACAAGAAAGTTGCACAAAATAGTTTCCTACCACAGGAAATTTATTTTGAGTGTCTTCATAGTTCTATTTTTGAAATATACCAATTTTTATATACTGCAGGAAAAACGAAAATAAATATTATACTGCAAATTTGCAAAAAAAGCAGCATATGCATCAAAATAAACTATTTCCAGCAGTGCAATATGAGTCCTAAGCATCCCAGAAACGACACAGAAAGTCATAAAGTCAAAGATAACTCTTAAAAAGACCAGTATAGGCCCTCAGGCCCTGATGGTAAAAAGAACTACATTTCCGCGAAAATGACGTCACTTCCGGTTTCGGGCAGGTAATGGCGGACATGCAAAAGTTCGCGCTGACGTCTATTCCAACGTAGGAAGTGTTATGAACAGCTGATCGGATCGGCACAGCGTGTTTCTGGAATATTATGTTTTTGTTGCTGCAAGTGCTTTTTATGCAGTTTTTGCAAAGCTTTAAGTGGAAGGAAACCGTGACCGAGGACAAGCTGATGGCATAAGATGTAAGTACAACTCCTCCGGTTTCATATGCAAAAGAAATTATTGCGCTAGCTTACGTGGTTGCAGAGCTACCGGGATTTAAAAATAGTTACGCAAAACAGAGCGTGCCCGCTCCGACCGGCTCTAAAGGGTTAAAGGGCAGGGATAGCTCAGTAGGTAGAGTGGTGGCCCCATGATCGAAAGGTCAGGGTTTCGACTCCACTGAACGGCTACCCTGAGGTACCCCTGAGCAAGGTACCGTCCCTACACACTGCTCCTCGGGCGCTGCACTGGTGGTTGCCCACTGCTTCACTGGGTGAATGGGTTAAATGCAGAGAAACTATTTCACTATGGGGACTAACACATAACACATACACACATGGTAGGGATGTAATCACTTCTTGCCATGTAGGCTTGATCACAAATGCTGCTCCCATCACTTCCTTGCTTTGCTCTTCACCTTTTACCAACACTCCTGGCAATCCACTTGGTGCCAGTATCATTTTATTCATCACTGCTTGTGCCAGGGTCGTCACCTTTAACGTGACTTCTTCTGTTCAGTGTATCACAGACCTTAAAACGCTACTGGTGTATTTCATGTTTTAAATAATAATGATTTATATCTTTGGCTTCTTCATTTTGTAACACTCATTACACGAATACACACAGTATCAATAAACATTAGTATTTTGCTTGACATCCTCTCAAATGGGTTTAGCAAAGCTATCTTTGATGTGTTTCACGACAGTTTGGTTGTCCCAGGTCTTATGGAATTCAAAAGCACTGAGGATGTGCCCATGTTTGTGTAACCATGATTTTGAACCTTGTTTGCACACTACTTCCCATGATTGATTTGGAAATAGTGTTGTAAGTAAGCATTCTTGTTGAAATGGTCATGCTGCTGTTCCCTAGTTCTGAAATATAACTATTAGATATCATAAACAACACCAAGTGTCAACTAATAATGCTGAAATGCAGACAGCAGAACACTATCCAACCCTCTGCATGCAACACTTCCATAGACCAAATTGTTAGTTAGGTAAACAGAAGGGGTCATTTATGTATATAATTAAAAAAAGATTCCTCCCACAGTCCAAAGACATGCACTTTGTGGGGATAGGTTAATTGAACAATCTAAATTGCCCATAGGTGTGAATGCGGGAGTGAATGTGAGTGCGAATGGTTGTCTGTCTCTGTGTGTTAGCCCTGCGACAGACTGCCGACCTGTCCAGGGTGTACCCCGCCTCTCGCCCTATGACAGCTGAGATAGGCTCCAGCGCCCCCCGCGACCCTGAAAAGGATAAGCGGAAGCAAATGGATGGATGGATGGATGGATGGAAGATATATTCCCCTCTTACCCCTGCGGGCAGTCTATCCTTCAGGCTCAGGTCCTCTATCAGAGGCCTGGGAGCTTGAGCGTCCTGCACACTATCTTTACTGTTCCTAGGACTGCACTTTTCTGGACTGACAGCTCGGATGTTGTTTCCGGGATGTGCTGCAGCTACTTGCCTAGCTTGGGAGTCACTCCACCTAGTGCTCCAATTCATGTAACCTGTTCTGCTGGGGCTACTTGCCTAGTAGCATTCCAACAGCACCCTATTTTCGTCCCTTTGTCACAGCCCGTGGCTCGGCATCCAGGGAGCCGTGGGAGGCTGCGGTGGCCACACCCTTGGGCTGGGCCGCCTCCTAACCACCTGCGTCTCATCTGAGGCAATCACCGGAGGACTACTTCAGCCAGCTCTGACGGCTTCTCCTCGCCAGTCCGTAAGTCTCCTCCCAGTGTGACCAGCATTCGGCGTGGAAGCCTGTGGCCTGCCTGTCCTCCTGCCTGACTGCCTCCCTCCCTAGGATTCCCTTCACGGGCGCCTCTCCCCTCCAAGCTCCACGGTCCTGCTCTACCTGTAAGCCTCGGCAACTTATGAAGTCTAGCTGTTCATTTCTTGACAACCTGCGTGCTGTTAACTGTGTCTCCCCTTTCTGTTGCAGTTTCCCCACAGTCCCGATTACGGCGCTCCTGGGCTCCACGCTCCTCGTTTACCCCCGTGGCATGAGCCTTAGTTTTTCATTTCCTTAGCTGTGTTAAAAATATTCCTCAGTTAAATAAAACTTGTACTGAGTCCGCTTTTGGGGTCCTGTTACCTGAACACTCCGTGTTCTGTGACACTCTTCCCCATCTTGTTCCAGTAGTCCACTTCTCATCAGGGTGCCTTGGTTCCTCAACACCTGACATGAACCTTGTTAATCCGGGTGACGTCCGAGCCAGTATGGCTTCTTATTTATTTTAACATATTTACGATATGATGTAACCATGACATACAGTCTATTACTTGAATTGTTGCGGCAAGCGGATCAGACTCAGGCACAGACTAGAATCACAAGTTAAAAGTTCTTTTATTTACACAAAAACACCAGGTGCAGAACATAGGTGGGGGAAAGCCAGGGGTTCCAGTGGTCCACAGGAAAGATTCGAGGAAGAGGAACCGATCCTTCTCACTCGTTCGCTCTGTTTGAGAGATCCCACACATGCCACTTCAAACTGCCCAAATCCACGCTTAAGGTTCCAAGGTTCGGGGAGTCTAAGCACAGAGTCATGAATAGGTACACACATGAACATACTAGAATTCACCAAGCTGGATTTACACTAACGTATCAAAACTCAAAGTCCAGCTCAGAGCCAGTGCCTTAAGAAGTTGCCCGAGAACATGATGTATCACCGGTGTGTGATTATGAGCAGGAGCATGGGCCAAAGAAGCAGAAGATAACAGTGAGCACCACCCAGGCAGAGCAATGAGAGAGAGAGAGCAAAACCAAAACAAAACATGTAGCCTTGCAGAGCCACCCGGGTAGACACGGGGGCCATGACATAAAACATATGTTTACTTTTTCTTTACCGTCAACACATGTTCCACCATTTTGATTTCAGCCTATAAATCTACACTGTATCCTAAATATTAATATATGTTCTAACATGAATTATCAGTCCAATTTATTATTTACTTACAGTAAATTAATAAAATGAGTATTAGAAAAACAAGTTTAGAAACATTCATATAATTTGAGAAATAAGCACACCAGTTCACCAACTTTGTTTCAACTTCACATCGTGGATCAAACGCGAGTTTGATAAGACTGAAGTTGTCCCTGTCTGACCTTTCTCATCATAGCTGAGAGCCTTATGTGAATAAAAATGATCAAAGTGCTAAAACAGAGATTTTCCCTATTTTCCAATAATAAAGCATTTTTATTCTTAATGAAACGTGTATGTGTAACTGAAGTAAGAGTATTTAAACTAAATGAAACATGTAGTAAATTATTATCACGTCTGACCAAATGTTTAAATGTGGTGGAATTTTCTCTCTGTTATAGAAAAGATGCAACTTTAAAAAGTGAAATGATTTTAAAGTTCAAGGTTTAAACTCTGTTTTAAATCACGTATGTGGAAAAAAGCTTTCTCTTCCCTTTTGTCTTCTGCGAAATCAGCAGTTCTGAAGCTTGGACTCAAGACATTGAAGGTTCCAGAGACACTAGACGGACTGACCCAGCCTGACCTTTGAACCTGCAAATTGGTTGCATGTTTTTCATTGTCCTCCCTGCTCATTTTTGCCATGTTAGATGGGGTTAACTCAGAAAGATTTACATTGTACTTTCACTGAATGCCCAGGGGATGCTGCTTTCCTGTTCTGTGATTGTAATCAACACAGTACATGGGGATAAGTGCATCTTCTGATCCAGTTGTGGTCATCCTTCCTCCGACCTCTCCTTACCAAAGATGAGAACAAAATCAGCATTAACTCAGAGTAGGTTAGTTAGATAAGTATAATTGAGTTTATTTGATCATTGTTTGTAGTTGAAGAGTCTGGGTGCTAAACTGGTTCACCAACTGAACACACTTGGCACATCACGGAATGAATGTAGCTATAAATAAAAGAAAACAGATAGAATTAACAAAGTTGATTGTAACAAACTTTCTATCTGATTAAAAGTCATTATGAAAGGAAAAATCCCAGCACACAATGAAAAACCTGTTTGACTGCCACACGAATAGCTTTAGTTGCTAACTGCAATGGCATTTTAGTTGGCTGACAGCACTAACACATTAACCCAGTTGTGCTTTCAAAATTCTGGGTTTAGGAATTAGCTTTAGCTGCGTACTTTCAGTTTCATTTTATACCCACCCACCAGCAGTAAGGTCAAAATAAAACAACTAATTTGACAGCATGTACACAAACTGTTGGGATTTCTTAAATCTAATCTACAATTCACAATTTATATTCTGTTTTGTGTTACTAATTGTGTCTTTGTTAAATTCAAATACAACCCTTTGCCTATGACTCATAAACACTAAGTGATGTACTCCTACAGAGTGCTTCCATTCATAGCCTACAATAAGAATGAGAATTTTACTTAATAAGATCATGAAGACGCTACAAATCAGACACTACCAGATACGGCAAACTAAGTTAAACTTGTAGAGATTGTAATGACATTTACTGTTGAAACTGGACTGCCACCCTATGATGCTGCAAGGCCTATAGTGTAAGTGTGTGATAATATTAATAAATAATTGAAAAGTAAAAATGAATTTGTCCTACATTACACAGATATGTATTTTCCCGTGCACATACCTATTTTTTTCAGTTTCTATGAACGTTGTCTCTGTCACAAATCCTTAAACATTCCTTTGAATAGTGGAGGGAGGAGCATTTCATGATCTAAGTACAAGGCACAATCAGACATAAAAACAGTCTGTGCTGAGAGCAGTGAGAAGTAACTACAACCATCATGGAAAGAAAAATTATTTGCTGGATAATACTGCTTGGACATTTTCATGCAGCACAGAGTAAGTAGTTATTACAAGTCATATCTGTATCATTGTTTGTGGGATAGTAAGAACTAAATTATATTTATTTTAAAGTAAATAAATGTTCCAGGATAACTGCATGCTTTCAGTGCATCCTCAAAAAATAATTAATATTCTCATAAAAACAAAATGTCAACTGTCCAGACGACTTCCATATTTATTCCATATTTCCACAAATAAGCTCAAACCTGGACTGAATTGTTGTTTAGCTGTTAGCCATTTCAAAGTACTGAGTAACGACAGGGTAAGTACATGCACTAGAGCTAGAAGAAAGTATCATACCCAATGCACATTTAGGTTACATGTATAAAATAATACAGTACCTTAGTAAATTGGGTCAGAGATGGATGGATCAACAGCTCTAGATTGCATTCTGGATAATACATTTTGGACAATATCCATGGAGACGAAAGGGAAGTGCAAAGAAAACCAAAAGATTCCATATAAATAAAATGGTAAAAAGACTGATCAGCATTGTTTAATATGACTGGTAGACAATTTCTTGTGGCATTTATACATTAAAATAAAATAAAGGAAGTAGTTAAAATTATACATGGAGCAAACATATCAAATTATAATATAGAGGGTATTATTAACCCTTTCACGCATAGTGGTCACTACCGTGAACAGCTATTCAAAGACTGTTTCCTTGTATTTGTGTTAGTGTTGAATGTATACATGCACATAAACTACTACATTGGACACTCATGTGTCACTCTATACCCTGCCACCCACTGGTCTTTCAACGTTATTTTCATTGCAATTATTGTTATTTAACCCTGTCATGGATGAATTATGACAACCTCCAGTAGCGGGTTGGCAGGGGATTTACTGGCTGGCTGGAGCAGCATCTAATAACCAACTCGCACAATAAAACAAAATAAAAACAAACCAACAAACACGAAAACACCAGACATTATGATACAGACTTATAATTTGCACCGATGTTTTTTCGAAACTCTACAAAGTGAACGCGAGAGCCCTTGGTGCGCCTGCTTGCTGCTGTGCTGAAGTCAAAGTAAACTTTATTGTCATCTCCGCTATAAACAGTACAGTATAAAGAGAGACAAGACGACGAGGCTCCAGTTACAACAGTGCGAGTAAATGTCACACAGTGGAAATCTGTGTTTTTATGTTTTATCAATCTGTGTACTGGTACATAGTGTTGATTTCATTTGCATGATTTGATTGTGATATTTATATTGCATGGTTTTATCCTCATATTTATATTATGTATTTTAGTGTTGTTGCACAATATTCTTCTAATCCACTGTGGACTAAGCAGACAATTGTAGGCACCTGTGAGGTGGGGGCGTTCCCCGAGGTGGCCTATCAGCCGCCAGGCTTACTTGTTAAAGGGGATAGTGAGTGCAGAGACAAAAGAACGACGCACAAAAGGTGAGCAGGAGAAAAAGAAACGTGTGTAAGCCCACACCTCACAGGTGCCTACAATTGTCTGCTTAGTCCACAGTTGGAGGAACTGCTGCCTGACTGTGGGGTGCAACGAGCCTTCGGTGATCCAGTCCCAGCGGCATACTATGCATACTCTCTCTCTTCATATATATATATATATATATATATATATATATATATTTATTTTGACAGCGAATGCGCACCTGCGGACCACTTATGTGCACCCCTGATTATTTAGCTCGTCATATCGCAGCCACAGAAATTCTTTTGTCCATGAAACCATAAAGCTGCACTTTCTTTTTGCCTTATAGTCTGATTTGTCATAACTTTTCCGTTTTGTGGTAAGCTTTTCTTTGGCTGTCACTTCTTCACCCTGACCTGTCTTATTTGGCTCAGCAGAACTGAAATATATATCCTGCTGCTTTTACACACGCACTCACATAAGCTCAGCGATTCTCTGCGCGATCAACCTCTCACATGTTTAAGCTTGCTGCGGGAGATTTCACTTGTCATATTTGCATAGTAAGCTAACGATTAATAAGATGATGTCAGAGGAATTGGTGCACAAATTATCATCACTCACCAATCAGTGCTGTCGCTCTCTATACACAGTTCACGCGATTGCAAAGTGAAAGCAAAAAAACAAGCGCAAATTCAAACGCGATTTCTATATGTCACAAATTGACAGTGGCTCACCGATGCCAATGACATAGTTACCCAGCTGCATTTCTGAAAGAATGCAAAAGCATTGACATATATTTTTACTTCCTACAATAGCCCGACGGGCAGGGCAGAGATAGATTTTGGTACCCGACTGGAAAAAATCGCTAGCCCCTGGACGTCGGGCTAGCGATATTGCGAGCCCTGTATCTGATTGAGGAATCACTCATCTTTGGAAAAGAGAGTTTATTACAGAGAAATGGCTCTTTCTAAAATAAAAGCTATACTATCCGCTTCTTCTGGGCTATATTCTCAGCAGCATATTAAACATATCAGGTCCCCATAAGGAGAATCATGTGCTAACGGCTGTCTAAATGACTCGGGTAAAGTTTGTAGCATGCTTGCTTGTTGTTTTTGTCTTTGCACTAGGATGATGTCGGCGTAAATGTGCAGTCATATTCGTTGTGTTCTCACTAGTGCTTTCAGGTTCACCTCGTTAAAATGACCTTAACGCCACAACACGGCAAATCTCCGTTAACGAGCTACCCCTGATAGCCCCGTGCATGGGGCTAGACGGCCAACACGTTAACGAGCTAACTGCGCTAACACACTAGCTCCCACCCATGTAATTGAGCATTGCGTGGCACATCCAACATACTGTTTTACTTTAGTCCATGACGCGCTTACCTTCAGGGTCATACGTCACATGAAAACCAAAATAATTCCAAACGCCAGATCTCAATGAGGGTGGGGGAGGTTCAATTTGCCATGTTGCAAGGAGAGCTTAACTTCTGTCTCGCTAGCTTGCCCTGCGCTCTTCCTTCTGACTATGCTGTCTGTGTGGAGCGCTCAGTGGATCTGCGCTCGACAGTGCAGCCTAGGCGGAGTAGTCGAATGCAGATTCACTAGGCGCTCCACACAGACAGCATCGTCAGAAGGAAAGTTGATAAAATAAATTACAAATGTTGTATTGTTCGATACATATGCGTACCGAACCGAAAGCACTGTATCGAACGGTTCAATATCGATACGAATATCGTTGCACCCGTAATATATATGTATATATATATATATGTGTGTGTGTGTGTGTGTGTGTGTGTGTATTTATGTTTATCTAGTTAAATTCAGTATGGTTCCAACCAAGGTTTTTACAGTAAAATATATTTTATATGTATGTGCAATCCTTAATATACATATATGGAGGTTGTCAGAATTAATGCATGAAAGGGATAATTAGTAAAGCGGTTCCATTGCTTTAGTCTACTATAATACGCACAGTACAACATGAAAACTGTAGTGATGAAGTAAAAGTTTGTGTTAGGGCTGGGAAGTCAAACTAATTTATGGCGCTCTTCAAAACTATTTAAAAAATAAGAATAAACTTTTGCATCAACAGTCATGACGACAGCACAAAGCACAACGCCAGCAACCACCACTACAACAGGAGCAACAAACACCACAACGGCACTACCAACAACTGCAAGTGGACATCCGACATCCACAACAACAACACCTCCAACTATGACAACAGAACTACCAACCACTACAACAGCATCGCCGACCACCACAACAACACCACCAACCACTACAACAGAACCTTCGACGACCACAACCACACCACAAACCACCACAACAGCCCCACAAACCACCACAACAGCACCACTGACCACCACAACAACACCATCAACTACAAACACAGGGCCTCTGACCACAACAACAGCACCACCAACCACCACAAAAGCACCAACAAGCACTACAACAGCATCACCGACCACCACAACGGCAGAACCAACTACAAACACAGAGCCTCTGACCACAACAACAGCACCACCAACCACTACATCAGCACCACCAACCACTACAACCAAAGCACCAACTACCACAACAGGACCTATGACCAGCACAACAACACCACCAACCACTACAACGGCACCTGCGACTACCACAGCGGCACCACAAATAACCATAACAGTACCTCTGACAACCACAATGACTACCCCAACCACTACAACTGTACCTCCAACCACTACAACAGCACCTCTGACCATTACAACAGCACCACAGACAACCACATTCACAACACCAACCACTACAACAACAGCTCCAACCGCCACGACACCACCACCAACTACAACAGCACCTCCGACCACCACAACAGCTCCACCAACCACAACAACAGCACCACTGACAACCACACTCACAACACCAAACACTACAACAGCAGTTCCGGCCACCACAACAGCACCACCAACAAGCACTACAACAGCACCACCGACCACCACAACCACAGCACAAACTACCACAACAGCACCTTTGACCAGCACAACAGCACCAATAACCACTACAACAGCACCTCCGACTACCACAGTGGCACCACAAACCACCACAACAACAACCACAACAACTGTACCTCCAACCACTACTACAGTACCTCCAGCCACTACAACAGCACTACCAACCACTACAACAGCACCACCGACAACGACAACAGCTCCACCAACCACTGCAACAGCATCTCCAACCACCACAACAGCACCTCCGACCACTACAACAGCACCACCAACAACCACACTCACAACACCAACCACTACAACAGCACCTTTGACCAGCACAAAAGCACCTCTGACTACCACAGTGGCACCACAAACCACCACAACAACCCCAACCACAACAACTGTACCTTCAACCACTACTACAGTACCTCCGGCCACTACAACAGCACTACCAACCACTACAACAGCACCACCGACAATGACAATAGCTCCACCAACCACTGCAACAGCATCTCCAACCACCACAACAGCACCTCCAACCACTACAACAGCACCACCAACAACCACACTCACAACACCAACCACTACAACAGCACCTCCAACCACCACAAAAGCACCAACAAGCACTACAACAGTGTCACTGAATACAACAACAACACCAGCAACCACTACAACAGCAACTCCACTCATCACTACAAATACACCACTAACCACTACTACAACACCAACCACTACAACATTAACAAACAACACTATAACAACACCACCAACCACTATAACACCACCAACAACCACTACAACCACCACTACAACCACCACTACAACAGCACCTCCAACCACTACAACAGCACCTTTGACCACGACAACGACATCACTAACCATTACAACAGCACCCCCAATCACCACTACAACAGCACCTCCAGCCACAACAACAACACCAACACCAACAACCATTACAACAACACCAACAACCACTACAACATTACCTCCAACAACCACTACAACCACCACTACAACAGCACCTCCAACCACCACTACAACAACACCACCAACAACCACTACCACCACCACTACAACAACAACACCAACCACTACAACATTACCAACCACCACTGTAACAACACCACCAACTACTACAACAACACCAACCACAGTTACAACAACACAAACAACAACTACAACAACACCTTCAACCACCGCTACAACAACACCACCAACCACTAGAACACCACCAACCACTACAACAGCACCTTCGACAACAACACCGACAACACTAACATCTACAACAGCACCTCCAGCCACAACACCACCACCAACCACTACAACAACACCAACCACAGTTACAACAACACCAACAACAACTACAACAACACCTTCAACCACCACAACAACCACCACTACAACAACACTAACCACCACTACAACAACACCTACCCTTACAACATTACCAACTACCGTTACAACAACACCAACAACCACTACAACAGCAACTCCAACCACCACTACAACACCACCACCAAGCACTACAACAACACCACCAACCGCTACACCACCACCGACCACTACAACAGAACTTCCAACCACGACAATGACAACACCACCCACTGCAACAGCACCTTTGATGACAACACAAACCACTACCATGACACCTCTGACCACTACAACAGCACCCCCAGCCACATCAAAACCCCCAACCACTACAACATTACCAACCACCACTATAACAACACCAACAACCAATAGAACAGCACCTCCAGCCACAACAACACCACCAACCACTACAACAACACCAACCACCATTACAACAACCACGACAACAGCTCCACCAACCGCTACAACAACACCACCAACCACTACAAAATTACCAACCACCACTATAACAACACCACCAACCACGACAACAGCACCTCCAACCACCATTACAAGAACACCACCAACCACTACAACACCACCAACAACCACTACAACAGCACCTCCAACCACCACTACAACACAACCATTAACCGCTACAACAACACCAACAACCACTACAACAGCACCTCCAACCACCACTACAACAACACCCCCAACCACAACACCTGTACCACCAACCACTACAACAGCTCCTTCGACCACAACAACAACAACACAAACCATTATAACAGTACCTCCAACCACAACAAAACCACCAACCACTACAACACCACCACCAACCACCACTATAACAACACCACCAACTACTACAACAACACCAACCACAGTTACAACAACACCAACAACAACTACAACAACACCTTCAACCACCACTACAACAACACCACCAACCACTAGAACACCACCAACCACTACAACAGCACCTTCGACAACAACACCGACAACACTAACATCTACAACAGCACCTCCAGCCACAACACCACCACCAACCACTACAACAACACCAACCACAGTTACAACAACACCAACAACAACTACAACAACACCTTCAACCACCACAACAACCACCACTACAACAACACTAACCACCACTACAACAACACCTACCCTTACAACATTACCAACTACCGTTACAACAACACCAACAACCACTACAACAGCAACTCCAACCACCACTACAACACCACCACCAAGCACTACAACAACACCACCAACCGCTACACCACCACCGACCACTACAACAGAACTTCCAACCATGACAATGACAACACCACCCACTGCAACAGCACCTTTGATGACAACACAAACCACTACCATAACACCTCTGACCACTACAACAGCACCCCCAGCCACATCAACACCCCCAACCACTACAACATTACCAACCACCACTATAACAACACCAACAACCAATAGAACAGCACCTCCAGCCACAACAACACCACCAACCACTACAACAACACCAACCACCATTACAACAACCAAGACAACAGCTCCACCAACCGCTACAACAACACCACCAACTACTACAAAATTACCAACCACCACTATAACAACACCACCAACCACGACAACAGCACCTCCAACCACCATTACAAGAACACCACCAACCACTACAACACCACCAACAACCACTACAACAGCACGTCCAACCACCACTACAACACAACCACCAACCGCTACAACAACACCAACAACCACTACAACAGCACCTCCAACCACCACTACAACAACACCCCCAACCACAACACCTGTACCACCAACCACTACAACAGCTCCTTCGACCACAACAACAACAACACAAACCATTATAACAGTACCTCCAACCACAACAAAACCACCAACCACTACAACACCACCACCAACCACCACTATAACAACACCACCAACCACTACAACACCACCACCAACCACTACAACAACACCAACCACCATTACAACAACTCCAACAACCACTATGACAACATCACCAACCACTACACCAGCACCTCCAACCACCACTATAACAACACCACCAACCATTACGACAACACCACCAACCACTACAACAGCACCTCCGACCCCGACAACAACAACACCAACAACTACAACAGCACGTCCAACCACCACTACAACAACACCACCAACCAATAGAACACCACCACCAACCACCACTATAACACCACCACCAACCGCTACAACAGCACCTCCGACCACGACAACAACACCAACCACTACAACAACACCAACCACCAATACAACAACTCCAACAACCGCTACAACAGCACCTCCGACCACGACAACAACAACACCAACCACTACAACAGCACCTCCAACCACCGCTACAACAACACCACCAAGCACTACAACAGCACCATCAACCATTACAACAGCGAAAGGTGAGTCTAATTTCTTGGAAAAATATATAGCATATGATAATACACTGAGACTTAAACAGATACCATATGGCTGATTAGATCCTAATGTGTGTTAACACCATGCTTGTTAAATAAATGTCTAACATACCACACAGAGTGAATGGGTTAAATGCAGAGAGGAATTTCCCCACGGGGATCAATAAAGTATACATTATTATCATTATTAGAATTTCGATCCATAATCAAAGGAGCTTGCAAAGAAAAGCATCTGGACTTCTTTAAGTTACTTGAAGACGTTTCACCTCTTATCCTAGAAGCTTCTTCAGTTCTAAGGTCAAATGGTGGAGAGTCCCAGATATAAACCTAGTGGGAGTATCCCCCCACAGAGGGACAAAAGGACCCCCTGATGATCCTCTAATTGCCTGAGCCAAGGTGTGAAACTGGGTGTGGGTCCCAATCAGCCAGAGTTTCGGGTGAGTTCATTGTGAAACCTGGCCCCACCTTATCATGCGAATTCCTGAGATCAGATGGCCCAGGATGTGAGTGGGCGTTCAGGCGTCTGGGAAGGGAACTCAAAACTGGATTATAGATGGCAGAGAGTTGGTGTCGTAAACCACCGCCTCTGTTCAAAGATGGTCGCTCACAGTGGACATAGATGGCTTCTTTCACTCCTCTTTCAAACCATCTGTCCTCTCTGTCCAAAATGTGAACATTGGCATCCTCGAAAGAGTGTCCTTTATCCTTAAGATGCAGATGGACAGCTGAGTCTTGTCCTGTGGAGGTGGCTCTTCTTCTATGTTGTGCCATGCGCTTGTGAAGTGGCTGTTTGGTCTCTCCAATGTAGAGGTCTGGGCATTCCTCGCTGCACTGTACAGCATACACCACATTGTTAAGTCTGTGTTTTGGCGTTTTGTCTTTTGGGTGAACCAGTTTTTGTCTGAGCGTGTTGCTGGGTCTGAAATGCACAGGGATGTCATGCTTGGAGAAAACCCTCCTGAGTTTTTCTGATACACCGGCTACATAGGGGATGACAATGTTGTTGCATCTGTCCTTCTTATCCTCCCTCGCTGGTGTCTGATCTTCTTTTCTGTGCCTCTTTGGTGACTTTAAGAACGCCCATTTAGGATAGCCGCAAGTTTTGAGTGCTTCCTTTACATGTGTGTGTTCCTTCTTTTTTTCCTTCAGGCTTAGAGGGAACATGTTCTGCCCGGTGGTGTAGGGTCCTAATTACTCCAAGTTTGTGTTCCAGAGGGTGATGGGAGTCAAACAGGAGGTACTGGTCCGTGTGTGTGGGCTTCCGGTAAACTTCGATGTTGAGGTTGCCATTCTCTTCAATGTGCACGGCGCAGTCCAGGAAAGGCAAACAGTTGTCCTTTGTGTCTTCCCTGGTGAACTTGATGTTTTTATCCACAGCGTTAATGTGCGCAATGAAGGATTCCACTTCTTGTGTCTTGATTTTGACCCAGGTGTCGTCTACATATCTGTACCAGTGGCTGGGTACTCTTCCTTTGAAAGAGCCAAGAGCCTTCCTGTCCACCACCTCCATGTAAAGGTTGGCTACAATAGGTGACACGGGGGAGTCCATGGCACAGCCATGTTTTTGTCTGTAAAAGCCTTCATTGTCTCCCTGGATTTTGAGGGGGACTGAGAAACATGGAGAAGCACTGCTTACTTCACATGTCCAAAGAAAGCTGTTAGTTGCAGCCTACCTCAATCTATAGCTACCACACTCGTGTCAGAGGCAGACCACTTTCAGACTGCCGTAACTGAAAGTCACTATGAAGTGGCAGCTGTAGTGGTAAGGGCATTAATGTGTTTACTTCATGTTCGCTGCTATAAAGTAATCAGTAACTAATTACTGATTACTTATTTTCAAAAGTAATTAATTACTTAGTTAGTTACTTTTTAAAAACACGATTTACAACCTGAAGAGGTGATAAAGTGGTAGATCTTTCAGCCCAATTCTACTTTTTCTGCATAATCCATTATACAAAATGTAACCAAATGGAAAAGTATCTTTTTTTAACTTGTTTTATCAGTTTTAATCTTTTAACTTTATGCATCAAGCAAAAATTAAATTATATGCACCATTCTTTGACTTGAATAAATTAGTTTAACATTTAAACCTATTTTCTGCACATTCCAGCCCATAAAATAAAATATTTTTTGTGTTTACACTCAGTCTTTCAAATAGATGCAAGTATAACACAGCAGAAAATAAATAAAGTCAAAGACTAACGGTCCTTTTGCTCTATTTTCACCTGTAAAGCAGAAGTGGGGTAGGCGGAGGTTTACCCTGGTGCAGGTGTGCTGCAGCGGTCAGTGGAAGAATCCGCGAGTTTCTCTGTGAATTTCCCATTACGGCGTAGCGCACGCGGTGCTTGTTTAGGGTTTTTTTTTTCGCTGTAAAAATAAGTTTTCTTCCCACGCACAACGAACACTAATGTTTTTGTCACTTTTTATGGAATCAAACTCAAAGTAAGGTCAGTACTTCCACACTTTAAACGCTGCACGCTTATACTCTCTCCCGCACTGATATATTATCCATTGTTGATCTGCACACAGCTGATCAACAATGGATCACGAACGTTGCACTCGCTTACGTCACTGTCATGAGACATTCTCGCAAAAAAATCACGGTTTTAGTAACGCAGTAACGCAGCGTTCCTATGGGAAAGTAACAGTAATCTAATTACCGTTGTTGCAATAGTAATCCCTTACTTTACTCGTTACTTGAAAAAAGTAATCAGATTACAGTAACAAGTAACGCATTACTGCCCATCTCTGGTGACTATAATGCAGCTGCTGGTCTATTTTTCTGTTGTATTACTGTTATATGGGTAACCAGGCTTACAGTACACAAGCTACTTAAGGTGTGTTGTTCTGCTAAGGTCGTTCCACTCACCAGCTAGTTAGAATTGGTGGAATGAGACAAATGTTTGTGAGGAAAACACAGGGAGGTGCATCCCATAGTGAGACGTCTCACTTATGCTACTCTGAGAACTGAGGTTATGCAAGTAACATAAAGTTTTTACCGGTTTCAGCAACAGATTGAATGATATTTTTAAAATGAAATTGTTACAAAAAAATACTTTATCTTTACATTGTCCTTTTGCCAATGGCAACACATTTGTTTCTTAAAATACAAAAATATATATGGGTTTCAGCTGTAAATTAAATCAGTACTTTCAGGTTATTAATTAATCATATTGTCCTAAAAGAACCAGAAGTGTGTCACAAAGTGAGACTGAATTGCATTTAAAAAAAATGTATATTCTTTATATTATTTTATTATTGACTTCTAAATGCAATGTTTTCAAACTCTAAAGCCCTGCAAGCACTGGCACATATGAAGATGAGGATAACTACCTACGGAGAGGTCAGCAATGCAACCATCATTAAACTTATTGAAGAGGTATGCCTATAAAATTATATTATTATATTCATATAATATATTTAAAATTTGTTTTCTTTGTGGATTATTTAAACTTGCTTTTGAAACTGAAGTAAATATTTAGATGTTTAGTCTTTGTGTTTTCTCTCTTTTTAGTTTTTTAGCAACCAGATCCTGAATGGAACAGCCCACAGTCTCTCTGTGACAAATATTCAACAAGTGAGAGTTGGCCCATAAAAGCTTTGCATGGACAGAAGTCAAAAGTGACTGAATAAAGACAACAATTCAAGGATGTACTTGGTTTAACATAATGTGAAGCAGCAGTATGACTGAACTGTCATACTGCCTCTTCACATGTCTTGAAATAAAGCAAGCCATCAATTTACAATTCAAGAAAAGAATTTCTGAGTAAAAAATAAGATTAAATTACAACCAGCTTTGTAATTCCACACCTTTGCCTGTATTTTACATAAATATGAGAATTGGAAATGTGCTCTTGGTGTGAGTGTCAACTTGAAAAGTATAATAGAAATCTCAAACCAGGAAATTTGATTTGTCACAGATTTGTAAGAGGCGTTATCAGTTCTTCAGCTCGAGAAGCAGAGGTCACTCTGACAAGCCTGGTAACCAAAAACTGTAAAGCTGGCTTCTTGCTTATATAGACAAAGAAAAGTGAGTGAAGCATACCAAGTGCATGAATACTGTCCCTCAAATCGGGAAAATCAATTGTCTGTCAGATATTACTGGCAGAACTTGTTATTATGAGTGATTCTGTTGTACTCAAGGTCACCTTTCCAGTTCATTGGCAAGACAGAATTTGAAAGCATTCCTTTGTATTTTACTTTAAAGAATAACTAAAATTTGGAGGATGTACAACATACTGTGTGTTCAGAGAAACTCTGAGAAAGTTTCTGTCACAAGCATCAGGGATCACTGCAGTCTGGAGAGAATGGTCAAGAAAAATCCATCCTTCTTTTGATATAGGATAAATTTGAATAAAAATGAACTAATGCCTATACGTGAGTAACTCCTCTTAGCTACAAAACCTCACGTTTAGTATAACTTATGAGAGGTTCACTCTGGGTATTCAGGATACAAAGTGCTGGCAACCTAATGCAGTTAACAAACGTGTCGCCAAGAGGGAAACTACTCGCTTGGCGACACAAAGCAGTCATCTCCTCTGTGAATAACTCAATGGAGGGTGCTGGGAAAAAGTCAGTAGGTGGCACCATAGTTGCTCTTGTTGCAAAGGCCAATATCTTCTGTAATTTGGAAAGTCCTTCTTATTCTGCAAAACAGAAAATGAAAACAATATGCTTTAAGGTATCTTTATATTATCTCATTTGGCCTAAATAAATTGCCAATGTGTCATGTCTGAGTTGTTTTCCTGAATGGACACAAAATGCAGACACGATGTCTAAGTTCATTGTGTTTATTTATAGTGAATGATTTGCAAATAAAGACAATTGAAACTTCAGAACGTTAGTGGTGGCAGGCAACTCCAAGACGTCTGATCCTCAACCTCCCAGTTACAAAAGATACCCGTCAACACAATTGCTTCTTCCTTTCACTTTAGTAACTCATGCGTTTCATCTTTCAACAGTCTCAAGGAACTATGTAAAAATGTTATTACAACTGAGAGGATACTTAAGGAGCAATGGAAGCTGTGTAGTCACTGTTATACAAGTATGTTATGTAATATAAAAAATTCAGAAATGTGTTTATTGTAAACTAAATTGCCAATTACTTTCTGCATCTTGGAAAAAAAATCTCTCCAGAAGGTAACAACCATCTGCTCAGCAGCTCTTCTGTTGCTAGATGAGATAGATGAAAAGATCATCCACCTAAATCAACATCTTCCTCATTTTTGCCTATTTTATCTGAGAATTGTATACAGATCATCAAGTTGTGATCATAAGATATCCTTTGGAGACATGCAAGGCTTCCTTCTGCACAGCAGCGTGTTTTATACAGGGAGTGCAGAATTATTAGGCAAGTTGTATTTTTGAGGAATAATTTTATTATTGAACAACAACCATATTCTCAATGAACCCAAAAAACTCATTAATATCAAAGCTGAATGTTTTTGGAAGTAGTTTTTAGTTTGTTTTTAGTTTTAGCTATTTTAGGGGGATATCTGTGTGTGCAGGTGACTATTACCGTGCATAATTATTAGGCAACTTAACAAAAAACAAATATATACCCATTTCAATTATTTATTTTTACCAGTGACACCAATATAACATCTCCACATTCACAAATATACATTTCTGACATTCAAAAATAAAACAAATCAGCGACCAATATAGCCACCTTTCTTTGCAAGGACACTCAAAAGCCTGCCATCCATGGATTCTGTCAGTGTTTTGATCTGTTCACCATCGTTCCACCACTTGACCTCCGTCAGACTCTCAGCCAGGTTCCCCATAGCACTCCTTTTATTGTGGTTACATGAATATGCATAGGGTCATTAACATATAACATCTTACATAGGTATACATGTGAACAAAGAATACTGTGTGTGTGTGTGGGGGGGGGGGGGTCAGAGTGTGGCCCCATAAACGACTTCCCTTAACCTGCTGGTCTGGAAAATCCAACAGTTCATCTATATGTAAAAAGGCGCTTAGACTAAAACTGACATAGCTACGTTAATCCTACCGTAAAACAATAAAACAAGGTACGACCTCTTCCCATGCTCCCAGGGTGTAGGTGTGCATTCCAGAGTGGAATGCACACAAAGTTTGCAGACTATTAAGGATCAAACCTCTACCAATCTAAAACTAATTATAAAACTCTAAGCATATATAAGTAGATATTTCTAAGCATAAATGACAATCGACAATACAAAACCTAACAGAAGGTGTCTTCCAGAAACTGGCAGTAGGACTGGGAGTTGAGCTTGACTCCATCCTCAACCCAAAAAGGCCCAACAAGCTCATCTTTGATGATACCAGCCCAAACCAGTACTCCACCTCCACCTTGCTGGCGTCTGAGTCGGACTGGAGCTCTCTGCCTTTACCAATCCAGCCACGGGCCCATCCATCTGGCCCATCAAGACTCACTCTCATTTCATCAGTCCATAAAACCTTAGAAAAACCAGTCTTGAGATATTTCTTGGCCCAGTCTTGACGTTTCAGCTTGTGTGTCTTGTTCAGTGGTGGTCGTCTTTCAGCCTTTCTTACCTTGGCCATGTCTCTGAGTATTGCACACCTTGTGCTTTTGGGCACTCCAGTGATGTTGCAGCTCTGAAATATGGCCAAACTGGTGGCAAGTGGCATCTTGGCAGCTGCACGCTTGACTTTTCTCAGTTCATGGGCAGTTATTTTGCGCCTTGGTTTTTCCACACGCTTCTTGCGACCCTGTTGACTATTTTGAATGAAACGCTTGATTGTTCGATGATCACGCTTCAGAAGCTTTGCAATTTTGAGACTGCTGCATCCCTCTGCAAGATATCTCACTATTTTTGACTTTTCTGTGCCTGTCAAGTCCTTCTTTTGACCCATTTTGCCAAGGGAAAGGAAGTTGCCTAAAAATTATGCACACCTGATATAGGGTGTTGATGTCATTAGACCACACCCCTTCTCATTACAGAGATGCACATCACCTAATATGCTTAATTGGTAGTAGGCTTTCGAGCCTATACAGCTTGGAGTAAGACAACATGCATGAAGAGGATGATGTGGACAAAATACTCATTTGCCTAATAATTCTGCACTTCCTGTATTAAATTTGCACTGCTGTTTTTTTGCTAATTTTGCTCCAGCAGTATCTGTTGAACTTGCACTTTTTCTGCACTAAAACCTGAAAATAAAACACAAAATTAAATACATCAACCACGTAATCATGTTACAGAATTTGAGAAACCGGTCATGGATAACCAGTTAATGCAATTTATGTGTCATACTCATCACAGAGGTTTAAAGCCAAAGTTTTATGTTGATTTGACATTTCTGGAAAGCTATAATCAAACTCAAATTCTGTGGGTTTGCTGCTCACATGTGACTCTCCAAGCTCACAATAATAGCTTGATTAAAATGCTTATCATCTGAATAACTGCCAGAAAGAGATGCCATTAGAGTTAAATATGAAGAGTAATCTTCATCATTAACACACATGGTAGGGATGTAATCACTTCTTGCCATGGCTTGATCACAAATGCTGCTCCCATCACTTCCTTGCTTTGCTCTTCACCTTTTACCAACACTCCTGGCAATCCACTTGGTGCCAGTATCATTTTATTCATCACTGCTTGTGCCAGGGTCGTCACCTTTAACGTGACTTCTTCTGTTCAGTGTATCACAGACCTTAAAACGCTACTGGTGTATTTCATGTTTTAAATAATAATGATTTATATCTTTCGCTTCTTCATTTTGTAACACTCATTACACGAATACACACAGTATCAATAAACAATAGTATTTTGCTTGACATCCTCTGGAATGGGTTCAGCAAAGCTATCCTTGATGTGTTTCACGACAGTTTGATTGTCCCAGGTCTTCTGGAATTCTTCCCCATCTTGTTCCAGTAGTCCACTTCTAATCAGGGTGCCTTGGTTCCTCAACACCTGACGTGGACCTTGTTAATCCAGGTGACGTCCAAGCCAGTATGGCTTCTTATTTATTTTAACATATTTACAATATGATGTAACCATGACATACAGTCTATTACTTGAATTGTTATGGCAAGTGGATCAGACTCAGGCACAGACTAGAATCACGAGTTAAAAGTCCTTTTATTTACACAAAAACACCAGGTGCAGAACATAGGTGGGGGAAAGCCAGGGGTTCCAGTGGTCCACAGGAAAGATTCAAGGAAGAGAAGAGTTCAAGGTTTAAACTCTGTTTTAAATCACGTATGTGGAAAAAAGCTTTCTCTTCCCTTTTGTCTTCTGTGAAATCAGCAGTTCTGAAGCTTGGACTCAAGACATTGAAGGTTCCAGAGACACTAGACGGACTGACCCAGCCTGACCTGTGAACCTGCAAATTGGTTGCATGTTTTTCATTGTCCTCCCTGCTCATTTTTGCCATGTTAGATGGGGTTAACTCAGAAAGATTTACATTGTACTTTCACTGAATGCCCAGGGGATGCTGCTTTCCTGTTCTGTGATTGTAATCAACACAGTACATGGGGATAAGTGCATCTTCTGATCCAGTTGTGGTCATCCTTCCTCCGACCTCTCCTTACCAAAGATGAGAACAAAATCAGCATTAACTCAGAGTAGGTTAGTTAGATAAGTATAATTGAGTTTATTTGATCATTGTTTGTAGTTGAAGAGTCTGGGTGCTAAACTGGTTCACCAACTGAACACACTTGGCACATCACGGAATGAATGTAGCTATAAATAAAAGAAAACAGATAGAATTAACAAAGTTGATTGTAACAAACTTTCTATTTGAGTAAAAATTATTATGAAGGGAGAAACTTCAGCACACAATGAAAAACCTGTTTGACTGCCACACGAATAGCTTTAGTTGCTAACTGCAATAGCATTTTAGTTGGCTGACAGCACTAGCACATCAACCCAGTTGTGCTTTCAAAATTCTGGGTTTAGGAATTAGCTTTAGCTGCATACTTTCAGTTTCATTTTATACCCACCCACCAGCAGTAAGGTCAAAATAAAACAACTAATTTGACTGCATGTACACAAACTGTTGGGATTTCTTAAATCTAATCTACAATTCACAATTTATATTCTATGTTTTGTGTTACTAATTGTGTCTTTGTTAAATTCAAATACAACCCTTTTCCTATGACTCATAAACACTAAGTGATGTACTCCTACAGAGTGCTTCCATTCATAGCCTGCAATGAGAATAAGAATTTTACTTATTAAGATCACAAAGACATTACAAATCAGACACTACCAGATACGCTAAACTAAGTTAAACTTGTAGAGAGTGTAGTGATATTAACTGTTAAAAGTGAAAGGATGCCAATGTTTCTAAAGTGTGATGCATTTTACTATTAATAACAAAAAACAAAAAATTATTTGTTGTACATTACAAATACATGTATTTTCCCGTGCACATGCTTAGTTGTTTCAATCTAAATGAAACTGGTCTCTGATAATAATTGTTTAACTCTCCCTTTGAATAGTGGAGGGTGGAGCATTTCATGATCTAAGTACAATGCACAGTCACACCTAAAGACAGTCTGCGCTGAGAGCAGTGACAAGTAACTACAACCACCATGGAAAGAAAAATGATTTGCTGGATAATACTGCTTGGACATTTTCATGCAGCACAGAGTAAGTATTTATTACAATGTGGGATTAATAATGAGCAAGAATAAATATTCAAAAGATAAAAAACACAGCTCTTTCAAATTGAACTGCGCTTTAGTTTCCTTTTTAGATACTGCTATCTTTTAAAAGATTATTTTACGTTCCATACAACAGCAGTTCCACCACAAGTGCAATAACTATACCAACCACAATCAACATGACCTTTGCTACAAACATTATAGGAGAAAATATTTAACACTGTTATATACTAACAAAATGCATATTTACAGTACAAGAGAAACTTGTAGGCAAAGTGAGAATGATACAATAAATAATCATGTAAGGGTTGGAAAGTCAAACTGCTTAATAGTTATCTTCAAAACTGTATCAACAGTCATGACAACAGCACAAAGCACAAGTGGAGCATCAACCACCACAACTGCACCTCCAACAACAACTAATGCAGCTGCGACTACCACATCAGCAGCACCAACAATAGCTACAGCAACACCAAATAACGTGACCGCAGCACCAACCACCAAAACTGCAGTACCATTTATTACAACAACACCTCCGTCCATCACAACAGCAGCTCCAACCATCACAACTGCAGCTCCAACCACCACAACTGCTTTTTAACTTTATTGACAAACAACAGTATCAGCGCAACGGAGGCTAGACCGTCCCATTACACAAGCCTCGCACTTCCGGCCTTAGCGGTCTTTGAGTACGCGGCCCTTGAGGATCGTTGAGGCTGTGTACTTTAAGGCTGCAGACCCTGAATTGGGATACAGCCTCTGTGTTTCATGTAGTCTGTGTTGCGTCGTCTGTGTTCCTACCCTCCATGTCCATCTCCCGGTCAGTCTGTACATCATCGTCATGGTTTTCTGAGTCTCCTTAGTTTATCAGTATCTGTTTCCCAGTTTAGTTTAGGTTCAGTTTAGTCACGGTGTTTCTGCTTTGTGTTGAGACCTGTCATCAGCCACAATAAAGGCTCGCTTTCAGTTTAAGTTTACTCCGGTCTACTCTCTTGTGTTCGCAGCTGGGTCCACCACACACACCCCCACAAGGTCTGTCCCCTCAGATCGTGACACCTCCGACCACCACAACTGCAGCACCAACCAATACAACTGCAATAACACTCATTACAGCATCAACTTCAGTTATCACAACTTCAGCACCACCAACAAAAACAACAGCCACAGAAGGTGATTCCAATATATTTGAAAAAACTATAGAGAGCATATTTATATATTAATATACATATTAATTAGAAAATTACTAGCAGCAGCCAGTAGTACGCCTCAGCCTAGCAGATGCAACTATGACATTAATTTCAAAATCCTACATTTTCTTGTTCTCGCGTTAATGGATTGACAAGGTTTTTAGAAAACTTGACCTCTGAACTCTAACCTTGAGGTTGAGGTAACTGAGATTTATACTCATGAGACTTTTAGTAGACACACCTGTGGCAATTTGCATCTCCTACATCCTACAAAATGGACGGAGGCACATCCCATAGTGAGACATCTCAGGCATGTTACTCTGAGAACTGGGGTTACGTAGGTAACCTAAACTTTACATTTGTGTTAGCAATTGGTTGAATGAGGATTTTTAAAATGAAATTTTTACAAAAACATTTTTATCTTTAAGTTGTCCTATTGCCACTAGCAACAAGTTTGTTCTTGAAAATCAAAAGAAATATTCATCAGTTTCAGTTGCAAACTGAAAAATAACCATAAGTATGTGACAAAGGGAGACTAAATTGCATTTACAATATATTATATAGATAATTTGGCCACATGTTGTTGTAGTTTTTAAAGTGCAGGGCTCAAATACAAAGGCAAACCTCAAATTGATAGAAGTTTTCACTTGTAGATTTTGTTGTCTTTTCATATGTGAAAAGGGTTACATATCAATTAAAAGTTCCACAATTATATGTTCTTTTATTCACTCCTAATTGTAGTGTTTTAAATCCTAAAGCCCTGCAAGCACTAGCACATATGAAGATGAGGACAACTTCCTATGGAGAGGTCAGCAATGCAACAATCATTAAACTTCTTGAAAAGGTATAACTATATAGAATTATCTCTTATTTACAATGAGTTTGGTTTCTGGATTCTTTAAACTTATTTTTAACCCTTTACAGCCGATCGGAGCGGGCACGCTCTGTTTTGCGTAACTATTTTTAAATCCCAGTAGCACTGCAACCACGTAAGCTAGCACAATAAATTTCTTTTGCATATGAAACCGGAGGAGTTGTACTCACATCTTATGCCATCAGCTTGTCCTAGGTCACGGTTTCCTTCCACATAAAGCTTTGCAAAAACTGCATAAAAAGCGCTTGCAGGAACAAAAACATAATATTCCAGAAACACGCTTTGCCGGTCCGATCAGCTGTTCATAACACTTCCTACGTTGGAATAGACGTCAGCGCAAACTTTTGCATGTCCGCCATAACCTGCCCGAAACCGGAAGTGACGTCATTTTCGCGGAAATGTAGTCTTTTTTACTATCAGGTCCTCAGGGCCTATACTCGTCTTTTTAAAAGTTATCTTTGACTTTATGACTTTCTGTGTCGTTTCTGGGATGCTTAGGACTCATACTGCACTGCTGGAAATAGTTTATTTTGATGCATATGCTGCTTTTTTGCAAATTTGCAGTATAATATTTATTTTCGTTTTTCCTGCAGTGTATAAAAATTGGTGTATTTCAAAAATAAAACTATGAAGACACTCAAAATAAATTTCCTGTGGTGGGAAACTATTTTGTGCAACTTTTTTGTATTTACAGTTTTGAGGGATAAGCCTCTTAAATTTCTCTAACTAGAAATATATGTTAAAAAACAAAAACGATTTCCAATTTTTTTTGTAGTTTATTGCACTTTTTTGCAATTTATGTAATTACTATGCACTTAATGAATACATATTATTAAAATCTGGGCTATAATGGTTGTATTGATGTATAGCAACTTCAAATGCTCCCAAAAATGGCTCCACAGCAGGTAAAAATATAATATAAGCTCTGGCGGACTTGGTTCTATGGTAGGTCTTAAAGGGTTAAGATAAAAATTATTTGTATTTTCTTTCTCTTCAGTTTTTTAGCAACCAGATCCTGCATGGAACAGCCCACAGTCTCTCTGTGACAAACATTCAACAAGTGAGAGTTGGCCCATAAATGCCTTGCATGGATCAAAGTCCATATGAAGACATAACATGTTTAGCTGCATGTTCCATAGCACGTTTAGCTGACCTTTCTTACTAAATTGTTGGCTGTCTGAGTGGAGTCCAAAGAACAATGTGGGCTTTATAGATGCTTGGTAAACTTTCTGGGGGAAAATGGGTCTTGTTAAAAGAGATGGTATCCATCTCACTTTGCATGGAGCAGCTCTCATTTCTATAAATCTGGCAAAATTTAATAAACCCTCAAAACGTGACTATCCAGAGTTGGGACCAGAAAGCAGAGTTGCAGTCTTACACACCTCATTGCAGCTTCTCTCCTCCCATTATTCCCCCAAAACCATAGCCTCTTAGAAACTATGCCAGCTCCCAAATAGACAAAAATAAAGTAAAAATCTGCAAAAAATGACTTAAACATAAAAGAATCACAAAGAAAGAACATCACAGTATCCACATCTGCACCAAATAGTAAAACAGCAAAATGTAGATTATTAAACTTTAGGTCTCTGTCTTATAAGTCCCAGTTAGTACATGAATTAATAATTCAACAAACTGCTTTACTCTACAGGAAACCTACAAATACCTGATAACAGCAGGATAATTATATTAGTTTAAATGAATCAACACCTCAAAATACAAAATCCCCGAAGTACAGGCCGAGGGTGTGTGTGCTAACAATCGTCTCACTAATCTAGAAGATCATCATTTACCTTGGAAAAATAGTTTGCTGCTTTATGAAAATAAGGCCTTTGGTGAAGCTAGAACATCTTACTATTTATTCATGAATTTCTTCACAAATAAAATTTTAACTATTAGAGCAACAATTACTCATAAACAGGCGTAACATTATGTTCAGCTACTTTCAGTAACATTAATATTCATGTAGAATCTTTTTCTCCAACTGATATTTCTGACTTACTAATTACTTCCTCCAAACCATCAACGTGTCTTTTAGACCCCATTCCTACAAAACTGCACAAAGAAGTCCTGCCATTAATTAATGCTTCAGTTGTAAATGTTATCAACCTATCTCTAATAATCGGCTATGTACCACAGGCCTTCAAGCTGGCTGTAGTTAAACCTTTACTAAAGCCATCTCTACACCCAGTGGTCTTAGCTAATTATAGGCCAGTCTCCAACATTCCTTTCATATCAAAAATGTGGACTCATCTCATCTCTGTGTTTATCCTGCTAGACCTCAGTGCAGCGTTCGATACTGTTGACCATTATATTATACTATTAGAATGATTAGAACATGCTTTAGTTATTACAGGTACTGCACTGCAGTGATTTGAATCGTATCTATCCTAGAGATTCCAATTTGTTCATGTAAATGGAGAGTCCTCTTCACACTCTAAGGCTTATTATGATGTTCCACTGAAAAGCCATCAGCTGATCCAAAATGCTGCAGCTACAGTACTGTCAGAGACTAGAAAGAGAAAGCATATTTCTCCCATACTGGTTTCCCTTCATTAGCTCAATCCAGAATCGCATTTAAAATACTGGTCCTCACATACAAGGTCTTTAATAATCAGGGCCATCTTATCTTAATGTCTTTATAGTAGCTACCGTATCACTCCATTACAATACTCTCAGACTGCTGGCTTAATTATGGTTTGCAGAGTATAAAAGTAGAATGGGAGGCAGAGCCTTCAGTTTGGATTCGGGAGACAGACACCCTCTCTGCTTCTAAGATTAGGCTTAAAACTTTCCTTTTTGAGTAAGCATACAGTTAGGACTCAATCAGGTGACCCTTAGTTATGCTGCAATAGCCCGAGGCTACTTGGGGATTCCCATGATGCATTGAGTGTTTCTTTTTCAGTCACCTTTTCTTTTGTTTCTTTTTTCTTTTTGTTGCGTGTCCCGTTTGGCTCTTTTGCCATCAGAATTATTGTCGAAGAAGGCGAAGAAAGATGCCCAACGGATTTACTTTACCAAATGGATCATCCCAGCCTTGCCATAATGGTCTATTTGATTCACCTTTTATTTTTTTATTGTATTTTATTTTCACTTGCTAAATACGGGACAGACTTGACTGGGGAAAAGAAAGGGGAGAAAGAAAGAGGGAAAGAAAAACAGCGGAGAAGAGGGACAGGGATAAGGGGCAAAAAACAAAAACCAACAAAATAAGCAGACAAAAAATACATATATCAATCACCTGGATCACCTGTTGAGAAAGAAAAAAAGAGAAAACAAGCAGAAGAAAAAGAGAGCAATATAATAAACAACATCACGATGATCTATGGAAATATAACAGTAAATACTAAATATTAAACATTCAGTCACCTTTTCCACTCACATTTTTTGTTTGGTAACATATGTGTTCATACACCTCTCTGCATTTTATTATTAGTTATTACCTTTACCTTACCTAACAATTTAAAACGCTTTGAGACATCTTTTGTTGTGATTTTTTGCTAAATAAATAAAATAAATACATAAATAAAATGTGCTTTTTGGTTTGGTTTTGGATCTAAGACCAGGAAATTAGATCTGTCACAGATTTGTAAAAAGGTGTTTTTGGTTCTTCAGCTCGAGAAAAGCATGCTTCTTGCTCCCTCTTCTTTTTGTATAAACATGGAAATCACAGTGAGTGAAGTGTACCAACTGCATGAATATTGTCCCTCAAATTGGGGAAAACAATTGTCTGTAAGGTATCACTGACAAAACCTGTTATTATGAGTGATTCTGTTGTACTCATTAGCAAGACATTACTTTAAAGTACATGTATAACTAAAATTTAGATGAGGTCCAACACACTGTGTGTGCAGAAGAACTTGGAGGAAGTTTCTGTCATGATTGTTTAAACATCCTTTTTCAAACTTGCCTATCTTGCTATTCAAATATCAATTACATATTTATGTTGGGAAAACAGCTTCCTCTGCAGCTGGATCCTTAGCTTCCTGTCTGACAGACGCCAGGTGGTCAGACTGGGCAGCATCACCTCATCCCCCATCACACTGAACACTGGTGCTCCACAGGGGTGTGTACTGAGCCCTCTCCTGTACTCACTCTACACCTACGACTGCACAGCCACTAACAGCTCCAACATCATTGTGAAGTTTGCGGACGACACTACAGTGGTGGGTCTTATCACCAACGGTGATGAGACGGCTTACAGGGAGGAGGTCAGCGCCCTGACCCACTGGTGTCAAGACAACCATCTCACCCTCAACATCGCAAAGACAAAGGAGTTGATAGTGGACTTCCGGAGGTGCAGAGAAGTACACACCCTCATCACCATCAACGGCGCTGCTGTGGAGAGAGTGAGCAGCTTCCGGTTCCTTGGAATACATCTGGCTGAGGATCTTACGTGGTCAGTACACACAAACAAAACAGTGAAGAAGGCGCAGCAGCGCCTCTTCTTTCTCAGGAGACTGAAAAGATTCGGCATGAGCCCCCGCATCCTCAGGACCTTCTATCACTGTGCCATTGAGAGCATCCTCACTGGATGCATCACCACCTGGTATGGCAACAGCACCGCCTACAACTGCAAAGCTCTCCAGAGAGTAGTGCGGTGCTCTGAACGGATAATTGGAGGTGAGCTTCCCTCCCTCCAAGACATCTACAGGAAGCGGTGCCTGAGGAAAGCGGGGAGGATCATCAAGGACTCCAGTCACCCCAGCCATAAACTGTTCAGACTGCTTCCATCAGGAAGGAGGTTCTGCAGCATCCGGTCCCGTACCAGCAGACTGAGAGACAGCTTCTTCCACCAGGCCATCAGACTGCTGAACACTTCATAGACACCTCAGCTTCACTACTGGAACTTTAACATTATGCACTCCACACTGTATATAAATGCCACTTGTTTTGCACATATTCAACTCTGTATATTTTATATATTTTATTATTATTATTATTATTATTATTATTATTATTATTATTATTATTATTATTATTATTTTATTTTTATTTTTTTACTATTTAATTTGTAAAAATGTGTATACACACACACACAAACACACACACACACACACACACGTAGGAAAATATTTAGTATACACATCCAGAAATGCATACACTATTATATATTGTACATATATTTATTAGTTTCAGGTTGGCCATTCTTGTATTTTGCTCGTTTGTGTTGTTGTGTTTGCACATCTCTGTTGCTTGTGGGGCTCGCACACAAGAATTTCACTCGCATGTGCTGTGCCAGTGTGCCTGCACATGTGATGTGACAATAAAAGTGATTTGATTTGATTTGATTTGATTTGTTGTTCTTCTTGTTTTATAGCTATAAGCCTATGCAATGTATATATTTTCTATTTAACCAAATTACTTTTATTCCTAATAATTTATGGAAGAAGATTTTATGGTTTAGTGTAAGTAACCCAAAACTGTCTTTAACATGTTCCCAAGTAATGTTTTACTGTAATCACATTACACTTTTCAGTAACATGGTCATACAATGTGTTACTGTGCTAAATTCAATAATCACAGTTACAATTGTGCCATTATTTGTGCTGCAAAGGTTCTTCCATTGTCTGCTTGAAGGACATATAAATAGAAAGCATCAAACATGGCTTTTTCTTCCTGTGCACTTGCACTGCCGTCACCTGATGTCAGTTAATGTGGCTGAAGGTATAATGAGATGACAGCCACTGACATCTCCTCAAAGAGAGTAAGCCACAGAAGGTCATTTTTAGGAAAGATGCCTGTTCACAGAGTGCTGTATCAAAGAATATGGAACCTTGACATCAACAATGGCTGCAGTCTGGAGAGGATTGTCAAGAAAAATCCATTCAAGAAGTGGATCTGAGGCCCACCCATGTCAGTGCCACTGAACATAGATGCCACCAGGAAAGGACCTACAACTGTCACAATCCTAAGACCAAGCAACTCCTGAACCAGAGACAACACCTCAGCCCACATAAAAAATTAATATTCTGCAGAAAAATGTTCTCTCTAAGTGTTAAATGGATTAAGGTCGAGCTCATTTTAATACTTTCTATTCTGTTTAATTGGAGTAATATCTGTGTCCCTGAAATCACCTCATATCAGTTCAGTTGGCCTAGATTTATTTAGTTAAATTTATAGAGCAGCTGATTTAAAGTTTCAAGTTTTATTGTCATGTACAGATAAACAGTGTAGCCACATTTTAATTCTTTGGCTCGTGCTCCTCAGTTTTACATGAGCATACTGAAAGTGTGAAGATATATTAAGAAGAAAATAGCAGTAATAATAATGATAAAAGAGAAAAATAAATAAATATTTAGAGAATTTAAGACAAGTTGTGCAAGACGTGTGCAATGAGCACTTAAGTGGCATCTGTTGAGTGAGTCCTATAATTGTAAAGAGTGTGTAATAGTGTGTATGGAATGTCAGCAATTCAAAAGCCTGATGGCTTGTGGGTAAAAACTGTCTCTGTGTCTGGTAGTGCAGGGTTTAATGCTCCTGAACTGCCTGCCGGATGGCAGGAGTGTGAAAAGTCTGTGGCTGGGATCAAAGAGGATCCGCTGCGTCTTTCTCACACAGTGCTGTCTGTAGAGATCCTGCATGGCTGGTAGTTCGGTCCTGGTGACGCGCTGTGCTGATCTCCCCACCCTCTGAAGAGCTTTGCGGTCCAGAACATTACAGCTGCTGTACCAGGTGGTAATGCAGCCAGTCAGAATACTCTCAATGGTGCATCGATAGAAGTTTCAAAATGGGACTGGAACTCAAAACACAGCTTTATTGCTGGCAAAACTTTTTCACAAAAGCAAAACTCAGAACAGAGGTGCTGGAAGACTGGACATAACAAACACACAGCATATTGAGGATACAACACAACAGAGGGTAAAGGCAAACACAGGGCTTATATACACAGGGGAGTAATCAGGGAATGGGAAACAGGAGGGAGACACAGCTGGGAGAGATTAGGACTAACGAGACAGGGGCAGGTAAAACTGAATACACTGACATAGGACTAGGACTATCAAAATAAAACAGGAAATAAGAAACAAATCACAAAAATGCAAACGCGACACTGAGAGACAGACAGAAAGAATATAACACATAAAACAGAGAAGACAGTGACTTAACGTAAAGAGAACAAAACCAAGAATAACCCTTAATACAAAATCAAACCAGCACAACTCAAACCCCAAACAAATCATAATTTAGAAAAACACCAAAACAGAAACAGAAAAAGCTGGGTCAAGATGAGCCAGAACCGTGACAGCCAGATGGAAATGAAGGAATATAGTGTATAATCTGAGTTTGTTGTGAACTACATGTTTGAAAAACTGTTTGGCGACTTCACTAAGTGGCTTCCTGTTAAAGGCTTTTTACTAGGTACCATGACTTTTAAGCAGTGTTGGGACTGACGCGTTATTAAGTACAGTAACTACGTTATTATTATGGTAACGATCACGGTAACTAGTTATTATGCGAAAACCAGGAACGCGTTACTCGTTACTGGGATTTACATTGTTATTCGTTACTTTGTGTGGTGGTTATCGTGGAGCTTCCACAGATTCAATAACATTAGCAAGTGGTGGAGGCCAGCAGGTGGATGAGGGAAAGGGGAGGCAGGAGGGGGAGAGACCCGAGGCGGCCGCAGGTCCAAGTGTCAGGTGAACTGAACTTCAGGTAATAAGTTATGACCTGCAGTCTATCTGGGTCAGTTATAAACCAAGTTTAGGTGGAGTTTATTTTCGTTGTTCTGACTTTTTCGTACTGCGTACTAGCTAGCATAACGGAGTTTCTATACAGTTGGGTGGGTGCTATGTTACTGATGTTGAACTTTATTTTGTTCATAAGGTTAATTATTAGTGTTGCCAACCGTCCCGTAAAAAACGGAATCGTCTCGTATTCAAAGAAAATATTTCGCGTTTCATATTGAGGTGAAAAGGAACACAGTTTGTTCAGCTACAATGAAAAAGACACAAAGCTGTAGTTATTCTGTGTTCACGCTGCACAGCTGCCTCTTCTCCTCTCATTCTCTCCTCCTCTCTCTCCTGTTTCTACTTCAATCATTAAACTGATCAATGATCAGCTGATCGGCTTTTCTCTCTTGTTTGTTTATCGCCCACTTTGCGCCAGAAAGAGGAAACCAGTCGCGCTAAACAACAGCAGCATGTTTAAGCTTGATCAGCTGTTGTTAGAATTTATTTAATATTAATTTCTAGTATCAGCTGATGTTTGCTGGAGCCACAGCTGTAAACCTGCTGGTCTTGATGTCGGTTTGGATATGTGGTGAGAGGGAAACATGAAGATGAAACCAGGAGATGTCCTTACTGAATCATCAGAGCTGAACAGGTGATGGAGAAACAGGTTTACCTTTTAGGTGACATGAATGAGTTGAAGGGAAGTTATGAACTGTTTCTGAGAGACAAATAACACCAGGATCCTTTTCTAAGTAGCTGACAGCTGGTAACTGTGCAGGGGTGGATCTAGGAAAGTTTTGCCAGGGGGGCAGGTAGGTCATTAACAGGGAAAGGTGGGGCACAAAGACATACTTTTCTTTCTTATTCTCATTTAAAATATCTAGCTTTTATTAAATAATTATCTAAATCTTACAACCAAAGTTTTTATCTGACGTAAAATGTATAGAAATCATACATATACCAACAAGACTGTGTACATATGGAAAAGATATATATAAATCTTATAAAGTTTGTATCTGTCTTGTGTGAAACTTGTATGAAAAGCATACAAGAGTAAAAACAGATATAAGATCCCTTGGAAAAATTATATAATGAAACTTGTATGTTTTGGATACTTACTAAAACAATATATCCCCTCGACTACAATTCGGACCTTTCCCAATCAAAAACCTTGGGTTGACTCTACTGTCAGGAGAGCTCTCAAAGCACGGACCACGGCCTACAATATGGGGCTCACATCGGGCGATATAACCAACTATAAAGCAGCTTCTTATGGTTTAAGGAAGACTGTGAAAGCGGCTAAAAGGCGTTACAAGGACAAGGTGGAGTCGCATTTCCAATATGGCGACTCCCGACATATATGGGACGGGCTACGAACAATCACAGATTATAAACCCAGCACTGTGAGATGTACGAAACCGGAATTAGCTGACGAACTCAATGCTTTTTTTGCGCGTTTTGAGGCGCCTCAGTTTCAATCTCAGAGCCCTGCACCCGCCCCCGCTGCTGAACCAGCACCACTGATACTCTCTGAGCATGATGTGAGGAAAGCTCTGAGGGCAACCAACTGCAGGAAGGCAGCGGGACCAGATAGCATACCGGGACGTGTGCTAAGAGTATGTGCAGATCAGCTAACTACAGTTTTCACTAACATCTTCAATGCCTCCCTGGCCCAGCAGGTAGTCCCCACCTGCTTTAAAACATCAGTGATTGTTCCGATCCCTAAGAACACCCGCCCAGCCAGCCTAAATGATTATCGCCCAGTGGCCCTAACATCTGTAGTGATGAAATGTTTTGAGAGGCTCATGAAACCCTTTATTAGTTCTTTCCTCCCTCCCGACTTGGACTCATTGCAGTTTGCATACCGGACAAATAGATCCACTGGAGATGCTGTAGCACAGGTCCTGCACACCACACTGAGCCATCTAGATGAGGGACGTGGGAACTATGTGAGAATGCTGTTTATAGACTACAGCTCAGCGTTCAACACCATAGTGCCCCACATCCTTACGGATAAGCTCCGGGATCTGGGATTCAGCACATCCTTGTGCAGGTGGATTCACAGCTTTTTGACTGCGAGACCACAGTCGGTGAGAATAGGGGATGTGTACTCTCATACCCTTTCACTGAACATAGGGGCCCCCCAGGGATGTGTGCTTAGCCCTCTTCTTTATTCCCTCTACACCGCGGACTGCACGGCCAGATACCCCACTAACTCCATTGTGAAGTTCGCTGACGACACAGTGGTGGTAGGACTCATCTCCGGGAATGACGAGAGGGCCTACCGAAGCGAGGTGGACGGATTAGCAAAGTGGTGTGTGGCAAACCACCTCTCCATGAATATCAGCAAAACAAAGGAGATGGTGATTGATTTTAGGAGACAGAGAGGCGAGAAAACTCACACCCCAATTCAGATCAATGGAAACCCTGTGGAGAAAGTCTCTAATTTTAAATACCTCGGTGTTTATATCAACGAGGACCTTATTTGGAACACACATACGGACTTCCTCATCAGCAAAGGCAGACAGCGCCTCTATCATCTGAGGCGTTTAAAGAGGTTTAAGATCTCCAAGAACATCCAGAGGAGATTCTACACCGGGGTCATTGAGAGCATCCTGTGTAATAACATCACGGTGTGGTACGGGAACTGCACAGTACAGCAACAGAAAGCCCTGCAGAGGGTCGTGCGCACAGCTGAACGCACTATGGGAACATCTTTACCAACACTGCAGGACATCTACGCTGAAAGGTGCAGATCCCGGGCCATCAGGATCACTAACGACTATATGAATATATGAAAGTAATGAGAAAGTGGCCACTTTCATGAGTAAATCATATAAGTTTTTACTATTTCTTTTCCATATGGGCACTGTCACAACAGCATTTGTTTTCATTCAAAGGCTTTATGGCTTTAATACCTGGTGGGCCGGTCTGTAGTCAAAATGCCCGATTTTCTGTCCCAGTCCAGCCCTGCAGGTTAATACTGGCAGTGTCACCATGCCAGCTGACTGTATTTCATCATCAGCCAGTGTTGTTCTTTATCAATATTACCAAAGTTTACCATAAGTCAGCATAGAAAGTATTTACTTGCTTTCAGGTTTTATTCAAATGTTAGTCTTTTCAGTTGTTTCCCCACTTTTTTCCTGTTTCAAAATCAAACACCAGTTTGTGAGAAGATTATCTTCTTTTTTTAACAGGCAGATAAAGTTTTACATTGGAACTGGCTAATTTGTCAATTGTTTGTTACAAATGTTCGTATTTTAATATTCAAAAATGCTTTTGCCCAAAACATATGTGCACTATATGTCAGTAAAAATACTATGCAAATATTGCTGTCCTTGAATGCTGAGAAAACACTGACAAAGCACTGATTGTATCTCTTGTACTTTATCAACGCAGTATCTAAAAACTTTGCACCGTAGTGGTTAAAATCTCATTCTAATAAGAGTTAAAAGCGCATTCGGTTATTAGGTTTATAGGATTATTGAATTATGGTTAACGGTTGGTAGAATTTTTTTTTAAACATTATCTGCCAATTACATCTGCCACCCTTCTCCAAATCTGTGCCCCTACCTGGCCCCCCCAACAAAGATTTTCTAGACACGCCACTGCTGGTGAGAGGGAAACATGAAGATGAAACCAGGAGATGTCCTTACTGAATCATCAGAGCTGAACAGGTGATGGAGAAACAGGTTTACCTTTTAGGTGACATGAATGAGTTGAAGGGAAGTTATGAACTGTTTCTGAGAGACAAATAACCCCAGGATCCTTTTTTAGGTAGCTGACAGCTGGTAACTGTGCAGGGGTGGATCTAGCAAAGTGTTGCCAGGGGGCAGGTAGGTCATTAACAGGGAAAGGGGGGCACAAAGAAATACTTTTCTTTCTTATTCTCATTTAAAATGTCTAGCTTTTAAAAAATAATTATCTGAATCTTACAACAAACGATTGATAGATTGATGCATATATACCATCAAAACAGTGTACATCACTGTCACAACAGTGTTTATTTTCATTCAAAGGCTTTATGATTTTTCCTATAATGGTGGGCCGGTCTCTAGTCAAAATGCCCAGGACGATTTTTCGTCCCAGTCCAGCCCTGTATGCAGCTCATCTGCAGTCTGGTGTTGCCTACATCTTCCTATTCAAAAGGCAGAATTTCCGAGTTCTGAGTACAATCGAAAGCACCACGACTGCAGTTTTTGTGTTGGATGTAAAAGGCACACATGACGCTGTGACGTAGGCTAGAATCATGGCAGCAGTCAATGACGGTCCAGGCATGGGATTTCTCTCGTGAAAATATGCACATTATCTTTTCCTTTCTATTGGTAGGTGGCACAGTGCACTTGTGGCAAGTAAGCAAGCTAGAAGACTGGCAAAGTTATGGAAGAAACACATTAACAAGAGAATTCTGAGTAAAACCAAAGTTACTTTCCCTAGTAACTAGTTACTTTGAAAGTAACGAGTAACTTGAAGTAACTGAGTTACTTTTGAGAGAAGTAACTAGTAATGTAAATAAGTTACTATTTTAAAGTAACTAACCCAACACTGTTGGTACCATAACGAGCGGCCCAACCTGTTCTATAGCCCCAACTACTGCAGCACCAACCACAACAACTGCAGCACCAACCACAACTACTGCAGCACCAATCACAACTACTGCAGCACCAACCACAACTACCGCAGCACCAACCACAACTACCACAGCACCAACCACAACTACTGCAGCACCAACCACAACTACTGCAGCACCAATCACAACTACCGCAGCACCAACCACAACTACCACAGCACCAACCACAACTACCGCAGCACCAACCACAACTACTGCAGCACCAACCACAACAACTGCAGCACCAACCACAACTACTGCAGCACCAACCACAACAACTGCAGCACCAACCACAACTACCGCAGCACCAACCACAACTACTGCAGCACCAACCACAACAACTGCAGCACCAACCACAACTACTGCAGCACCAACCACAACAACTGCAGCACCAACCACAACTACTGCAGCACCAACCACAACAACTGCAGCACCAATCACAACTACCGCAGCACCAACCACAACAACTGCAGCACCAATCACAACTACTGCAGCACCAACCACAACAACTGCAGCACCAATCACAACTACTGCAGCACCAACCACAACTACTGCAGCACCAACCACAACTACCGCAGCACCAACCACAACTACTGCAGCACCAACCACAACTACCGCAGCACCAACCACAACAACTGCAGCACCAACCACAACTACTGCAGGACCAACCACAACTACCGCAGCACCAACCACAACAACTGCAGCACCAACCACAACTACTGCAGCACCAATCACAACTACTGCAGCACCAACCACAACTACCGCAGCACCAACCACAACAACTGCAGCACCAATCACAACTACTGCAGCACCAACCACAACTACCGCAGCACCAACCACAACAACTGCAGCACCAATCACAATAACTGCAGCACCAACCACAACAACAGCAGTTCCAACCGCTATAACAACAACAACAACAACCACAGAAGGTGATTACAAATTATTTGAAAAACATATAGCTAATGATTAACTACAGAGACTTAAAAAGATGCCTTAAATCTGAATAGATTCTTCGGTGGGTCAACACAAGTAAATCTAAAATTCACCCGGAGTCAGAAATCTTTTAAATAGTAGAAACTGGTGCTGCAGCTGACTGTGTAAAATAAAAATGAATAAAAGATTCTGTCATGGGTGTTGTTTAATCCAAAATGACACCAATTACTTTGCTTTTTCTTATATTTATCGACCCCCTGTGTATTCCTTAGAAGCAGTTTGCACTACTATGCAGTCATTATTCACACACCTCGTCTCACTTGGGGGCATTTCTCAGCCAGATATGGCTAGCTAGTCCAACTGTCCACTGGCAGGAGTGTTTAGCTAAGCTCTGTTGTCGGACACTACATGCTTTTTCTCATCTGAGCCTGAGTCTTCATCATAGATTGATGCATTGTACCATTAACCCTCCAGTAAGGTTTTTTTATTTGTACAGTTTAGGAGTTTATGTAGCACTTCCCTGTGGTCACTCCGGCAACCAAACTGACCTGTTGGGAACAGTTCTGCCCTCTGTTCCTCTTTCACCTCTTGTCCCAATGTGCTGCTCCAGTAGGGGAGGAGTAAACCAATGATGATCTCAGGCTGTGTTTCTCAGCCTCCCCTGGCATTGTCACCTGAACACAATGCACCACCTCCTCTGTAGCTGACCCACAAACCGCATACTCCTACTGCTTGACTAGCGAAGGCAAAGGGCCATTCCAACCTGATCTGAAAAAAGCAGCAGTGGTCCTCTGGAACAAGCCAAAGTTGGCCCCTCGCTGCCACCAGAAGGCTCAGCGCCTCTCCAAATAGAAGTAGCAGCCGCATATAAAAATATTGGAGAGCTCAAATGCAAACTTCTGTAGTTTTGAAAGACATGTAACACTTTTCACATGGAAGACTAACAACAAAATTCAGTTTTAAAATCTTATGCTCTTTTATTCACTTCTGATTGTAATGTTTTTAAAATCTAAAGCCCTGCAAGCACTAGCCCACATAGAGATGAGGATAACTACCTATGGAGAGGTCATCAATGCAACCATCATCAAAGTTCTTGAAAAGGTATGCATATATAAAATTATATCTCATTTAAAATAAGTTTGCTTTGTGGATTCTTTAAACTTACTTTGAATAATAAGAAAGTGAGATAAACATTTAGATGTTTAGTCTTTGTGTTTTCTCTCTGTTTAGTTTTTTAGGAACCAGATCATGAATGGAACAGCCCACAGTCTCTCTGTGACAAACATTCAACGAAAGAGAGTTGGCCCATAAAAGCTCCACGTGGACAGAAGTCAAAAGTGTCTGAATGAAGACAACAATTCAAGGATGTCTTTGTTTTAACATAATGTGAAGCAGCAGTATGCCTCAGCTGTTTTATCAAATCTTGAAACAAGACAGTTGTAGACACCGGCTGTTTCCACAAGCCATCAGATTTACAAGTCAAGACAGTAATTTCTGAATGAAAAGAAATAACAAACAGTTTTGTAATTACAGACTTTTGGTTGTATTTTACATAAATGTGAGAACTGGAAATGTGCTTTGATCTGTCAGAGATTTGTAAGAGGCGTTTTTTTTTTTTTTCAGTTCTCCAGCTTGAGAAGCAGAGGTCCCTCTGACAACCCTGGTAACCAGAAAACGTTAAAGTTGGCTTCTTGCTTCCTCCTCCTTTCTATATTAAAAATAAGTAAAATTACAGTGAGTGAAGCATGCCAAGTGAACGAATACTGAACCTCAAAATGGGAAAATCAATTGTCTGTTAGGTATTACTGTTATTGTGACTGATTCTGTTATACTCAAGGTCACCTTTCCAGTTCATTGGCAAGAAAGAATTTGAAATCACCCCTTGTTTGCTGAAGGTTGTGTATTTTTACTTTAAAGTATAAATAAAATTTGGAGGAAGTCCAAAACATTGTGTGTGCAGAAGAAGTCTCAGGAAGCGTCTCTTGCTATTGAAATGTCAGGTAGATATTAACTATAAGTCTCATGGGACCACCACTCTACCTACTGAGCTATCCCTGCCCCCAAAACTAAATACCAAACGAAATTTGTTTCTAAATATTTTTGCACTTTGTGGTGTAATATATACTGTATAATATAATGTATAATGCACTTTTGTATAACAATTTTGGGATTATAGTAGCAACATTCACTAAAAATGTCCTCTTCAACATGTCATTTGGGCCACTGTGGCCAGCCCACCTGGGCCCGACTGGGCAAGCCTCACATGTGCTTTTATTTGAGCCACCAAGTGGCTACTTTCGGCTACTTTCTTTTTCACATGGGATCACACCACAGTTGATGTGGTGACACCAAATGCCCTCCTTCACACAACCCACGATAGATTTATGTTTTATGGGGCGATCGTGGCTCAAGAGATGGGAGTTTGCCTTGTAATCGGAAGGTTGCCGGTTCGAGCCCCGGCTTGGACAGTCTCGGTCGTTGTGTCCTTGGGCAAGACACTTCACCCGTTGCCTACTGGTGGTGGTCAGAGGGCCCGGTGGCACCAGTGTCCGGCAGCCTCGCCTCTGTCAGTGCGCCCCAGGGTGGCTGTGGCTACAATGTAGCTTGCCATCACCAGTGTGTAACTGTGTGTGGAGTCATGTGTGGAGGTATTTCACCTCCACAAACACCCAAGACATGGTTTGCGATACATGTGGCAAGACAGTGAGGTGTTGTGGCAACACCACTAACCTCGTCAAAAACCTCAGAGTAAGTCATATCACAGAATATGACGAGCGTATGTTGAGGCGAACTGAAGAGGAGGAGAGGGACAGGTGCTGCTAGGGGGAGAGAGACGTCTCTTGCAGTGTGGCAGGCAACATGCTTCAACTTCAGGAGTTTTTATTCTATATGATTATTCTGCATTATTAAGCAATAAGAACAAGTCGTCTGATGTCCTGTAATCATTATGAAGCTATATTATTATATTATTATGACAATTACATAATACAATTATATATTGTATTATTTTGGTATCGATCTGATACCAAGTAAATACAGGAACAGTAATGACAATGCCAATACTTTTATGTAATAAATTTATGTAGGGAAGAGCCGTGTATCATGACTCATGAGATTAATTATTAATTTACAAATTTCTAACACAATAACTAAATCACTGTTAATTAAACAAAACACACCTTTCAGCTTTTCGCGTAATTTGAAACTGGCTTTTTTGAAGACCTGGAAAGTAAATGTGTCTGTCTCTGAAGCTCTTTTGGTCAGCTCCTGTTCTTTTAATATGTTATACGCTATAAATAACATTGATGTGACAGTCAACACAAAAAGCTGACAAAAAGATTTTTCATTGTGCATGTTTGAGGTTCAAAAAAGTGATTCAACACAATTCAATATTGAACGTAGAAGAGAGAAACAAAGTATCAACCCTATTGTGCTAGTATAATGTCGATATCATTGATATTTGGATCGATTTGCTCAGCTTAAGCCAGGGCTCAAAGTCCAGTAAAGTGTCGGAATTGTAGATCAGAATTAATAATCACAAAATATATTAATAAATAAATGCAAAATACTAAAACACACTAGAAGTGACAACATGTTACAAGCATACATAAAATAATATTTACAATAACTATAATTGTTGGTCCATAAAACCTCATGTGCACAGAAGACTAAAGTAAAAGTATGAAAGCAACAATTCATGAGTGTGTTGGTGGATTTGTTTTAGCAAATGCGGAGCACCCGCTCACTTTATCACATCATGACATATATGTTTCATGTTGTGGCAATACAAGACATCAGCTGTGTTGCAGGGATCACAAAGTAACATCCACAACACACCAGATTGGTAGACTTAGTTTCCAAGTGTAAGAAAGTATTCCGACTACACAGAACATTAGATGATCTGATAAGTTTTATGATCATTTTGTGAAATTAACTTATGTTGGCTTATTATGGTTGTTTGTCATTTAAGTGTCAGCTTGCACAGTACATCAAGGATATTAAACCAGACAATCTGATCAAAGACCATTTGAAAGAGGTGTCATTAATACCATTGTTTTACTGCTATAAACGCACATCTCACTCTGAGAAGCCTGTCGACTAGGAAAATAAACTTCTCACTCACTCCTCGTCTAAACAAGGAAATTGACGGCTGTAATTTTAGTGTGGGGAGCATACCAAGTGTTTGAGTGTTGTATCTTGTACCTGTTGTATGACAAAATGCCTCTGGAAATTTCATCCTGAACTATTATTCTACTATTCATCTTTCCAGTTCACTTGATGAACTTTAAAGCTCTCCCTGTTTGTTATTGTGTACTGTTTGTATTGTGCTTTGAAACACTATAACTAAATTTAGAGCTGGTCCAAGACATTGTGTGTGCAGGGGAACCTTTTATTATGCATCATTAGTTATAATTATAATTCTTATTTACATTTGTAGATACACTGGCACAGATATCCATATGACAATTTAAATCTGGCACACAAAAAACAAACACACAAAAAATAAAGAAAAATGCAAGTATAGCATTTTTCACACTTTGAAGTTATTGTTGAAATATTTATTCATGTTTCAAAGTTCCCTAGTTTTATAGTATAAATTATTTTAATTGTTCTGGCATAGAGCAAAATAAAAAATGTCATGCAGTTTGGGAAAATGGAGCAACAATTGCATATTTTTAGGAAAGTCGATGAGAATTTGTGATTTTTGTCCACAATTTGATACATGAGTAAATAAATCTTAATCTTTACCACAGTTGTCACATGACTGTAGGAACAGTAATGACAAAGCACAAGAGCAATGAATCCAGTCCAGGTGTGTATCCTTCTCAATGCTGCCACCTCCTGATGGAGCTGAGGAGGTGCAGGCTGAAGCCCTGGAAGGTTTCTTTGGACAGAGGCTCCAAAAAAAAAAACACGACAGATGGAGCTGACAGCAGAGACTGCACACAGGACCAGGAGCAAAACCATTTACAGAACAATGACTAAATAAAAATAAACTAAAATTATATTTTTGTCAAACATCAACAAGTTTTTTTTAACTTTCCAAAAGCTAAATTAATAACTAACACAAACTCCTATGTTTAATGTTTTTTATTATTATTATTTCATTCATTTAGCAGCAGACTGGGTGCATTTCTGCTTTATTCAGTGCATGCTCATACTAAAAGACTACATTTGTCTAGTAATTACACTTTCATAACAAATACATTTTCATCGCTGCTTGCTTTTGTACTTTTCTCAATTAAACTATTAAAAGCTCTTTTAATCAAAGGTGGGTGCCTTAACATGACTAAACATTTTAGCCAAGATATCTGTGCCTGTGTTACTCACTCTCACAGTTTACTGGTGCATTTTGCTAAGCAGGCTAACTAACATTAGAAAGAACTGAACTTGCATCACTTGAATACAGAGTTGTTACTCAAACTTTTTGGTGATAAGACTTAGATGAGGCATCATAGCAGAGCAAAGTTTAACGATGGTAGGAAGCTCATAATAACAGATGACGCACATGAACGCTTATAGACACGGATCTTTGAAGCCTACATGATAACATTATTCCAGCAACAATGTGGAGATCAACTTGTTTTTAGATCCAATTAAAATAAATTAACTCAAAAAGATCCTCTAGAACAGTGGTTCCCAAACTTTTTTGCTGGGCCCCCTTTGTTTTAAAGAAAAATGTTCGCTGCACGCTCATACTCTCTCCCGCACTCGATATGTGATCCATTGTTGATCTGCACACAGCTGTTGTCATGAACGTCGCACTTGCTTACGTCACTGTCGTGAGACATTCTCGCAAAAAAAATCACGGTTTTAGTAACGCAGTAACGCAGCGTTCCTACGGGAAAGTAATGGTAATCTAATTACTGTTTTTGCAATAGTAATCCCTTACTTTACTCGTTACTTGAAAAAAGTAATCGGATTACAGTAACGCATTAATGCCCATCTCTGGTGGTGATGATGGTGAATTGGAGTCATGGCAGACATCCTGGCAGCTTTATGAGACCATAGATTGACATGCTTGATCTTTTCCAGATTGCCTGGTAGAGAACCATTGGTCATATCATCCCGTAAAAGTGCTGACATGGTAAGGAAAGTCTTCTGATGTTGTCCTGTTGGGATGCCAGCTTCGCCTTCATCATACTGTGTCTGACATGCCCTGTTATATGGAACTTGGCCTTTAATTTTGGAATAGAACTTGAGTCTTATTCCTTAATATCGCTGCAACTTGATTTTGTAGAACACCAGCTTGAAGATGTTCTATGCCATCTGTCAAATGTGGCACGCTTGGTGCAGACACCAACTGACAGCTGTAGCAGGGTCCATGCTTACAGATGCTGCTAATCAGACAACAGTCAGGCACCTGATTATCAGCACCTGGCGTACCAGAAACTCAGCACAAGTCAATAGCACATACTTCACATGCAATTCAAGTAAATAAATTTGAGACTGGCACTATGCATAAATTTAGTCAATAAATACATACAAGTGGCAGCCCCTACAAACAAACAAATATGTCAAGCGATATATATGAAGTTTATTATACCAAGTGATAAGCAGCACACAGGAAAACTTAAATAAGAGTGTAAGATTGCCATACATCTCATAGGAAGAGTAATAGCATTTTAATATAATTACAAATGCTTTGAACCTGGCAACTGCTCTGCCAGGAAAAACAAAGTGACTGAATGAATTAAACTGTAAAGTGTTCAGTAATTACAGAGATTAGTGGTGGCTAAGGTGAAAAGCAGGATGACCAGAATAAAAGGTGAGCTACATTTTATGAAAAACTGGTTTGCCAACTTCTGTGACGATTTCCAGTAAGTCATACTATGACATAGGTTGACGTTTTTTAGTTTAGGTGAACTCACATGGCTGAAAGCACTGTACTTCCCTCTTGACCTCGGAAAGTTGCTTTTATATCCACTGTGTTGTTTGTGTGTGCTGTTTTTCTACAATTGTTAAACAATAAAAAGAAAGTGCAAGCTACACCTGTTGAAAACAAATGAATGGCAAGTACTGAGCAAATATATATAAATATCTTTTTGAAAACCCAATGTATTTCAGTTAATTCCACAGGAAGGAAAATAAGTTCATACTGAGCAGTTAACCATCAGGGTGCAATCAAGGATCTGGCTATTTGTTCTATTATGATGATTTGTAGTTCCTTTGAAGCTTTAAAGTGTTAGTCCTTACATACTGCATCAGTATTGTCATAACTCAGTCACTCAGATTTGGAGATTGGCAAAGCTGAAGAGAATTTCACAGCAAATCTATAGTAGAATATTAAAAAAAGAATACTTCAGTTCTCAAGCACTTCCAATATTAACTTGAAGTAAAACTAATTTCATCTATGCTTCCCCTGTTACTACACTTAACATACTTTTAATGAGGAAAAGCTCTCAGTATATGTACCAGTACTCCTATCATGCAATTAAACATTTAGTGACATTTACTCATTTTGAACTTTGTGGAGCATTTTTACTATTTAACTTGACCTGCATTATATAAAGATGTAAGTTTCAGTGCACATACCTTTGGTTTGTGGTTTTTCAGGTCATGTGACACTCTTTAATATTGGAGGGAGGAGCAAATCATGTCATCTAAGTAAAGTGTGCAGACACAGAAAACAAACAGTCAGAGTCTGAGACAATCTGGGAGTAGTGAGTAGTAGCAGAGTTCATCATGGATAAAAGAATACTTTGCTGGATATGTCTGCTGGCATATTTTCAGACATCTTTGGCACAAAGTAAGTGTTTATTGCAAGTTATAGCATTGTTTGTACTTTTTATATTAGACAGCTTTAGAGTGATTCAACAACAACAAATGTAGTACAATACTAAAACAAAATGATAATAGCACAGACTCCACAAAATATTAATAATCAGCTTTTTTTAAACTGTAGTACTGTGAGCAAAATTTTGGTTACCTCCAAGAACATACATCCTGGGATCACCGGAATGCACAAACTCCTGGAGAATGAAGACTTCAGTGATCCCATGTAACAATATGACTAGAGCATCCAAGGTGCTCTAGTCATATTGTTACAATTTAATAAACACAAATAAGTTGGGGAATTTGTGTTTATTAAATTGTAACAATATGACTAGAGCACCTTGGATGAGTAGGTTTAATGACAGTTTATTAAACTGTAACATTGGATTGGGTGTATGATATGGCATATAAAACCCATTTTCAGTTCATGTTTTTTATAAATCAAATTTTCTGTCTACAGATGGCTTCTTTGAAACTAAGTGAAGTTGAATATTTTCATGCTCTGCTGACCACACAGCACATATTCAAGATAAAGCTTAACATGTTCAATAAAACTTACCTTAAGTTAGTGCTTCTAAGCTTATACAGTGGGTCAAAAAAGTATTTAGTCAGCCACCGATTGTGCAAGTTCCCCCACCTAAAATGATGACAGAAGTCAGTAATTTGCACCCTCAACTGTGAGAGACAGAATGTGAAAAAAAAAATCCATGAATCCACATGGTAGGATTTGTAAAGAATTTATTCGTAAATCAGGGTGGAAGGGTTAGGGTTAGGACTTTCAACTCCCGCCACAGATTTTCTATGGGGTTGAGGTCTGGAGACTGGCTAGGCCACTCCAGGACTTTCAAATGCTTCTTACGGAGCCACTCCTTTGTTGCCCGGGCGGTGTGTTTTGGATCATTGTCATGTTGGAAGAGGGTGCATGGGAGTTTGCCCAACCAGTCTACATGTGTTTTGTGGACTTGGAGAAGGCATTCGACCGTGTCCCTCGGGGTGTCCTGTGGGAGGTGTTGCGGGAATATGGGGTGTCTGGCCCATTGCTACGGGCCATTCGATCCCTATACAACCGTTGCAAGAGCTTGGTTCGCATTGCCGGCAATAAGTCGGACTCGTTCCCGGTGGGTGATGGGCTTCGCCAGGGCTGCCCTTTGTCTCCGGTTCTGTTCATAATTTTTATGGAGAGGATTTCTAGGCGCAGCCAAGTGGCGGAGGGCTTTCGCTTTGGTGGCCTCAGAATCTCATCTCTGATTTTTGCAGATGATATGGTTCTGTTGGCTTCATCGGGTGAAGGCCTCCAGCTCGCACTGGAACGGTTCGCAGCCGAGTGTGAAGCAGCGGGAATGAGGATCAGCACCTCCAAATCTGAGGCCATGGTTCTCAGCCGGAAAAGGGTGGAGTGCCCACTCTGGGTCGGGGATGAGTTCCTGCCCCAAGTGGAGGAGTTCAAGTATCTCGGGGTCTTGTTCGCGAGTGATGGGAGAAGGGAGCCGGAGATCGACAGACGGATTGGGGCTGCAGCTGCAGTAATGCGGACGCTGCACCGGTCCGTCGTGGTGAAGAGGGAGCTGAGTGTAAAAGCGAAGCTCTCAATTTACCGGTCGATCTACGTCCCTACCCTCACCTATGGCCACGAGCTGTGGGTAGTGACCGAAAGAACGAGATCGCGGATACAAGCGGCAGAAATGAGCTTCCTCCGAAGGGTGGCTGGCCTCTCCCTTAGAGATAGGGTGAGAAGTTCGGCCATCCGGGAGGGGCTCAGAGTAGAGCAGCTGCTGCTCCACATCGAAAGGAGCCAGCTGAGGTGGTTCGGGCATCTGACAAGGATGCCCCCTGGGCGCCTCCTGGGTGAGGTGTTCCAGGCATGTCCCACCGGGAGGAGGCCCCGGGGCAGACCCAGGACACGCTGGAGAGATTATATCTCTCGGCTGGCCTGGGAACGCCTTGGTATTCCCCCGGACAAGATGGAGGAGGTGGCTGGGGAGAGGGAGGTCTGGGCCTCTTTGCTTAGGCTGCTGCCCCCGCGACCCGGCCCCGGACAAAGCGGAAGAAGATGGATGGATGGTCATGTTGGAAGACCCAGCCTCGTTTCATCTTCAAAGTTGTCACTGATGGAAGGAGGTTTTGGCTCAAAATCTCACGATACATGGCCCCATTCATTCTGTCCTTAACACGGATCAGTCGTCCTGTCCCCTTGGCAGAAAAACAGCCCCATAGCATGATGTTTCCACCCCCATGCTTCACAGTAGGTATGGTGTTCTTGGGATGCAACTCAGTATTCTTCCTCCTCCAAACACGACGAGTTGAGTTGATACCAAAAAGTTCTACTTTGGTTTCATCTGACCACATGACATTCTCCCAATCCTCTGCTGTATCATCCATGTGCTCTCTGGCAAACTTCAGACGGGCCTGGACATGCACTGGCTTCAGCACCAGAACACGTCTGGCACTGCGGGATTTGATTCCCTGCCGTTGTAGTGTGTTACTGATGGTGACCTTTGTTACTTTGGTCCCAGCTCTCTGCAGGTCATTCACCAGGTCCCCCCGTGTGGTTCTGGGATCTTTGCTCACTGTTCTCATGATCATTTTGACCCCACGGGATGAGATCTTGCGTGGAGCCCCAGATCGAGGGAGATTATCAGTGGTCTTGTATGTCTTCCATTTTCTGATGATTGCTCCCACAGTTGATTTTTTCACACCAAGCTGCTTGCCTATTGTAGATTCACTCTTCCCAGTCTGGTGCAGGTCTACAATACTTTTCCTGGTGTCCTTCGAAAGCTCTTTGGTCTTGGCCATGGCGGAGTTTGGAGTCTGACTGTTTGAGGCTGTGGACAGGTGTCTTTTATACAGATGATGAGTTCAAACAGGTGCCATTCATACAGGTAACGAGTGGGGGACAGAAAAGCTTCTTACAGAAGACGTTACAGGTCTGTGAGAGCCAGAGATTTTCCTTGTTTGAGGTGACCAAATACTTATTTTCCACCCTGATTTACGAATAAATTCTTTACAAATCCTACCATGTGAATTCATGGATTTTTTTTTCACATTCTGTCTCTCACAGTTGAAGTGTACCTCTGGTGCAAATTACTGACCTCTGTCATCATTTTAGGTGGGGGAACTTGCACAATCGGTGGCTGACTAAATACTTTTTTGCCCCACTGTACTTGAAACTCCTGTCAATATCAAATGATTGCATGGAATGACTTTGAGTTGCTACTAAGATTAGTAGACAGATTATTTTCTGTCGAGTTATTTGGAGAGGGGCCAGCAGTCTGTGGCTGTTACTGAAATTATGAATGAAAGTTTCATCGTGTTAAGTCATTCTAATCTGCGCTTAACTCACTGTCTTTAAGCAACCACAACTGCAGCACCAACCACAACAACTACAACTGCAGCACCAGCAACCATAACTGCAGCGCCAACCACTACAACTGCACCAACAACCACTACAACTGCAACGCTAACCGCAACTGCAGCACCAACCACACCTGCGTCACCAACAACCACTGCAGCACCAACAACCACTACAACTGCAGCACCAGCAACTATAACTGCAGCGCCAACCACTACAACTGCACCAACAACCACTACAACTGCAACGCTAACCGCAACTGCAGCACCAACCACACCTGCGTCACCAACAACCACTGCAGCACCAACAACCACTACAACTGCAGCACCAGCAACCATAACTGCAGCACCAACCACTACAACTGCACCAACAACCACTACAACTGCAACGCTAACCGCAACTGCAGCACCAACCACACCTGCATCACCAACAACCACTGCAGCACCAACAACCACTACAACTGCAGCACCAGCAACCATAACTGCAGCGCCATTCACTACAACTGCACCACCAACAACAACCACTACAGCTGCAGCACCGGCAACCATAACTGCAACAGTAACCACAACTACTGCACCAACAACCACAACACTAACCACCACTACAACTGCAGCACCAACCACCACTACAACTATAACACCAACCACAACTGCAGCACCGGCAACCACAACTGCAGCACCAACGAATACAACTACAGCAACAACCACAACTGCACTACCAACCACCACTACAACTACAGCACCAACCAACACAACTACAACACCAACCATAACTGCAGCACCAACAACCACAACTGCAGCACCAACAACCACAACTGCAGCGCCAACTACTACAACTACAACTAAAACTGCAGCACAAAGCACCACAACCCCTACAGAAGGGTCAACCACCATTCAAAGTATGTGATTTAAATTAAAAGTACTTAATGTGTGCAACAGTTTCTCTTCCTACCTTCTGTTGTCCTTCCAACATTCACACTCTAATACTAGGGTGGGAAACTCCAGGCCTCAAGGGTTGAAGTCCTGCAGGTTTTAGATCTCACCCTGGGTCAACACACTGGAATCAAATGATTAGTTCATTACCAGGCCACTGCAGAATTTCAAGACATGGTGAGGAGGTAATTTAGCCATTTAAATTAGCTGCGGTGGTTCTAAAACCCGCAGGACACCAGCACTTGAGGCCTGGAGTTCCCCCACCCAGGGTTGGACTGGGACAAAAAAACGGCCTAAGCATTTTGACTAGAGACCAGCCCACAAAGTACTATAGGAAAAGCCATAAAGCCTCAAATGCTGTTGTGACTCCTGGTTTCATCTAAAAATCTAAAAATGTTATAGTGTAATTGTTTCAGTATTGAGGGAAATGTGCCTTATAGCAATAATCAAATGCATTTTATGATGTATAATTACTTTACACTTACCAATTATACTTTTATAATTCTTTTTTTCAGTTCCAACAGGCCCACAAGCACTTGCACATCTAAAGATAAAGATGACTACATACGGGCAGGTTAGCAATGCAACCATCATTGCCCTTCTTGAACAGGTATAGCTATATCTTAAAGTTTGCTTCGTACATTCTTGACTTATCAGTAATTTCACACACACAAATCATGTGTTAAAAATTCAAATGTTTAATCTCTGTGTTTTCTTTCCATTTAGTTTAACACCAAGGTCCTGAATGGAATACCCCACATTCTCTCTGTGACAAACATTAAAAAAGTTGGAGCATAAAAATTGAATGTGGACACAAGTCAAAAATAAAAATATAAAGGCAAGAATTTAACAGTGAGTTAGTAGATTTGTTTCAACATGATCCGGAGCGGCAGTTTGCCTCAGTCGCTTCATCATATCCTGAATGATTAGTACGTTGGTGTGAGAAGGAGACATCAGCTGTGCTGCAGTGGTCGACAGCCAGATGGGCTTGGATTGCTCTGTGAATGTATGAAACCTAAACCTGGGTGAAAGCAGATCATATTTAAATATCAATCCCCTTACATGATCATTTCTGAAATTAAATCAAACTGCAGAAACACAATGCTGTAGTTCCCATGAATTACAAATGCGCTTTTGGTTTATCATCTTGAAAAGTACAATAGGCATCTCAAACCAGGCAGCTGGCTAATAATGTCAATACTTACTCACTCTGACAAAATGGTGACTAGGAAATCAAATAATTTATATGCTTTGAAACAAAAAAAATATTTTATTTATTGGTTACGTGTTTTAGTAATATCACTTTTGAGTCATTTAAAAGTACAGATCCGGAAAAGCATTAATTGTACTGCACACACAGCTAGGCCTCTGAGAAAGTGGGTGACACTCAGTGGGTGAGAATTCCACAGGTGTTAACTTACTGCTCACCGTGTCAATAGATTTTAATTAAATTTCCGTAACAGATTCTTGTTAACTCGGCTTTTCCACATGGAAAACAAGGAAAATTATTACTGTTGGTGCATAAATACTGCACCCTAATGAAGAAAATAAATCAGTTTTCAGATATTACTGACCAACAACACACTTTTTCCCCCTTTGTGTTATTAGAATCAAATCTGTTTTTCAGAATTTGTTTTTGTATGTCTGCTGATTTGTACTGTACTTTAAACTGTGACTAAATTTTACAAACTTGTCACTCCTGCTACTAAAGTCTCATATACACAGAAATATATCTGATTCTGATTATTCTGAATAAAGAGATATAACCATTTGTAATGGCCATTCTTTGTATCATTTATTCTTTCAGAATTCTTTTTAAATGAAACTTTATTCAACTTGTGAATTTAAAGCAGATTTATACCCATATACAGAATATCAAGAACAACAGCTGTTAGAAAATACAAGAGAAAGTGAAAACATAGATTGCTATTCAATGTTAAATGTGCTCTTCGTAAGTGCCATTTTAATAATTAATGAAAGAAAACACACACCTTATCTGCATCAACAAATAAACTCAACATGGATCCATCAACTCTGACTTGGCCCTGCCAAAAACATCTAAGACCTTGTGTGTTGAGTACCATTCCTTCCCGTTCTTTTAAAATACATGATTCTACTTATCAAAAAATGCGCACAGGTTCTATTATAAACACTACACGGTTTAAAACCATCAGACTGAGGTCTTTACAAAATACAAACACTGGTCTAATCTACAGCATCGTGTCACCAGCACCAAAGTGCACACAGAGCAAATTGCGTCCTTTTAGTCATGTTGTTAACATCACACAGAAACGTTTAATCTCCAGTGAGAGGGAATTCTCTTCATAATCTCATCATCACTTCTCTTCAGTTGTCCTCTCCGTCTCGCAGCACCTTGTGCACAGCTCTGTTTAACAGGGCCAGCAGGTCCACAGCCCCAGCCACTCCCCTTGGCAGGTAGAGCTCCAGAGAAGAGGAGGCGGCATGAGGCAGGCGCAAATCTTGCATGCTGGCATCCTGAGAGGGGGGGAAAAAAAAAAAAAAAAAAAAAAAAAAAAAAAAAAGGAATAGTGAGGGAAATGTGACAAAGATTCATCTCTTGACAAAGGAAAAGGAGCTATATTTTATCACCTTGGATAGTTGATGCTGGTGGTGATTCTTGTGAATTTGAATCACAATTAAAGGCAGGATTTTAAGGATTTTTATGTTAAACACCAACCTGAGAGTAAAAACACAGAGAAATGAATCTGGGGAAGCCAAGAGGAGGCAAACGGTCAGCTCCTGTGATGAAGGTGAGGAGGTCTTCAAAGGAAAACTCTGCCTTGCCGTCTGATTGTGCAAACAGAGACATATTTTATCTAACCTGAAACACTAGAAGCATCTTTATTCTTTCCACCACACCCTCCAACCTTACCACGCACTAAAGTGAGGATTGTTTCCCAGTGTCCAGCTGTGGCCTCCTCATCTGCCCTCAGTTGGGCATCTGAAGTGCTAAAGCTGATGGTAAAAAGCTGCTTGAACTCTTCCAGACTCAGAGGCTGCTGCGGTGCACTCGTCATAACTGGGGCAAAAATTTCCCAGTGGGACTGAACCATGTCCCACAGCCCACCACAGCTATTCAGCCCCTCAGTAAACTGGGAGATCATTTTAGTCACCCTGAAGGACAACAAGTGGATTAAATTTAACTTTTGTATTTAGAAAGGGCAACATTTGCATGTAGCACAAGTTGAAACTGTCGACACCATGTGTATGACGTATGCTTCTGTGTGTGCACTACCTGTCGTAGATGTAGTGTTTTACCAGGCGACTATAAATGGCTGGCATTTCATCAGAGTTGGCTGAACAGATCTCAGGGATCCCACAGCGTGACACCCAGTCGCACAGACTGGGAGACAGCAGCTTTACATCAGTACAACTATGTAGCTGTGAGAGCAGAGGAACATCATTTGTGTGCGGCACACAGAAGGCAATTATGTACACAGGACTGAGGGTTTAATACAGAGAAGAGTTTAAAGGTGAGGGGGGAAAAACTGCCATACAAACAGTTCATCATTCTACAGCTGAAGGCAGAAACAAGATGATGTTATTCAGCACTGTAATTATGCTACAGTCACATTAGGAAACCACTACAATTGCCATGGTATATGCAGTGATCTCACAATCTCATCGAAATGGTTACTTAAGACAGGGACCAGGTCTGTGACCTGTGTTCAAAGGGACTATCACACATCAGGAGGGTGATTGAATGGCAGTAAGATGCAGTCTGCTATCAGACTGTATTGAATAGGGTCATTTGGCAGTTACAAAGTCTTTTGTCATCCGTTGCTTTCTCTACTACACAGAAACTCACAGTTCCCAGTTATTTTTAGTGTCCAAGCAGAACCTCACAAATATGAAAAAGAAATTCCTTCACAAGTTGTTGCACAACCAACTTCTGGGCAACCAGTGGGTTGGTGCAGCTATGAGGTTACCATCCTATTTTTACTCCAGTGTGACCGATCCATCAATAAAATAACTGGTTTATATTAAGATCACCGTTATCCAAACTAACCATGTATAATAACACAGGTACAGCAGTATATCAAGTTTTTAAATATGTTACAATTAGAGTTGTGAGTTTTCTTCTTGTGTGCTACCTCTTTCAGTTGGATTTGGACTTCGGTATCAATAATGTCCCGCCAGTTGAAGTCTTCTAATGTTATACTGTGGCAACACATCACCTGTGACAGTAAAATAAGCCATACAGACAAAGATTGTGCTGGTAATACCTGACACAGCTACAGGGCATCAGAAAAAGTAATCTAATATCACATTCGCAAAGAATAGGCAATACTGTATGACAAATTCTTGTAGTGCCTACACTAGCACACATTCAGTTAAGGACTCTACCTGATACAATGCAGGGTGAAGGCAACAAAGTCCAGGCCCACCCTGAGCCAGCGACCAGCCAATGAGAACCCCAGCTTCATAGTACTTCCTCTCCTCAAGAGCTGTGAAGTTGCAGGTCATGAACAGACTTCCTGGAAGACCCTCAAACACACAGCTGTGCTGCAGCTCCAGCAGCATCAGCCTGCATGAGAAGAAATGTAGACATGAATTAACAAATGACACCTTTATGCTTTGGTGTTTTGGCAGAAACCTCTTTCAGAAGAACTGAACATTTCTCTCAGAATGGTGGAGCACCAAAACAAACAAAACAAAACAAAACGAAAACGAAACCTAGATGCCATTATTATGTCATTCATCAAAGAAAAAAAGAAAAATCAGCTGCTACCTTTCCATTTTGTATTGCTGTAAATACCATCTGTTCACATATTTGGGGTTTTGGACGGTTGATCAAACAACACAATCAGTTTTATTACCACACCGTCTTCTGGGATCCTGAACTATCATGATGAGCATTTGACACAATTTTCACATTGTTTACTGCAGCCCCAAAATGTATAGAATATGATCCTATTATAGACTACATGCTACCATGTGGAAATCTTTTTGTGAGCCAGTTTTCCAATTACAAAAAAAAGTGAATATTAAATCTTGATGAAATTCATACAGTCATGTTGGATCAGAGTTTGAATAAATTAGCTTCAGTATAGAAAACCATACAACTTATTTTATGCCTGAAGCCATCAGCTCCAGCAATAATTTCAGGGAAATGATGAGGACCTGAAAAACTCCCTGACAGGGGCCTCGTGGCTGTCGGGCTCTTCTCCACTGAAGGAGATAACAGGCGTCGCCCTGAAGCAGAAGTCGGGCCTCCTCACCACCTCCAGAGCGCCGTGGAGTAGATCTGTCCGCCTCACCTGGATGTGAGTTTTCAATCCTGGATCTACGTTCTCCTGTCTGAACGCTCTCAGGATGGTGTCCAGGTCAACAGTGGACTGCGCACAAAAGATGCAAGTTTAACAGGAGACAAAGATGATGATGATAATAATAATAATAATAATAATAATAAAACAAACTGAATTTAGGATTGACTTTTTTTATCTTTTATCCTCCAAACTCACCTTCTTTGTATCCCTGCAGATGCTAGGCTTGATTATTAGCTCACTTTTACCATCTTGGCAGCTGTCTGTGCTGTTCCCCCCCCCCCCAAAAAAAAAAACAAAACCACACAAATTCAGATAATGCAGCTATTTAGTTTGTCACTAATCATTTCTAAATGTGTATTCACAGGAAATGTTTTCTTGCCTTTTTACCACAAGTGTCTCACTTGCTGACCCTTCAGATTCTGTCTGTAAGGAGAAGAGAACTTTATAAACTACAGACAAAATGGAGGCAGACTGAGCAAAGCTAAAGCAGATTGGAGAAATAAACGAAATAATTAAAGATCCCGTGTTCCCCGGTTCACAGGAACAAGGCGTCCAGGGGTCCATGAGCCATTTTAAACACTTGCTGTCGTTTCTGTTTTTTCACAGAAGCCAAATTATCTTTAAACTGAATCTTAACACACAAAGTTGCCTTTATGGCTTTTGAAATATAAAAATGTATCAGATCCAAGTCCTACTTTTATAATGATCACATCAGGGTATTAGTAATGAAGCAGCAGTAGTTACCTCTGAGTAGTCGTGGTGGCTCAGGATATATAAAGCACCATCTTCAGAGATCCTGAGGACCTGCTCTCCAGTCCAGCCCTCTGAAGGGGTGTCAGGGACAAACAGCACTCTGGAGCTCTGCACACACTGGAAACAACCACCACATTCAGCAATGTTCTGTGTACTAAAATGAACAGACTTTAAGACACCTCAGGCAGAACACATCTCACACCCACCTGCAGATATGTAAATGAAAACTTTTGTCCTGCCTGTTTTACAAAGTGCCCCTGAAAGAGCATCGCCAGTCGACCCTTCACCTGAGTGGCTGACCAGCTGCGGTCAATGGTGATGCGAGCAGTCATCATCATGGCTTCCAGAGCTGCTTGGTCTTTATTCTTTGGAACTATTTGTCTGGAAGAACAGAAAATAACATTTACTTCACTGAAAAATGTTATGAACAGTAGAGTAGATTCAAACAGAGCTATGTAAACACCTTTTATTGCCACAATCATCACTTTAGAAACAGTGGGAGCTACTCAAACATTCACTGACCTAAAATGGCATTTTGAATAAGATTTTATGGTATTCTTTCCTACATAAACACTCACCTGTCCAGCTGTGACATAGAGTGTCCTCTGGGTAAACAGACCACGTCTTTAACCACCAGGCTTTTCTTCTGAGGAATCAGTCTCTTCCATTTGAGATGACCAGCTTTGTTAGAATATGGCTGAAATACACAGAATAAACCCTCAGTGTTACATGTTGGATTCACGAACAGGAGAATATCCTAAAGTTATAATGGGGCAAAACTGTGCAGGAAATGGGAAATATGGTTTCCATTTTGGCAGAAAATAAAGTTTGAAAAAACTGATTGAACTTTGATTAAAAAGCTTAAATCGTTGATGATAAATAATGTGCTGGAGACTGAAGTCAACATTTTTCTGACACTGTGGAAGAAAGATGAACAGATTCATCAATATTAAGGTCAAGCCTACAATAAAAATATAAAGTAGTAGTAGTAATGTAGAAAGAAAAAGTTAATTCCAGTAGGGGAACTGGACCACTGCACCATATAGTTATATACTGTTTGCACTGCTCTCACTGTTTGTATGCAGCATCCCTGCTCTAGAGTCCAGGCTGCAAATCAAATGCCTGAGTCGGTGATATGTTATGAAGAGTCATGACATATCAGTAATGAATAAAGGATTCCCTGACTTTACCATTGCTGGATGACTCTTTGACTTTCTGATAGAAGGAATCACCTACAGGAAGGAAAAACAAGAAGGGTGAATAAAAACAAGAAATGTGAACTAAAAAAAAGGAATACAAATAAGATGAACATTGTAGAGAAGCAATAAAGTAAAGTAAAAACCCATTCCTGGAGGTCCTGACCAGCTATTTAGCATGGGATGTCTTTTTTTCTACTACAAATTTCTTACTTTCTTACCAAGTGGTTTATAACTTCTGCCTTATTACTAACCTCCAGCTCTATCTCTACTTCTTGTTTGCAGACCACAGCAGAGCAGTGAGGTTCTTCCTGGTCTGGGGAATCTGTTTCAGCCTGGTGTCTGGGTTGAGTTTGGACCTGCTGCTCAGGGGATTCCTCGGAGTTGGAGAACAGAGGACTCGCCATGTATCGCTGTGTACAAGAGGAGGACAAGGAGCTGGCTTGTTATGTATGAGCACACGAATGATGCAACAAAAGAATATGTGAGTCCGCATCATTAACCATCAGGCAGCAAAACACCATTGTTGTTTTGAATACATGAGTTGTAGTTTCAACATTGTGGATCCACTACAACATCAGAACAATTCTACTCACTGCAATGATGAGAGCTGATTAATCACAGTGTTTTGAAATTATGGCTTTGGCTCTGGTTCAGTTGTCCTTTTGCTTGATTGAACAGTTTCAGTGATGTATCTGAAGCAACACTGATTGTTGGAATAACAACAATCAGTGATATTAGATCATGTTGTGGCTTGTAGTCTAACTTGGTGCTTTTTGCTTGACAGCAGATTGTTATTTAGCTGTACCAACAGAATTTCATCAATTTTATATCAGAAATTCTTGAGAGAGTAGTAGTAAAGCTAATCATCTACAGAGAAATGACTTATCTGAAGAGTTTCGGTCAGGTTTCAGAGCTCAGAGTACAGAAACAGCCTAAGCAATGGTTACAAATGGTGGCCTCTGACAGTGGCCTCATCTCTGTGCTTGTCCGGCTAGAACAGATTGATACTGTTGACCATAAGATTTTATTACACCAATGAGAACATGCAGTGGGTATTAAAGGTACTGCACTGCAGTGGAATCATATCTTTCTAACAAACTCAAATTTGTTCATTCCATTTACATTATACATGTTTCCTTTAGGCCAGAGGGCCACTTGCGTCTCACGTCATCCCTATATCGGCGTAAAGAAATATAATGCAGTTTGGCTCTTTAAGTTTTTGTTTTTTTTGTTCAAGAGGATTTCTTTGTTGTTGAATGCAACATTAAAATAAGTTCTTTAAAAAGCAAAGAAATTATTTAATGATGGCAAACGTGTCGAGTGATTGTCTGTGTTAGTTCAGTGAGAGTTATTCGCAAAGAAAACAATTTTCACCTGCAGTCAATAACTAATGTCTGCATTATTATTTTGATAGATTCAAACAAAGTTATAGCAGAAGTGCTGCCATGTGTCTGGCCAGAAAGACAGTACCAATTTGTTTATTTGGCAGTTCAATGAAAGTCTTCAGTTTGTTAAGAGTGAGAAGAAAAAATGTGCGTTTACGTGATTGATGATGATTGTTGTCTTCCCATTCATTTACCATTCATTTTCTCTGTTGTACCATTATAGGGTCTACCTTACAATATAAAAAGTGTCTAGGGGCGACTGTTGTTATGATTTTGCACTGTATAAATAAAATTGAAGATGTCTTGTTGATGCTAGAGGTGAGAAAGCATATGGGCTACAGGAGCAAAAGTCCACACCAGGTGCCACTCTTATCAGCTAAGACCAGGAAACTGAGGCCACAATTTCCATGGTCTCAGAAAGATTCATGAACAGAAGATTGGAAAAATGTATGTATGTATGTATGTATGTATGTATGTATGTAGTAGGAGACATCTTCTAACACATTTGGTGCACTTGGTAACAACTGAGAAAATGCCACCAACTGGGATGTGGTAGAACAAGAGAGTGTAGCTGACAAATCTGCAGCAATTATGTTGTTGAAAAATGCCATGAAAGCAGTTCTAAATTGAAAAAGGGTTTCCATCCCAGTACCAGCAAGGTGCAAGTGAAAGTAAAGTCTGAATGGAAACGCAGAACAATATCTATACATCTACAGTTCTACATACAAAGTAAAACCAAACAGGTTTGGTGAGTATTTAAAGCAATACCTCTCTGTACTGTCTAGAAGTAGGACATCAACCCTTTAAGGTGTATTTATATGTTAGTTCTGAGGTTAGTCAAAAGATATTGGATCTGATTATGATATACCACCACTCTGCTCATCATGAGCTTCAAAAAGTTTCCTGATGGGGTCAGCACTATTTATAAATCACACATAATGTCTTGCAGTGAAGTATTTAAAAAGACACACCTGGTGAACGCTGTATTCCTCCTCTTCCTCCTGTGTTATCAAGACCTTACAGGGCTCCTTGGAAGAAAACACTTTCATTTCAATGTTTTCTTTAATGACCAGTGACACTGGTTTCTTCCCACACGCCATCCTTCCTAAAATGACACCGTTTACGGTATCTAACCTTTGCTTGTTCTTTATCTTGTCCTTATTCTTATTACCTCTTTTTTGCAGGCTTCTTGTGACTCAAAGCTGATTTCATGCTAATTAAGTGTTCTCTTGCTTAGCTGAGAGGGAACCACCAAACATCTAAACAGGTGAAGTTTCATTACCTCAAGCTGCAACCTATCAGTCTAAAGCTGTAGTTGGCTCACAGTTGTGTTCTCAGGCTGTGATTGGTTGTGTGGATAATCTAGAAGCTGATATTTGTGGGAGTTCTGTTCAAAAACAGCGTGACCTTTGAAAGGACGGTTTGTGTATAGGAAATGAATTACTGCTGTACCACGTGTGAAACAAAATAAAAAATGAAATGAAAAAAAGCTCTGCCTGATTCAAAAGTAGCTTTAGAAGTACAACATGTGGCCCAATCAATGCAACTTTGTCTCTGTAGAGCTTGAAGGAGACTTGTCCTCAAGTTATAGACACTGTCATGAGAAAAGGTCACTAATCATGCTATCCTAAGAATTTCTTTCATCATAAGGCTGATTATTAAAATACTGCTCTTAAAGCTATCATACCATTATTAACAAAAACATTCATTTACCTTATTAAAATATGGACTGCAAGGAGAAAGTCTGTAACACATTATTTCAGAATCCATATTTTTATTTCCTTCTTTAAAATTATTATTCAGGCTTAATTTTCATTCACTTCAACTTTCCTGTTAAAAGTACTGCAAAAATTAATTGTTACAACATGTAAGTTTACAAGGAAGACATTTCAGGACCTTTGATTTGAAACAGTGTAAAATAACAGCTAAAAAATGATAAAGAAATGACTTAGGCTTAAGCGTGAGCTTTGGTAGCAGGTACTAGGAAACAATGATTCCATATCTAATTATGTTTATTCATTTCACTGAGACTGTGGCGAATAATAAAACCCCACACTGAACAGTCTTTAATCAGCAGGATCAAAAACTGAAAATTTACCATTTAATATCCTTCATGAGGTTCAAATGGATCCGATGAAATGTCACATGGATAAATCGAGTTAGTATCTTTGTGTATTTCTTAAAACTTAAATCAGGAAATTTGTTTTCACATGGAAAGACCTGGTGTTGGATGCTTTCACCAACACCACCTTCTTTACGCTTTCCCCCTGATTCCTTCAATAATGTTTCACAGGGTCAGACAGTCAGAGCTCAGGGTCCTCTTGGTGGCACCCAAGTGTCCATCAACAGTCTGGTTCCCTACTCCCTGCAGGGTCTTGAACAGGGACCTGTGGCAGCTCAAAAGGAGAATGGACCTTAGCTGTAGAAATATTGGTATGGCATTCATCTCCAGGTTTTTTCCAGCCTTACAAATGCACTTGAAGGGAATCTGTCATTCTTGACTGACCTCAAGCCCTTAGTTTATCATACCATGCAGAATTTAAGTTCTTCTCCAACAAGGAGACCATGTCAGAGGCTCTGGGCTGCATTATCTTTGCAGTACAGAAACTGTGATTTGGATTTGCTATATCCACTCCAGTCATTGCATCTGAAAGTACAAGGGATAAGGCTCTGTTCAGACAGTGACTTTCTCACTGGCTTGGTGACACAATAAAACAAGAGTATGAAGCAGCACGTGTGCCTGCCCCCCAGGGGAAATCTGTGCAGTGGCATCCCAGACAACATTTTACATATTCACTAGGTTCTACTGTCTTAATGTGGCCTTTGGGTCCATGCTGTGATCAAGTGTTCTGCCATTAGCATTTCTTCCTATTGACACTGCTTTGTCCCATCATCACCTTTCAATTCTAAGGTTTTACATATAAAAATATAATAAAAATTGTCTGGTCTTTTTTTTTTTTTTTTTTTTTTTTAAACAATTGGGTAGATATAACCTCAGGTGAACAACATATGAATTAATGCGCTGTCATTATTTAAGAAAAGCTAAGCCAAATGCAGAAGGTGTAAGTGAATCGCTAAAAACACCTTACTGCTGCCATTAAAAAGGAAAGCAGCAGCCAGGTGCTTCTATTCGAATGCTTTTGGTTAACCGACTAATTTTCTAACTATTTAAAGTCCATGCTTGTGTAGTGAGATTCATTAGTGGAAAGACTTGCTAGTCCTCTCTGGAGTAGATCATCATTAGACTCAACCAGCTAAACATGTTAAATGTTTATTTTATTTTGCATTTTTGTTAAATAAACAATTAAACAGTGGAATCTGTTGTGTGCAATTTTACACCTGAGGTTATATTTAAATAATTTTAGAAGCTGCTAAAGACCAGATTATTTTTAAAAACCATGTTCTGATATTAAAAGAAAAAAAAAAACATCTGACAGAGGGGGTTTTCTTTTAACTATGACTGCAAGCTATCCACTTTGTTTACTGCCACTTGCAATCAGGAGAGAAGGGAACAGAAATTATGATGGTGGTCCTGTGTTTCCTGATAATGGTGATTCGCGGCAGTCACTCCAAATGTCTTGGACAAGATTCTGAGAAGCCGGGTGTGAGCTACGACTTGGTATTTCTAATGTTACCTTTGTTTATCACATTATCTAACTTCCAAGAAGTCTTGTGCATTTCCTTTTCACTGTCATGGAATGCATACTGCTCCATGCACCATCGTTTTCCCTGAGATGACTGGAGGCTGATGTGTGTCACAAGTTTGTCCCAAAAAATTGATTCTGTTCATCTGGACGTAGCATTTTCAGTCGGAGAAACGTTTCGTAACTTTTCCAAGTTCTTCAGTCTCAGTTAACTGCAGGTTTTTCTTATAAACAGTACATTTGCATAATGACTGAAACTAGCACCACTGAATGAACTCACAGCTGTGAGGTCAGTTCCCTTGATGCAAATTGTCATGACCATTGAGCAACAACTACTGATCAATGGCCATGAGTACAATTCACAGAGAGTTGGGGAATGGCTGCAATCACAGCCTTGTAAGATGGCAAAAGATGGACCCTTTGGCCCCCTCCTCGATTGCCAGAGATGGTCTTTCCCTTTTCACATAAATGGCCTCCTTGACTCCCCATTCAAACCAGCGTTCCTCCCTGTCCAGGATGTGTACATCCTCATCATGGAAAGAGTGTCCACTGGCCTGTAGGTGTAAATAGACTGCAGAGTCCTGGCCTGACGAGGTAGCTCTTCTGTGTTGTGCCATCCGCTTCGCCAGAGGTTGTTTGGTTTCCCTGATGTATAAATCCTGGCAATCCCCATGCACTTAACAGCGTACACTATATTACTCTGTTTGTGTCAGGGGACCCGATCCTTGGGGTGGACCAATTTTTGGTGCAGTGTGTTTTGGGGTTTAAAGGCTACAAAGACACGGTGTTTAGAAAAAATGTGTCTCAACTGCTCTGATACTCCTGATACATACAGGATCACTACAGGTTTTCGCTTAGTCAGCAGTTGTCCTTCTCTCCTGGATCGGCTGGAGCTTTCTTTAGGTGCCTTTCCAGCTTTGACAAATGTCCAGATGGGATAACCACATTTACTCAGGACTTTCTTGATGCGATGTTCTTCTGCCTCCCGAACCGTTGTGTCCGATCTGTATGCGTAGGTTTACAGTACACGTCAGCTTTTAGATGTCCCCCATTACTGATGGAAATCTCACAGTCTAAGAAGGCTAACCTGCCACTTTTCATATCCTCCCTGGTGAATTTGATGTGTTGGTCCACCGAGTTAATGTGATCCGTGAAATGTGGTACGTCCTGAGATTTGACTTTCACACAGGTGTCATCCACATACCTGAACCAATGGCTTGGTGGTGTTCCAGGGTAGGATAGCAAGCCCTCTTTTCCACTTCTTCCATGTACAAATTGGACACGGTGGGTGAAACTGGGGAGCCCATGGCACACCCATGTTTCTGCCTGTAGAAATTACCCTTGAATGTGAAGTAGGTGGAATGAAGACACAGTTCCAAAAGCAAACACACTTGGTCGATGCTGAGAGTGGTCTTGTTGCTGAGGTTGGGGTCATCCTGTAATCTCTTAAGGACTACCTCCAACGCTTCTGTGACTGGGATGCAAGTGAAGAGAGATGTAACATCGTACAAGACCACGGTTTCATCTGCCTCCATAATGACATCTCTCACTTTCTCAACAAAATCCAGGGTGTTCTGGATGCAGTGTTCAGAGCTGCCTACCGAGGGGTTGAGGATCGAAGACCTCCTATCCCAGTGTTCCCTCAGTGGTGCTGGTTTCAGCCATTCTGCAAAAGTACTGTTTATAAGATTGGGGAAACCTGCAGTCAGCTGAGACTGAAGAAATCACTTGGATGAGTGACGAAATGTTTCTCCCACTGAAAACACTACATCCAGATGAACAGAATCAACTTTTTGGGGGATTCACTTACCAGGGTTATGATAATAATAATAATGGATTGCTTTTCGGGACCCTCAAAGCGCTTTACAATTCCACTAGTCATTCATTCTCACATTCACACACTGGTGGAGGCAAGCTACAGTTGTAGCCACAGCTGCCCTGGGGCAGAAGCGAGGCTGCCATATCGCGCCATCGGCCCCTCTGGCCATCAGGTGAAGGCCAGTAGGTGAAGTGTCTTGCCCAAGGACACAACGACCGAGACTGTTCGAACCGGCAACCTTCCAGACACAAGACGAACTGTAACCGATAACGATCGCCCCGGGTTATGAGGAATCAGCTGTGTGAAGACAGATTCCTCATAACCCTCACTTGACTGCATTCCTCTGCTCAACATTTCCTCTTCCTTAACCTCCTAGGACCTGGTGTCCACATATGTGGACATCACATTTTGGGACGTCTAGACCAAAATACTTAATTTTAAAAAAAAAAAAATTTCTACAAGGGCCTGATATTCACTTACGAGGACATTATACTGCCACTGTTCTATCAAAATTTGATACAAATGTCCTCATATGTGGATCTCATTTTTCTCAAAAACAAAAATTAGGTGTAAAAAAAAAAAAAAAATCTGGTAATTCTTTGTTTTTACATTCTTTAGGTCCCAATCAACCCAAATAGCAAAGAAAAATTAAAAATGCATGCAATGAAGGAGTTCGGGTCTTAGTTGTTGATTTACACGATGAAATATTCAAATAAGTTTTAAAAGGCGTTCAATGGAGAAGATGTAATTGATTATGATAAATGATTTTGTTCACAAAACCAATATTTGTTCTACTGTGCTTATTGTTTACCTGAATCCTAAAGTGTTTGCAGAACCCAACTACTTCACAAACACTTTCTGGCCGCTTCAGCTGTTCATGGAAAGTTAGCTGCTGCAATGGTAGACTGGTTGGCAGCTGCTTGGATACAGTATCTCTATATCTGCTGCATACTCAGATGATATGTAACACTTGTTTGTGACAAACAGGTTTAAACTTTCTGTGGCCAAAACTAAACTTTCACACTCTGTGACAATCCGATTGTTCAGTCTGACGTCACTAGCCTGTCTGGGTCTAAACTCCGCTGCAGGTCCATATATCAAACGATCACTATGGCATTACTGAGAGTTGAAAAACTGTCTAAAGTCTTTCATCTTTAATAAAATGATCAGCATTCTGCTCTACCAGGTGTAACAATTGAGTTTAACATCCAGGCATCCATGAAAACGGAATTTATGACATTTAACGGAGTTAGAAGTTAGCAGGAAGTTAGCTCGCTAGCTTCTATCTAAATACAATATAACATGTCCTGACTGCGGGGTTTTGGAAACAAATTAAAACGTACAGCTCTGCTATCACTTCCAGCATAAATGAAGACAGAAAACTAAACAGCAGTGACGTTTGTAGGGTTACTGAAGTTGGGCTAGCTGGTATATAATGATGTGCTACGTGACCGCTAGCGACACAGCTATGTTAGCATAATATAAACAAGCTAACTTTTTTTCCCACTCGATAAAAGTTAACGTGAGTGTTCTCGGTGGTCAGGAACAAATGTAATCGCATGGCAGGATGCTGTAAAAGGACCAAATTTCAGCCAGGAGAACAACTGAGATAATCCATCCACAATACGAGGTTAGTCATTCATATACTGCTGCATGGGCTGGGCTGTAGTTACATCCTAAGGTTTTAAAAACTGAGCTTAAATAAATGATTAGCGGTAATAAAAGCCGAGGGAGGTCAACAGTGATCACTGACTGTTTTAGGAGCTTTTTGAGATTAAATAGAAGAAAATACATAACATTAAACATGTTAACAACACAAAAGCCATATTAAACGCAGACTACTTTAGACCCGGAAGTAGGATTCGTCGCGTCATCACTGAACAACCAGATACACAGTAAATACAGCAGGAAGAAGATGCCGGTATGTGTTGAGGTATGTATTTACCGTTTATCTGAACAGCATTATCACTTAACAGACATCCATGCAATTGTTTAAAAAAAAAAAAAAAATCAGTGGACAAATCAGTGCTCAAAGGTCACTCACTTCTAAATCTCCACACTTAAGAACTTTAGTTAAAAATAAATAAATAAATTGAATGTTCCTCTGCAGTTCTAACAGTATTTTAAAGTGTTTCATAAACACAGACTCAACAGCCACTTTGTTAGGTACACCTGTTCAATGCTAAGTACACTCTGATGAGAGAAGTAGCTCCAACTCAGTACTAGCAAGGTGTACCTAACAACGTGGCCAGTGATAGTAGATTATGAACGGGAAAACAAAACGATATCTACATATCGACAGTTCTGCAAACAACCCCACCCCGACTCCATAAAACCAGATAAACAGGCTTCAGCCCTGAGGAGGGACATTGCTAAAAGCTCTCCATGACCTAAAGGGGATACTATGAAGCAACTTCAGTGTAGGAAGGCTTTCTTTGCGTCGCTCAGACATATGAGATTGTTGATAACCTCTGTTACTAACAGAGCTTGATGTAGAAAACCTAGTGCAGCTTCACTAGTAATCTGGGCTTTCCACTTCAGGGTTGAGAAACTTTAATAACATACAAGAAAATATCATGCCAAAAAGCAAAATGAGTGAGGTGGAACAAATCCAGCAAAAGAGAAACCGTGCAGGAAAGTGTCTTAATGCCTGCTCAATCATCCAGGTACGTAAATCTCCAAAAGTTGATTCTGTTCATCTGGACGTAGCATTTTCAGTGGGAGAAACATTTCGCCACTCATACCAGGACTGTGCAGTCTTTTTATACCTACAGGCCAGTGGATACTCTTTCCATGATGAGGATGTACACATCCTGATGAGGAAGGGATGCTGGTTTGAACGGGGAGTCAAGGAGGCCATTTACGTGAAAAGGGAAAGACCATCTCTGAATCGAGGAAGGGTACATCTTACAAATGCTGTGATTGCACCCATTCCCCAAATCTGAATTGTACTCATGGCCTTTGATCAGTGGTTGTTGAAGAAGCCTGACGAAACGTTTCTCCCACTGAAAACGAACAGAATCAACTTTTGCAGAGTGCAGAAAAGTGTTCTTTTCTTGTGAATTTATAACTGATTATCGGCAATTAAAAAAAACAACTGGTAAGTGACCAAACATAAAAGAATACCGTATGTGAACATTTGCTGCATCAGTAACCAAACACCTGTAAATTCCAGTGACAATGTGAGAGAGAAAGCATGAGTAACCTAACTGCATGGTTTAGGTTAAGTGGCGTTACTAACGTACCAACCAACAGGTCTGCATATATAAAGTTCTCTTGGGTAGTGATCTAACCATGGTGCGTGCTTTCATTAACAGAATTTATGATAATGGAACTGGTTTTAAACCTAAACTCTAAACACACCTCACTAAGCCATTAATCTCACATAGTACACCCCCGGCAGGCCTGTTCCTGTATTTGTTCAATCACATCAAATAGGAGATATGTCCACCATAGTACTCTAAAGCCTTTGAGTTTAGTTGCACAGTGCTTATAATACATGATTGCTTGATATCAAACAAATAGTTTAAATACTGCAAGTTGAGTCATCCACAGTGGCTGGCCAAAAAACACAACTCTGAGGACTCTTCTGAAATGTTTTCTCAGTATTCAGTGTGTGTGTGTATGCACACTTCAGGCCAGCACTTGTCTCTGGCTGCACGTCAACAGGTGTGGCAAGAAGTATGATGCTGTGCCATCATCAGGGATGAGCTCCAGGAATTCTGCGGGGCTCATCTCCATAGCAACTACGACAAGCGTCTCTGTTGACAAAAAACAAGTCTCATTAAACTCAAGTACACACACACAGGAGATGTTACTTCCTCATACTTCTAGTTTCTTTGCCAGTATCAGTAAGTAATTTCCTGATATTTCTTTAATTCCCATCATAATATATCCACTTACAGAAGTGGCTTGGGGTGTGCCCAGTCTACCCAACCCTGCTACACCCTCAGAGTTCACTTTGTTTAATCATATTGTAATGAATTGCTATTCATTCCCCAGCACAGATATCCAACACTTTCCCAATGACAGCAATTTAGTTGCTGAAGTTACAATTTACTGATGTTCCCTGAACACATTTCATGCAGGCAGTCAATTTTGCTTTTGAAAAGAGGACGATTGACGGTGTCTGTTCAAAACATGACTACACAGAACAGACAGACAGGGGGTTTGGGCTTTCTTGAGAACCACTTTTTCAACCAAGATGAATGACTGAATGAAGTCGCTTGGCACACAAAAACAAAGACCAAATGGTAAAATAAAATTACATCCAGCTATTTTTTTAAGAACCAGTTTAAGTTTTAGACCATTAAACTGATTAAACTGTTGAAACTGTTTGAAGATCTGGACTAAGATGACTTCATTGCTTGTCATTTTAATATTGTATTCTACAGTTTAAATGATTCAAATCTGTTCCCTGAGCACGGAATCCATTATTAATTACAGGGTTCTGAATAGCTGAGGATGTGACTTAAAGTAGGGATTTAATGTGAATTCATTTCATGTCAAAAAATTTTTCAAACCTGCCAGACGGCTTTGCCGCGTAATAAAATTATAAGTCTGAACAATACAAGGTCATTAGTGAGTCATGACTGACGAAAGCACAGCAAATCCTAATTGTTTTAAACGAAAGTGAAAGCTCTTTGGAAAAATACCTCTACCTTTGAGAGCAGCCAGGAGGATGCTGTTGTCTGAGGCTGCTCTTGTGCGATCACAAAGCTCTGGGAGGAGCTTTTGCCACCAAAGTGCCTGCGGAGATTAGACATGTGATTGAGACGGGAGTTGAATTAGGTGCGAAATTAAAAATAAACTAAAAAGTGTAGCTACAGACTTCAAATGTAAGCCCCGTGATCAGTACAGACCATGTTTTTCTCCTGTAACTGGTGATTGGCGTAGGGTATGATCGCTTGAGGACATCTGTCCAGCAACTTCTCAATGCTCCTATCATACTGCCCCCTTCTGGTAGCGCAAAGGAGGTGCAGGCTGAAGCCCCATAAGGTTTCGTCTGACAGGCGCTCCAACAAAGGCACGACGGAGCCCACAGACAGAGATGGACCACACAGCAGAGACTGCACACACAAACAGGAACACTTAAAAATACAATTACAGAATAACAGCAGCTAGATTTTAAATTAAAGTCCACAAGAAGAAAAAGAAACATAAAGAAACATAAATAAACTTCTATATGTCACCAAGTCCACTACTGATAGCACAGATAAAATGTTTTCTCTTCAAATGTCACTGACCTACATATTTATTGCAACAAGTTCACAAGCCATGGAATGCATGATGGCCCCGTATTACTATAAGTTCCAGTAATGACCGTGAATAGGGCATCACCCTACGTGGAATGCAGCCATCAATTGTACACCTGTGCTTTGCCAGCTGAGACAAGTCAAACGTTTGTCACAAACAAAATGTATTTGTCACTGTGGCGGGGTGTTGTCTGCAGTGCCTCTGCAGGTGAGATGGACACACCTACGCGGCATTGGCAATCATGCCTCGCCGGCATAAAAGCAGTTCCTGACTGTCTTGTTGTAGTCGGTATGTAGTTGGCTGGTGGCTGAAAAGCTGCAGCTGTGTGTGTTTCAGAACAGCAACTGTGTGTGTTAGTAATAAAGATGCTGAAAACCATTAAACTGTCAAAATTGTCACACACTGAAAGTCCCCGGGGGCTGAAAAGCGCAGTTACTTCAATGGCCAGTTGAAGATGGCTCCAAAAAACAGCTCCCAAATTTATAGCAGAAGGAAACATTTACAGCAACAAACAAAATAGATTTCCCTCTTCATAATGAATGCACTGGGGATATTTGTTTTGTTTTATAAAAAGGCATAAACCACAACTATCAGCACTTTCTCAACAGGAGTTTCATTTACTGCTGTAGGAGTACTGAGGGTTTTATTGTAAAAGCATTTAAGGGTTTTATTGTGAACAGGAAAAAAAGGGGTCTCTTCACAACCGAGTAGAAGAAATTGTGTTTCCTGCACAGGTTGGGCAGCAATTCAGTGATGTCTCAGTGGCTGCATTAGTCTGTTATACACTAAGGTCCAACTATATTTGGACAATGACAAAGTGTTTTTTCTTATTTTACCTGTTTACTGAAATATCTTCCAATTATAGTTATATAATGGAGATCAATGGATTGCATTTGAGGATATCCACATTAAGATTGGATGAAGGGTTGAGGAGTTTTAGCTTGTTAACATGTTCCACCCTCTTTTTAAAGTAACCGGACAGTTAACTCAAATGCCATTTCATGGGCAGGTGTGGGCATTTTCTTTGTTATGTCATTATCAATTAAGCAGATCAAAGGCCTGGAGTTGATAGACCTGTTTTTTTTGCTGTAAACCGACAACATGCGGTCACAGGAGCTCTCTGTGCAGGTGAAACAAACCATCCTTAAGCTGCGTAAACAGAAAAAACCCATCTGAGAAAGTGGTACTATAGTAGTGATGGTGTGATGAAGCCCCGTGAATGTGTCAAATCTTTCCGGCCAATCGGTTCACCAAAAGGCAGATCACACAAAGCAACGTTTAACAGCTCATTTGGATGTGCTGACATCTGCTGGTCATTCCATGTACAGCAGCCCTACTGTGATAATGCAAGGGGCTGACATAACAGTCGATATATAAATGTAAAGATGTATCAATTGGAGAATACCGATATGAGGTCCTGTATAATATACACACACACACACACACACACACACACACACACACACACACACACACACACACACACACACACACACACACACACCTCTTACTAACCATCCTCTCTGAGACTGATTTAAGACTTATTATTGGGCTATAGCATGTCAAAATGCCCCCTAACTGCTAATATTATTCGACCTTTTCGGTTGCTCCATAATTCGCTAACAATCTCCGTGCGCTCTCGTGATGATCCTCGGAATCACCTCAGATCCAGTTCATGCAAAAAACTAATTTTCACATCTTTTCAGCAGCTCCAATCACATAACCGGACACATCATTTCAGAGAGTCATTGGTCATTCGTCACGTGATATTCTGAAGAACCATACAGGCCTTGACATGGGCTTCATTTGGACACGTCCCCTTTACTCGGCAGTGCCGAGTGAGCTGTCAATGGCCATGAGTACCATTCACAGAGAGTTGGGGAATGGCTGCAATCATAGCATTGTAAGATGGTGAAAGATGGTGAATGGTACTCATGGCCATTGGTGGTCTTTGATCAGCGGGCCTTGATCAGTAGTTGTTGATCAATGATCATGAGAATTTGCATAATTATGATGAAGGAACTGACCTCACAGCCCATTGTTCCTACAGTGGTGCTAGTTTCAGTCATTATGCAAACGTACTATTTATAAGATTGGGGAAACCTGCAGTTAACTGAGACTGAAGAAGTCACTTGGATGAGTGACGAAATGTTCCTCCCACTGAAAACGCTACATCCAGATGAACAGAATCAACTTTTGGAGAAAGAAAGCACTGCTGAACTCAGCAACGCTAAAAGACCTGAACACCCACAGGAGACAACAGTAGTGGATGATCACAGAATCATTTCCATGGTGATGAGAAAACCCTTTCACAACAGCCAACCAAGTGAACAACACTCTCCAGGAGGTCGGCGTATCGATGTCCAAGTCTACAGTAAAGAGAAGACTGCATGAAAGTAAATACAGAGGATTCACTGCGAGGTGCAAGCCACTCATAATCCTCAAAAATAGAAAGGCTACATTGGACTTTGATTTAAAAAAAAAAAAAACATCTAGAAAAGCCAGCCCAGTTCAGGAAAAACACTGTTTGGAAAACTGAAACCAAGATTAACCTCTACCAAAATGATGGAAAGAAAAATGTATGGAGAAGGTGTGAAACAGCTCATCATCCGAGGTAGTGTGATGGCTTGGACATGCATGGGTGTTAATGGGACAGTGACACTGGTGTTTATTGATGATGTGGCAAAGGACAGAAACAGCCAAATTAATTCTGAGGTATTCAGATACACACTGTCTGCTCCAATCCAAAAAAAAAAAAAAATACAGCCAAAGCAACCCAGGAGTTCATTAAAGCAAAGAAGTGGAATATTCTTGAATGGAAAAGTCAGTTACTTAACCCAAGTGATCATGCATTTTACTTCTTGAAGACTAAACTTGGGACAGAAATCCCACAAACAAACAGCAGCTGCAGGGAAGGCCTGGAAGAGCATTAAAAAGGAGGAAACCCAGCATCTGGTGAAGTCCATGAATTCAAGACTGTCATTGACAGCAAAGGGTTTTCAAAAGGTTTTCAACCAAGTATTAGAAATTAACATTTTATTTTCAGTAACCTTTGAGCACCTGAAATGAAGGGATTGTGTTAAAAAACACTTTAGTTCCTCACATTTTTATACAATCTTTTTGTTCAACCCACTGAATTAAAGCTGAGAGTCTGCACTCCAGCTGCATCTGAGTTGTTTCATTTAAAATATATTGTTGTAACATAGAAGCAAAATTAGAAAAAAAGTTGCCTCTGTCTAAAAATTTATGGACTTAACTGTATTGAATCCATGCAGTCAAAGCAGACTTTAGAAAATACCTGCAGTTTGTGCAGCGCCTCCAAGTGTTGGGAACTGGTAATGTCTGTTGGACTTAGAAGAATGAGCCATGGATACAAAGCACCGTAATGAGAGCACGAGTTGACCTGGAACAGACACAAACATGGGAGCAGCTGATTGCATGAAACTCGTGTCTTTATAATCTGGTTATTGAACAAATTAAAAGAATTGGGGGGGGGGTTACTAAACAGAGACCACCAAGTAGCCGTACCAGGTCATCAGCACTTTTCAGTGACTTGCGCTTTGGAGCTGTGTGCTTTTCTGACTTTGTATTTGTTAGACGGTCGATGTAGACAGAAGCCAGCCGAAACAGAAGCTCCTGAATGACAGCGTCATTTGATGATGCCATGAGCATCGCCTCCCAGAAGTCGACCTGCAGGCTGTTTTCACAACGCAGCTCCTAAAAGCGTAGAAAGTATCAGATTCTGCAAAACTGAAATTAATTCTACATCCAAGTGTAGAAAGGCAGTAATACAAATCAGCGGGTTGATATACTATCCTCCAGGCACTGCACTTCCAGGTGCCAATAGTACCTTGAATATGTGATCAGCCTCTTCCAGCTTAACTTTGCTGTTCTCATGTAAAGCCACCATGGCAGCCACCAGCAGTCCAGGCTGAGAGTCGGCCATCTGGCGGGTTAAAGCTGTGGGATAAACACGTCTATGCTGGTTTGCACATCCACCATAGAGCAGCAGCCTCGGCTCCTCGATAAACCCGTACACTAGCAGCATCTACGCACAGAATGGAAAGGGACCAACTTTCTTTATTTTGGTCCATTTTGTGTGGAAAAGTATATAATATAAAAAAAAAAATATGGACATACAATTTAAAAAAAAAAAGAAGCAATATCATGTAGCAAACTTTGACCTTGCACTGCACCTTGAGCAGTTAGTACACCAAAGAAAACAAGTGAAATCCTGACCTCAGCGTGTCTCTCCATCAGCTGTGTGTACTGCTGCAGGTCACCCAAACGCAGCATCATGGTAGCCATGGTGATTGTCAGTGAAACCGACACGCCCACCGAGTCCTCCAGATTTTGTAAAATTTGCAGCGTCCGAGCAGGACTGACATTTATCATGCAGGGGCTGGTGCACATGCTTATGAGCATTACAGGCTCTGATTGGCTGAAAATGTCAATGACCTGATCAGCTGCTTCCTGCAGGGAAAGAAAGATTAAAAAGGTTCCCCGTCTCTTTTGATTCAATATTTTGTATTTTTTTGTTCCCTTACTAATTTCTTAAGGTTTGTTGTGCATATTTGTCATGTTTAAAACAAATTTTAATATTTGACAAAGACATTCTAAGTAATTACAAAATGGTTTAAAATCATTATTTAAATTATTATGGGAAAAAAGCTGACCAGCTGTGTGAAAAAGTAATCTCCTCAACTTGTTAAATCATGCTCATTTAGATCTTGTGTACCTGACTGAGGGTCTGCTCTGAGTCTTCTAACAGGAAATGTTTCAGGTAAAACAGGAAGCCAGGGCCATAGGAGGAAGGGCTGCCCGGAAATGGCCGATTCCTGGACATGACCTCTGTGAGTGACAGACCAGACATCCTGTAGTACGGCAGAGCAAGGTGACACTCCCTCTGACCGCCCCTTAGAGAAAAGAAGAGATTAAAAGTTTTGCTGAAACAAATTTTAATAAAATAGCCAGAAAATACAAAAACTGAAGGTAAAGGTGTCCAACAGAGTAAAATCTCATTGACTGAACACATTTAAAAACCCATAAAATGTTATTATCAATACAGAATGTTGGTTGTGTGTTACCTGCTGAAACTGTCTCCCAGCTGGGCACAGTTCTCCCTCAGCGCCTCCTCCAGCACTTGTCGATCTGTCCTGTGATCTGCTGGGCCACCTGGGCCCGTCTGTTGCTCGTCTGATGCGTGTAGTAGAGCAGCACGCAGGAGGAGGTGAGCTTCGCTGAGGAGGTGTCGCAGACTCTGGGCCTGTGGGTTGGTCTCTGCATAACGCTGACTGTACTCAACCTGAAAAACACACAAATCACAAGTGATTGCACAGCAGATCTGTATTTGTTTACTTTTTCATATTCATCATCAACAGTTGCGCAACACACAATTTGGGCAAATGAGAGTTACCATCTCCTGGTAGAGAGTAAAGGGGGGGACGGTGTCCACAACATAGAGGTTCCATCCATGTCCCGCTGCACTGCTTTCTTTGGTAGAAGACACTGTCCACCTCCTGCTCCTGAGATCAAACATTACACAGCAACATATAGAAAAATTAGCAAAGATTTTGACCATTGAGTCACAACATACACAGGAAGAATCCTGTACTTATACCCACCTTTGTTGTGATCTGTTGTAGATATTTTAACTATTAAAAAAAAATTGCCTTTACAGGACATCAACAAGACAGTACAGACACAATTTTACAAATTCAAACAAACTGTTAAACTGGGCACACACTAAACAACTGTCAGAATGATCATGAGGACATAATCTAGCCTATAAGATCTGCTTCATTTGCTCTCAGTTTTTAGAACCAATTATTGCCTGTTCATCTTTAAACAGGTTTATCATTTGACACCAACGAGTACAATGGTAGCCTGTGAGACTGTAAGTGCCCCTGGCTCCTCGCTTAGTAACACTGCAGTAGGTCTAGATTGATACACCACTTTCCATTTAATTATTAGTTATTAATGATGTTTTTGTCCTGTCTTCCTCCCCTGCCATCTGGTAAACTGCAGATTATACCTAATTTTTTGGCACATTTAGATCACGTGAAGCTACAGATAGACAACTATGATCGTTTAGCTCTCTACATGCGCTGTGCTACATCAGTGGCTAACACTTCACAGCATAATTCAGCTGTTTGTTAAGTGTCTGCCCAGCTTTAACAAACAGTTAGTGAACAGGGTAACAGGAGCTTCATACCAAGGGTATGTTGAGGTGTTTGTTACACGGTGAGGGGCTTGTGTGTGTGCATCCGTGTCAGTCAAAGAGAAAGAGTTACAGGAATCCAGGAACCTCAGTGATAAAATTGTCTTTTTAGGTCAATTCTAACACGATTAGTTTGTGAGAAAAAAAAGACACAAACACACACCGAGGGCAGTTAGGCAGGTTACCATGGCTAGGTTTAGAAACTAAAACAGGAAGTGCTGTCTCTTTTAGACCAAGCTGCAAAACTCACACAAACACTTTAATCATTTGGTTTTTCGGGGCGATCGTGGCTCAAGAGTTGGGCGTTTGTCTTGTAATCGGAAGGTTGCCGGTTCGAGCCCCAGCTCCGACAGTCTCGGTCGTTGTGTCCTTGGGCGAGACATTTCACCCGTTGCCTACTGGTGGTGGTCAGAGGGCCCGGTGGCGCCAGTGTCCGGCAGCCTCGCCTCTGTCAGTGCGCCCCAGGGCGGCTGTGGCTACAATGTAGTTTGCCATCACCAGTGTGTGAATGGGTGGATGATTGTGATAGTGTAAAGCGCTTTGGGGTCCTTAGGACCAAGTAAAGCGCTATACAAATACAGACCATTTACCATTTTTTAAACAGAAATGACTGACTGCATACTGTCACAGGGTTTCTGAACTTCTTCACAAAACATGCAACTTACTTGCTTAAGACCTTTTCTGCTAGTTCTTTATTTCTTATGAATCCAAAAAAAAGCGATTTTAAATTTTTATATAATTTTATATTTGCCTTTCTTTATTTTCTATATCAAACGGCATGATCACTAAGTTCTTATCAATGAAATAATATGTTGTTTGTGATTTTAGGTTATGCTTTTGGTATATTTGCATTTCTTTCTGTCTGTCAACACGATAGCTGGACAAGTTTTGAATGGATGCTGATAAAAGTTAGTAGAGTCGGGTCATGTTAACAATACGTTCAAATTCTGCCTTACATCCACCAAGGTCCTTAAAATCAACACCATGATTTATTGGTTGACAAAAAGCTTATAACTAAGAAACTATGATTCTTACAAGTGTGGTGTGTATTGTCAACATAAAGAAAGTACCGTATAAGTATTTAAAATATGTAAGATTTGACCTCTGACCTCTCTTCAATCAATAGATTGATCTGAAGGTTGCACGGCTTTAAAAAACTATGTTTCTTAAATAAACTTGTGATCAAAAATTAATTTTACTAAAAAATGAATTGAATCCCACACATGTCCTATATTAACATAAAAAAATAGGTTTCAGCAGGGCAAATAACAAACACCTTCACGCTTTGCTTATTTTTGCTGCACTGCAAACTCCTTAAAGTACGTTTAAAAAGAACAGAGATATACAAATGTACTGAAAATACAACACTATTACCTTAAAGAGTAAATACTGCTTAGAAAGTGACCTCCCTTGGTGGAGGTTTGTGTTCTTGGAGTCCTTTTAGTTTTTTAAAATGTTTTTAATGGAGTTCCTCTAACCTCTACACAGAAGCAAAGAAGAATCATTTAGTCTTGTAACATAAGATTAACAAGGGTTACAGAAGGGGACTTTATAAAGATTTCATTTGAGAACGAGAGTGTTTTGAGGGTCTCATCATTGCAGCTTGGCCTGAAAGTGACAACAAGGACGGGGGTTGGATGGGTTTTGGGTTTGTCTTACAGTAAGGGGCGTGATAGAAGGCTCTCCAGAGCTGGCGTGGTTGCGGGATCAATTCCCACCGCCAGGAAAATACCAGTCAGCATGTTGTGTTCTTTCAACTCGCTATAATAACAACAACACACACGTACACACATACAGTAAACAGGCTCATAAATGTTCAAATGTTTGTGCGTACATGCATGCACATGCAAGTAACTGCAGGGAAGTATCTGAGGTCAAACCTGAAAAAGCCTTTAAAAATCAAAAGGTGTACAAATCAACATGGCGGCGTGTTTGTGCGTACAACTTACAGGCCCCTGCGCTGTGTGCCGCGTTCGGTCTCCTCCGGTGTCTCTGCGTCGGCGGCAGAGAGCAGGATGACATGGCGCCCGTACACGCACATCGACCGCAGGCCGATGAAGAGCTGCATCCTGAGCGCACAGACCTCCAGGCTGCAGGGTGGGCAGGCCTTACACACACACACACACACACACACACACACATAAATGTTAAATGTGTTCTCATTTACAGACATGTAATAACAATCCATACAGATATTAGCGCCACCAACTGGATCTCTGCAGTGAGGGGAGCACTGAGGCTGAACTTTCTTTTAAATTAGCTTCGCTTATTGTAAATGCCAGGCTCATACCTTCATGGTCGTATCGATGTAGGGGTCTTCAATCCTGGCTGCTAGAGCTGCACATCGTACTGTAAAACACTGCAATGCACTCCTACCAGCCACACAGAGAAATGTACTTGTAATCCACAAAGAAAGTAAGAACCACAGATTAAAAAATACACACCAACTTTTCTATATTTGGGTATAATTGGAATATCATGGAAATAAGGCTTGATGGGTTTGATGAAAAAGGTAATCTATCTGATGTTTGGTGAACTGTTGAATTTAGAGCCCTATTTTTTTTAAACCCGTGTAAAATGTAAATACACACAGAATGCAGGCTCCTTCAAGGCTGCAGACATACTTTGTTATAACGTGCAACAGGTGGTCTGTTAGCGCCGCCTCCAGGACCTTCTCTGGATACTGATATGCTGACAGGAGCTCAACTCCACCCTTCAGACTGTACAGGTAGCCCGTGGTGGGGAGGGAGAAGAAGCAGAACACACATGTCGCTTCATCGGGAGACACTGACTGGTTACCTGGGGAGAGAGTAACAATCCCTCAAAAACAATGATTGGGCAAAAACGCACACAAGGACAAAAAGAAAAAGGATTATTTTTTACAACATGAGCAAACTGCACCGAAATGTGAAGGTGCTGTAGAAATACTACAGAGATATCTCTATAGCAATGAAGCTTTACATGCACTCATCACGGGCATGAATGTCATGGTATGACACTTCACTGAAATGCAATGTTTTTTTAAAGTCATTAAGGATGCGTGCTGTGCAATCATTTCACACTAGAGCAAAACAAAGAGTTCAAAACATCATTAAAAGTCCAAAATTACCATGAAATTCATGCCTGTGATGACTGAATGTAAACTCCTGAACATACTACAAAGTCTCAGAAAAAAAAATTCCATTTCTCCTCATTTCAAAACAGATCATCTTCCACTGTTAACTCGACACTGATGTTGTACTCACCAGTGAACAATGGGTAAAGCTGCAGGGAGTGAAGCTGCATCTCATCCATGCTGCATCCTTGGAAGAACTCTGGAGAAAAGTGCCTGCAGGACCGGAGGGAGTTCAGTCAAACCTCAGCTGGGAGAAATATTCTTAAGGAACAAACTCAGAAGTGCAGACACACCTGAAAAGAACGTAAGAAAGTGCATACTGCCTTCCTTCTTCCAGCCCGGTTTTTTCAATGCTAACTGGGATGTCGCAGTCTTTAGCTCGATCGCCAAGTAACTCCTGGTGTCTCGGAACAACCAGAAAGTCAGCCTGGTCTTCCAGATATTCTGCTGTGCATGCAGAAAGATCACAGATTGCATATCACAGGTCACTCCTACATTTGATAAAATGTCTCATGCTCTGCTGCATGTGGACAATTTCAAAGTATGAGCTTGAATGCATTTTTTATGTTGTTTTCTTAGTATTAAATCTGTAGAATAAAACCAAAAAGAATGCTTGAGAACTCTGTAAAAATGTCTAATTGACAGCTTCAGTAATGTAATTCATATTCATAAAGGTCTCTGTACTCATCCCTTTCTAGTTAAATAGAAAAAAAAAATCACCCCAAAGCCACGACTTAAAACACATTATAGAGCATTTACATGTGTGCCGTTACCGTTATTTGTGTCCAGTGGTTCCTCCAGGGTTTGGGGTTCAGAGGTTTCATCCAGTTTTAATATCAAGACTTCCAGCTCTCCTTGCACAGCCACATATGTGTCGCACAGTGCCACCTAGCGGTCAAAATATTTAGGAAAAAAAAAAAAAACAAGGAAAAATGCTTAAGTTAGAAATTTCCCAGTACGACAGAAATTGTTCTCTTTCTCTCATTATGTAAATGCAAGCTATCCACTCAGAAAAGGCTTACATTTTTAAATATAAATAGGTGCAGTGAACATGGTTGATATAACAGTTTGACACAGTCACAGATAAAAATAAGTGAAGAAAAGCACCTGCTTAGGTGTGATTTTTGGAAGGTGCAGGATGACGGAGCGTTCAAAATCCAGGACGGAAAGATTCTGGCTGGAACTTGAAGACTGAGCTGTTGGTAGAAAACAGGCCTATTGAACAGAAGCTTTTTAGTCCTAATTCACATCTAATGTAAACTCTTTGCCATATGAAATAAAATACACACGGCTCATTGTAAGACATCCTTCTCTGATCAATGATCAGATGATGATTTATAGATAGTTGTGATACAAAATGAGTGTTTGACTGAAAATATCTTAATAAATTAATAAATGTGTGTTTTTTTAGTTACCTTGACTCTGACCGCAGCGCTGCCGAGTGTTTGGCCAGCTGCTCTGAAGACTCCGATTCTCCTGATTTTCCTCCCAAAGAAACAAACATTATTCCAGTGTAACATAGTGTGTAGGTTATCAGTGAGTCTGCTCATTTTCGATGAGAGACGTTACCACAACATTTGATCTTTTTACAGCCAGCTATTAAAATAAATGGTGTTAAGCTGCCACCTTAACAAAACCTTGTAAAGGTACTCATCATATTTGGAAAATACTTTAAAATCTTCTAAAAAAGAGTGCAAGTTACCAACAGTATGTGCGGGAAAAAAATCTTTATGTCCAAGACGTCATATTATATTGAAGAGATATTATTTAAAGCAGGGATGTTAAACATAAGGCGTGGGGGCCTGAATTGGCCCATTAAAGACTCCCATCTGGCACACAAAGCACCATATCACAAATCAGTACCACAAAATGGTGTATTGAATAAATGCAGCATCCATTCTGTCCTGAGTCCAGCATGAGAGGAAGACCAAAGCCCAACGGAGATGCTTAAGAAGCACTGAAATTAATGTGGGAGGTATTGTGGAGCAGCAGACAAAGGTTGAAGCACCTTGAAATCGACCCTTATCAGAGAGAAGCTACACCGGTTTGCGCAAAAAAGTAACAAAAACTTAAATAAACAGTCTTTAACAAATTAAAGACATTATTGAATTGTAAATTTAAATGCAGATAAACTCCATAACGTCAATAAAGCAGGTAAACTTTGATTAAGAATTGAGTTCTTACCAGGTTCTGCTGGTTGTGTTGTCTCAACGTAAAGAGAACCAGAGTGTTCTCAGAGCCAACCAGCAGGTCTCCTCTAACCGGGCAGCAAGACACGGCAATGGGCCGCTCTGACAGAGGGATCTCAATAATCTCCATCTGCACTCCACCCCACACAGATGCTCCACCCAGCAAGTGGCCCAACAAACGAACCCCAACGCGGGCTTTCTCCTCTGCCTGAACAGAGGGCAAATAAGGCATTAACATATTTCCCAGTGTGTAATTAGAAAACAGCAATATACATGACAGCTGCAGACTGCCTTTGGTGGAATATAATTTGCTTATTTCTTCTTGCTCTCAGCATAATTTATCCATAACTATGCACATGTTTAAACGCCCTTTATACCATTTGCTTTGACAGTCTGTCTCTAACATAGGTAAGCTTGGACATATGACCATTGAGACTAATTGAGGGTGCTCGTGACCTCAATTTGAAGGTTTGGTATAGTATACCGTGATATGAAGATAACAGGATGTACAGTTCAAATTAAGACAGCTAGCTAGAGAGCTAGAACAATCTGACAACAACATCTGACTACCAGTTTCAAAAAATTCACAGTTTAAATCTGAGAGATAGTTTTTTCTTACAAAAGCTTATTATATTCCTTAGTTTAATCACATTAAAGCAACATAAGATTTATGCATAGAACCATAATTAAACTAATTCACAATGAGCCGAGTCAAGTTTGCCATTCCAATGAAACATATTGGAGATGATCTGCATCCATTAGAGCAGACTGATAGACTGACTGACTGATTATGTGTTAGCATCTATCTGCATTCGTAATCTAGATGCTAGTTATTTACAAACCTTTGTGAGCTACGCTTTGTGAGACTGACCGCAGTCATTTCTAGGTGGACTGCAACTGCTTGGAGACAGGTTGCATACCACCAGAGTGAGGTAATCCTAGTTAAAGGTGGTGTGCATTCAACCTCTGGCCAACCAGTTGGTCACTGCAACTACTTGCAATCTGCCGCCGAATGAAAAATCACCTCGCAACCACTTTTTCCCCTAACCACAAGGAGGTTTCTGTCCTATTTTTACTCTTGGGTGATTTGGACTCGAGATGGTTCTTGTGTACCTGGTAACGCCAGTTGGTGTATGCTCTCAGGTAGGTGGCATTGTTCTTTTCCTCAATGGTCACCAGGTAGTCTCCTAGAAGTGAGTGAGCACAGAGGAGGCAGTGATAAAACCCAAGATTTTTCAGTGTCTAGAGTCTTTATTTTTGATGCCTTTCCAGTTTACACTGTCATCACTTGAAGCCATTTTGCTCACATATGGGAGACAGACAGCAAAAAAGTGAATGTCAGTACAGAGGGTAGAGGAAGACAGGAAATGTCTTTACCTATCTTGCTATGCTGGATGCTCCTCACAGCGCCCATGGTGGAAAAGCGGCAGATGAGGGGGCAGCCCTCCACCTCCACATTGTACGCCTCCACCTGGATTCAGTTCAGCACAACAGTGTCAGGCTACTACAAAGGGTTAGTTACTAAATGCTTAAGTAAGATGAGGAAGACAAAGCATCAATAATAACCTTTGAGCATGATGTAATTCAAGTGGTCTGGAGCGAAATTAACTCGTCCCAGTGGAGTTAACGGGACTGATATGCCCTCAAATACCTTTGCACATCTGGTGGGAGAGGCTTAACACAAAGCTGACTATTTTATCTTATTTTGCCTCGCTACCACCAAAGTCATTACTAAAATAAATACATTTTTAAAAAGGTCACAAACTGTAAACATAAGCACATTAAAGCAACCTTGCATCCTCCAGTCGCCACCACAAAAATAGCTCCACCTCCACAGCAGACCAGTCCGGGTTCCTTCTCCACCTGAGCCACAGAGTGGGAAAGCAGTGAAGACGAGAGCGTAGGTAATAAAACACGGCTGACACGGGATCAGCGTCAGTCAGGTTTCACTTTACCTGCACAATCTGCTGAGCGGAGAAAGGATGGCAGTTGTAGACGTGCACCATGTTTGGTCTTCTTCTGGCAAGAGGACTCTGTACAAGGTGGAAATTTAAAACAAGAAAAAAAAAACCCCCAAAACATTAGTTAAGGTGCTTCATTCTTACTTTATCTGTGTTTCTCAGAGGCTTCATCCATCAGGGTAAACAGGACTACTACAAGAAAAGGGATGCACTTAGTCTCAGGCGCTGGATTGTTTATCGATGAGGACTGATGCCATCTGGAAAGTTTTCCTTTATTTGACACATTGGGCTAATTTGCATACTTGCACATATAATTCTCGTGCAGTTTTTTTTTTTTTTTTAACTTTTTACACATAAACATCATATCACACACACATGAATTTCACACGAAAGTGTACTTCCTCCATTTCTTTGGTAGATATTTTTTGGCGTTTACTAGGAAAAGTTGTTGTTTTTTTACTGATCTGCAGGTCTGCGTCACAATTCAACTTACTTTTGACCAGTGAATTAGGCTAAAAACTCTTTCTGCAGACTTTCTCTCAAACTTTAACATCAGTCAGGGGGGGAAAGGCGAAACTATCGCAATTAAATCTCAGAGAACTGCGGGAACAACACGGTTGTAATAAAGGTAAAAAGAAAAAGAAAAAACACACTACAAACCTCTGCATTCAAGCCTGAATTTCTAGCCGTCCATGTGGGCCCGAAGCAGGGCTGTGGTCATCCCTGTGACTTATTTCTGTAATCGATATCACATGCAGCAGTCTTGTGAGCAGCAGCAGCCCCCGATTGTCTCACTTCACATCACATGAGCTCTTCGACCGACTATTTTCGTTCTTCTTACTTTTTTGACTTTCTACATAAAACATGCGACAGACGTTTTCCTTCGTGAAGTCGCTTTTCTCGCGGATTCTCCTCTCTTCCTACTTGAGCTTCGCTGCTGCAGTTTATTGATTTCACGCCGCAAAGAAAGAGGAAGTAAAACGTCAACCACAACAATCCAGCGCCCGCCCTTTTCTGGTTTTGATTGGCTTACGAGCCTGCTTGTATTGCGTTCAATTTTTTTATTGGTTATCGAGCTGTCATAAAGTAAAGGGCTGGTTCTGTTTTGTCTTTTGTCTTAAATATTTGTTGACATTTTTCATATACTTTCGTGACTTCTTGTAACCCATTACCATTTTGCAGATAGTATGATATATCATAGTATCGCAGAGCAGTTTGCCTCCTCCATCCAGCTTACAGTATGAGTCCTGAGAGACAGGGCACCACTAAGGAGGGCCAGGGGGGGCCACTGGCCACCCCTCAAAATTTGAGGGTCGCCCCGGTAAGATTGTCTTATGTTGGTAATAATTTTAATAAACGTGAGCACAAGAGAGAGGAAGGCACCCTGCAATGAGTTGAAACATTAACTTGTTATTTATTCCTGATTATACAATTTTTGTCATTCGGATTGTGTCACTTTGCATGTTCCTCACAATTTCCAGGCGTCACCCCCTCCCCTCTGCTGCACCCCTGCACTCTTCTGTTTTTGGTGTGCCAACCCAATATTTTTAGTGACCCCCCATATGGCCACCCCATTAAAAAAAATCTGGAGGCTGCCCTGCTGAGAGAGACATCTTACTTCAATAAAAGTAACAACTAAACGATTAAAGTAAAATAACAAATTAAAAATTAAAATTAAACTTTAACACTGCAGATTAGTCTTCACAAGTGATCCCTACTATTTTAACGTATCAAATACAGCACCTTCACCAAAGCTGGAATGTCGCTGTCTAAAGAGAGTCTAATTATACTGTGAATGTCACATCAGCACCAATTCACCCATCAGTCAAATGTGAAGCAACACTGGGGCTGATTTATGTGAAATTGTAACTCAGACCACTGGTTGAAAGAACATTACAAATGACACACTTTGTAATTATCAAGGATTTATTTTTACATTGGTGACAGAATTATTTTATTATGTATTTATTTTGTAACTTGTCAGATCAGATCAGTTTTATGTTGCCGTTTTAGGTGAATGGAAAGAATAAGGTGATGTTATATTTTATAGAATCAATAATCAACTTCCAAAGGATGAAAATTAAATAAAAGAAAACATTTAACAGATTTGAACATGACAGCAGATATCCAAAGGGGGGCTACCATCATATCTGCCCTCTAACCTCTGTATCTGTAGATAACCTACAAAGGGGCACCAGATATAGTGAATCAGTGATTGATTACCTCTGTGAAATAGTGACTGTATCTCTAAAGGGACAGCTGAAAATATTTCAGAAGTCTTTTGGCACCATTTTACCTGATAATACATACATTTTTCTATTTCCTCTCTGCCTACTCTTGAGAACTACTCGTGGTACACTATTAACTATTTATTCAAATTTCATCAGTTCAAAAGACTCAGAACAAAATAATTTCCACATATTTGGAAAAGCAGTTTTCCAGATGAAATACATAACATACAGTGCAGATTAGCACTGTATACCAATAATGTTTCTATAGCCATTTAAATATATGACTTTCAAAGCTCAACGTTAGTGGAGTAAAGGTAGTGCTACTTTGGAAAGAACCATTTCAATTTGTGGCTTTCCATTTTCCTCCACAAGATGGCATCGTCCCTTCTTAAATACTACACGATTATTCCCAGTTGTTGCCCAGTAATACCAGTACTTAGATATTGTGATGCAAAGAGCCGTATGCGTTTTGGGATCAGCCCCTCTTGAGGGATTGTTGCTGATTCGCTTACGTTTCTTGATGAATTGATTTGCTATATTTTGTAACTTAAAAACCGTCAGATTTAGTTTCAATCAAAAAGTGTAACGTGAGGTGACAAATACAACAAACAAACAACAACGCAGAACAAAAACTCACGTATAAAGTTAAGTGGTTTTAGGTTTTAGTTCAGTCTTTATTTTGAAGACGGAAGTCTTTTATTTTGAAAGGAAGACGATTTCGCCAGAAAGTAGCAGACGAAACATGAAAGTTAGGGAGACCAGGTGGAAACGTACATTTAATTAAGTTATTAATTCTATTTTTCTTAAAAAAAAAATAAAGTCTACAATGTGAACAAGGTATATACAACTTTAGAGTTGGCTAATGACTATTTGTGGGTTGATTTTGTTTCACCTTTTTTGTCCAGGTTTAAACCAATGACTATAGAAAACAGTTTTCTACAGTCATTGGTTTAAACTTAATTTGAAAAGGCGCCCGGTTGATTAGCATGTAAATTATCAGGATGTCTAAGCCGGAATGCTAACTAGCTACTGCGTTCGAAAGTTTTGTATCCGTTTAAATATTTTACTTTTAATTTTGCTTACCTTTGCTCTTGAAAATAAATACATCGCAAATGGTGCTAACTGTACCACCTGCAAGTGACTCAGTAATCAAGTCTGCAACCCAATGGCCATAATTAGATTTAACTTACACTCAAAACCCCGAAAAGTCTCGTGTAACCTAAACGTTTGATGATATTTTAATCGGGGGTTTATTTAGATCATAATTTAAAAGAAATGACGGTGCAGAGAAACAGAAACGCCTCTAGCCTTCACAGCGGATAACACGCAGACTCAGCACACGGGTACCTTTTCTGACAGAGCAGGACACCCTTTAAGTCCTGCTCCTCCACCCTCCAAAGACAGTGCTGCCGGAGGGCTTTTCCAGCCAATTAGCACCACCTTGATTTGCATTTGCCCCGCCTGGTCCTGCCACAGCATCAGAAGGTAACTGTAAGGTAGCCAACGAAGCGCCACTTTTACATGCCTTTTAATTGGCACTAGAGAAATAAAACGAAGACGCGTACTGTAGTTCAATTTTTCGTTGTCTGCTGCGGTCCTGACAGATACTCCGGGGTCGGGGCTTTTCTCTGACTGTAGTAACTGAAATGGATGATACCATCTGCCCGCTAAGACTACACAGTCCCAAAACCAGGGTGCTGTAATCAGTACTCTGGCAGTGGGGGTCTCCTATCAGCTTTGCATTACATCCCCAGCAGATGTGCAGGCTGCAGGCAGCAGCCCGTCTGTGTCGCTCTGCAACTCTCTCAAGGTAAGACTGGTGTATGGGCACTTTTACCTTTAGGATTATTTGTTGCAAAAAAGCGAGAGAAATACGGTAAAGCTCCGGAGAGTCTTAACCATTTAAATCCCTTCTAATCGCTGCACTGAACTAGTGTGCATGTTTGAACTGCTAGGAGTTAAGACTTTGTGTGCTTGGAGGTGAAAGTGAAGCAGAACTGTTTTGCACTCACTTCTTTAACTTCTTTTACTGTTTTTCTAAATTGGCTTTTTAATGTAACTATTAAGTTACAATTATTGCAGGACACATTCAAGTTACATGGCATAAAAACTTCCTCACAAATATCCCTCAAACACTGGATGGTTTTGTTTTTTTAATAACATGCTGAGGACATTTTGCTGTATTTAGCAAGAAAGATGAAACTGCAGAACTGCTAAATTCCACACAAGTAATAACTAGCTGTAAATTATCCTGGGTACATATCTGCAGTCATGTTTTATAGGCTAGAAATCTGTTGGCTCAGAGCTCATGAAAGCATTTCAGAGATTCAACCAGGGGTGTAAAATTAAACCCAACACACACCTTTAAGCGTGAAACAACTCTTTATGATATTAATTTAAATCACATATCAATTGTTGTCAGTCAAGCTGTTATAAGTATTGTCTTTGAGGGAAAGAGTGCAGTGTAGGTGATCCTTTACTGGAAATTGTGTACTTTTATGGGCTTAAATTACACTAAGTATTTTCCTCTTTCCCTTGAGGGTTGTAAAGATGCTTGTATTTAAATACTCTAATAAATCAGTGTAAATTTGCATCCCATAAAACGCTGAAATCATCTTGGGAGAAGAGAATGAAAACTTTGAATGAAATGTAACTTTTGGAGGCAAAAATCCAAACCAAATGAAAGTTGCTGGTATTGTGGTGCAGTGTGATAGTAACTTTTCTCTTTGGACCAGGAGGACAGTGAAAGTCTTTCAGCGTTTCGTACAAATAAGATGTTTGCTGTTGTGTGGCTACTTAGCTGCAAGCCTGGCCTTGCTCGATATGCAGGTGTGTGTGATAACTTGATGACGTTGTTAAATTCACATATCCCCTTGGGCAGTGGTTTAGCGTCGGCACACATATACGCGTTCACAAAATCCTGGCAGCTGCCAAGCAGATTTAATTCTGTTTCTTTGAGACGGGACTGTAGAGCAAATGGATAGAAATGCATAGATGATGGTAGGGAGGACAGCTGGAAATGAAAAGGATGCACAAACATGACGTGAGGAGGATGAGGAAAACACAGATGATGAAAGAAAATGAAGAGAGGGGAAGTAGATGGAAAACAAGAAGTTTTTCTAAAAGAAAATAAAGTGAAAGGGGAGAGACTCAAAAGTATTTTTGCAGACTAAGAGGAGAACAAGCAACAAGAAAGCTTTTTTGATTTTGTCCTACTATGGTAACTCATTGACTTCTCCTCATCTGTTATATTTCTTCTGCTTCTATAGTTACTGTAACCTACAGATAAACATGTTTTGAAGGCGGCTTCAGACTTGTTCTTAAGGCGAGCACCCGACCACAGGGAGAAAATGATATTCCACATCATTCACATATTTATTTTCACACCTCTGAAGAGGTCGGGGAGTTTTTTGACTAACTATAATGTTGACTGCATTTCAGTGCACAGTTCAAGTTTCAGTGAACACATTCAAAGCGAGTAAATTGGTGTTTATGGTGCTCACATTATAGATGTATGGTTTTTCTACTTGGTTTTTGATGTGCTGCAGACATTTATGCCAGGTAAGCCCTGCAAAGCCCAAGTATTGCAAATGTACCCTGCATTGAGCTGCAGTGATGCAAAGCAATGCTGGCAAGCAGCTGAGATCAGTAATGAAAAGATGCATGCGTGGTGTGTAATTTGAAATGGGGGAATCAGTTCTGTTAGATGGCTGGATCTGCCATCTGTGATAATTTCCAGTTGCAAATGACTGCATGTTTGAGTTTACAATAAATACTGAAAGATGGGAGCTGCCTGGGTCCAACTGTTTGTCTTCCAGTAACGCATTACCATAACTAAGGGTAGGTGTTTTACAAATAGCACACCATATAGAAACAATAGAAAAAATAAGGTTTTCTTTTCCTTTTTATAATAGCAAAAGTTTGTTTTAATACCTCATTATTATGATTATGTCTCTTGCTATGTATTGCTTCTATAAGTGGCCCCACCCTTTTTAAAAAAAACTAAAATTCCCCCAGTTGTTTTTGCATTTTTCCAGCTAATAGCACAGTAGCATAAAGAGTATGACATTTGAAAAATGTGCAAAGCTGAAATTGGTGGATGCGTTTCAGCAGACAAACGTGAAGAAACCTTACCTGCCACCTGGAATGTTGGCCTTTTGTTCTATGTGAGGGGAAAGCATCTTCTCTCTGCCCAGTGCCCTTCATTTAAAATAATCAAACACTTTGCTGCGATGCTGAGTAACAGGAGCTGGAATTGCATTGGTGGTGATGCTGATGTTATTTTTGCAGCTTAATTCAATTGGTTGGATTGTGTCAGTCTAATGTGATTGGCAAAATGGATGCCCTTGGAGTATAAAAGGCATCCAATACAGGCTTTAGACAGTGGCTGGGGGGGAAAGGGAAATTGTCCTCTAATGCTGTCTTGGCTTCTCTGGCCTTTGAATTTGTTGTTTGCCATAGCTGCTTTGGTATTCGGTAAGTATCTATCAAATAGCCTGGCCTCTTTAGATCATACAGCAAGGGAGTCTATTTATATGCTATAATAAAAATGCATGCTGTGACAGTGCCCCAGAGAAATGTGGTCATGGGAAACAGCTGAGGTCAAACCAACAGGAAGTGGAGAGGAGAGGACGAAGAACTCTCAAGGGACAGAGTGTAGTTTTCTTGATGGTGAACTTGTTGACTGGTTCTACTGGAAATTCCAGTATGATTCTTTACTGCTCACTTTATTTGTACTCATGTGCTGGTTTCTTCTGAGCTTTTATGTTCTGGCAGCTCTATTGGGAATATGCTAGCAGATCCCATTCTTTGTATATTAAAGAAAAATGTAGAAAAGACATCCCAGAAATTTCTGATGAGACCTTTCTCTTTGCCCAGTTGTTGTCATCTCTATCGAACTGCCTTATGAAGGCAAGAAGGGCATGCAATATATGACTTTTTCCCCAACTTATCCAACTCCCTTAAACCTCCACCACAGTTTTCAGATTTGTTCCTAGATTTTGGGATCATCTGGAAAGACTCTGTTATCTTCCAGCAGCCATGTGGAGCCTTGTAAAATCTTTATGAGATAAACCACTCGCAATATCTGGGAGAAGCCTCAACACTTTAAAATGATATACAGCTGTTCAATAGTCTACGCTACTCAGTTGTTACACGAAGCATCTGGCTGAAAGATGCAGTGAAAAGGTCTTGATATCAGTAGTAGACAGGGTGTGGCCAACACTGGTTCACTAGCATCCTTGTACTGCACAAGCTCAGTTAACCCAGTCATTAAATTTCCAAGACTGGATGGCACATTTTTATAGTAACCACGTAACTTCGACCTTTCTCGATCTGTTAACAAGCGAAAGTGAAATGGACAGTTTGTGAACCTCACTTAGATCAATTTCTGTTTGTTCTTGCGAGTTGCTTCACATAAGGCATGCTAGAAGAGTAGATTAAAATTGAGAACAAATTTAAAAAGCTTATGCTAGTGATCTCATAATGCGGTTTTAGAAAAAAAACCTCTCAACGAGTTTTAAGCCTCTGGATTGTCTGCTAATGTATCATAAACTGGATGACTGGACCAGTTACCTGTGACCAAAGTGTAATAAGGTGTGTGAGTCAGAATATGTGTGTATTTATGTATTTAGTGTTTAAAACGTGGCGTCCCAGTACTCATTACTCATTTTTGTTAAACCTTAGAAAATGTCAGTTTTACCATAAAACCTTACAAAAACATTACATTAACTACACATCTGTGTAAAGGACGACCAAAACAACAGCACTGTGGCCAGTATTAGTGGCTTTCATTAGAATAAACAAGCGTACTATAGAAGGTTGGGTTATGGTTCAAAGATTTGGTAGGTCTCTACTTCAAAGGTCATGTAAGTTAATAACACAGCGAGTGTGGAAGTGTGGCAGGGTGTGTGTTAAGACAGTGTAATGACAGCAGCAGGATGAGAGGTGGAGATGACACATTGGAAGATAAGAGGTCACTTGTGGTCTCAGCCTTTTTATTATGCACTGCTTTCTGAAAATCTTGTGAATGCCATAACTCAAGATGGAAGTCATCTAGGATCTTCAAATACAGGGAGTTCAGAATTATTAGGCAAATGAGTATTTTGTCCACATCATCCTCTTCATGCATGTTGTCTTACTCCAAGCTGTATAGGCTCGAAAGCCTACTACCAATTAACACATACTGTGTGAAAAAGGTGACTGAAAAGGAAAAACTTAATGCATCATGGGAGTCCCCCAGCAGCCTATGCCTATTGCAGCATAACTAAGGGAGGATTCAGGGTCACCTGGTCCAGCCCTAACTATGTGCTTTACCAAAAAGGAAAGTTTTAAATCTAATCTTAAAAGTAGAGATAGTGTCTGTCTCCTGAATCCAAACTGGAAGCTGGTTCCAGAGAAGAGGTGCCTGAAAACTGAAGGCTCTCCCTCCCATTCTACTTTTTCATAGCAATGGCTATGAAAACAGGAATTGCAATGAGCAATGTGTGAGCTAGCATCGCAGTTTTGGTATAAACTTTAATGCACCATTTATTAAAGTTTACAGTGCCTCTAAGCATCACAAGTATATGCATCAATACGTGTAATGTTATCATAGACCAACACAGAGGTCACAGGGAGTCCTAAAATAAATAATATACAGGACTAATAGCAGGTTGTATGTGACAAGCCTGGTTTGATGCAGATGTAGAGGATTGTATGAAAACATCATCCTAAAATGAAAAAAATTATAATGGAATGAGTTTGATTTAGAGTGTTTATAAAATGAAGGGGAGGAGCAGGAACAATCCAGCATCAGAATAAAGATTACACCACCATGGATGGAAGATGTTTCTATGAACAGCTTTGCACATCACTGTCTACACGTTTACCTCCATAAGGTGTTGTGTTACTGGTGTTAGAATAGAATTAGAATTCAACTTTATTGTCATTGCACATGCACAGGTACAGGGCAACGAAATGCAGTTTGCATCCATCCAGAAGTGCTTTAGTGATATAGATATATTACAATATATATTAGCAATAATATAGATATGTAAGTATATTACAGAAATGGGTCTATTATGGTATGTTATAATGTACATGGTATGAAGTATGTTGTGAATATTCTAACTATAGGTATGTACAGGCTGTAGTGAGTACAAGCTATGTACAGGCTATGAACAGGATATAAATATGAAAAACTATACAGAATATGAAATAACTTTACAGAAATCTGAGATATACAGCTAAACAGAAATGGGAACTATGCAAGTTGTAAACAGTTGTAGGGTTAAAAATTATCGTATGTACAGAATGATTATTTACACAGAGCTATACAGTAGTGCAGTTAAGATAAGTGAGGGTGTGGATAATTTCTACAGAGGCTATATAAAGTGCTAGTGGTTGTGAGTGGTGGTTCAGTCCATGTTATTATTGTGTGTTTGAGGGTACAGTTGTCCATTGTGTGTGTGTGTGTGTGTGTGTGTGTGTGTGTGTGTGTGTGTGTGTAATTTACATTGCTGTGCTTGAGAGTCACCATCTACCGGAACCAAATTCCTTGTATGTGTCTGCACATATACATGGCCAATAAACACGATTCTGATTCTGATGAGCTGCTGTAATTGACGTATTGACTGACGTAGCTGTTCCACAGAAACCATGACTGCATAAGTCAGAAACCAGCAGATTTAATTCTACCTGAACTGATTCTTCAGCCAAAGACCTGCCTTTTCTTTTTTCCTTCTTTTTTTTTTTTTTTTTTTAAGACCCTGAGGCTGCAACGGAGGAATGAGGAGTGGCATTAACAGAGAAATGTTTACTGATCAGAAATACACACATGGAAAGACAAGCATCTGTAAACAGAGCTATAAGAAAAATAAAGGAGCAGGAAGGAATAAGGAGCTGATGGAGAGAAAAGTAAAAATGGAACAAAGGTTGAAATCTATGCTTGATTTTTCTTTACTTCAGAGCTTCCTATTGAGAAGCAAGAGGAATACCACAGAATGAGGGAAGTGACTGTAATAAACTTGTAATAGCAGATCCTGTTCTTTGCAGGAAGCAGCTTCAGTTGGGAGTGACGCCAAGCCCATCTACTTAATGGTTTACTTGCACCCTGGTGTGTATGGGTGGAAAAACGGTGCCAACCTCAAAGTGCCAGCAAGGCTTTGTTCCAGTGTGCTACCTTAGTGTCCATGTGTCAAAGGAGGGTTTGGGCTAAGGACTAACACCAACAGGAAGTGCAGGAAATGGCTGTTATGGTGTGGTAATCTCCAAACATTTTTTTAAAAAAAATCTAGTTATGTAAACAGTTTGTTTCTCCACTTTTCTAAAAGATAAAGCTTTGATGTTGCACGCTTCCTAATATTTAAGCAATCAAAAACAAGAAGAAACAGCAAATTCAATCAAACTTCAAACAGCAGGAAATCACTGGTGCTTTGTAGACATTGTAGTGCTAATTTAATCTGTTTTGCTTTAGAGTGACATTTCAGCCCCAAACTCCAAGTATGTCGTGGTGTTTCAAATTGGTATGTGTGTGTGTGTGTGTGTTCAGTCCATGAGTTAACGTGGGTCAGATGTCAGGAGGCAGAGTTCAGGAGTCTGACAGCTGTGGGGAAGAAGCTGTTCCGGTACCTGGTGGTCTTAGTCCGGAGGCTCCTGTAGCGCCTCCCAGAGGGCAGGAGGGTGAAGAGTCCATGTGATGGGTGACTGGGGTCTCTGATGATTTTCCCAGCCCTTTTCAGACACCGCTTCCTGTAGATGTCTTTTATGGCAGGAAGTGGTGCTCTGGCGATGCGCTGGGCAGTTTTCACGACCCTCTGTAACGCCTTCCGGTCCGAGGCAGAGCAGTTCCCGTACCAGACTGTTATACAGTTGGTCAGGATGCTCTCGATGGTGCAACAATAGAAGTTCACCAGGATGTCTGAGGACAGGTGGTTCTTCCTCAGAGTCCTCAAGAAGAAGAGGCGCTGGTGAGCCTTCTTGACCAGCTTGGAGCAGTTGGTCGTCCAGGTGAGATCCTCTGAGATGTGGACTCCCAGGAACTTGAAGCTGCTCACACGCTCCACAGCCGTCCCCTTAATGTGGATGGGTGGATGTGGGTCAGCATTCCTCCTGTAGTCCACGATGAGCTCCTTGGTCTTCTCGATGTTAAGCAGCAGGTTGTTTGTGTCGCACCACTCAGCCAGACGATCCACCTCCTCCCTGTAGGCGGCCTCATCGTTGTCACTGATGAGGCCAATCACCGTGGTGTCATCTGCAAACTTAATGATGGTGTTGGAACCATCAGCAGGTCTGCAGTCGTGGGTGAAGAGGGAGTAGAGGAAAGGGCTCATCACACAGCCTTGTGGTACACCGGTGTTGCTTCATACTTCATGTTGTGCAGGTTGGGGGATCAGATGTCCCTCTATAAGGGGGACTGCACAGCATTTTTATGCTTTCCCCCCTCTCCCACATCTTGAACCAATGTCCCACATTTTACAGGCTCTGCAGGACATCCACCTTTCTAAACACTGGATTTTCCTCAGTACATATAAAGTTGGTGCTTTTATCATGAACAAATATATCATTCTACGCAATATAGTGGAAAATACCACAAAGCAGATAACAGATATACTGAGAAATAGAGTTATTTTTCAGTTTCACATAAGAGAAAAAATGGTGTGAAGCGACACAGTATATTTGTGTGATATTTGGCTAAAGATTCATAAATTGTCAGCTAGTGCTCCAAAAAGACCTATGGATACATCCTTACTCAAACCTATAGACTGTTACCAGACAGAACCGCAGCTGAAATAACAAGGGGGAGTGAAAACTTCCCTTTATTCTTATTGTGTTTACCTAGCAAGAGTTGAAAAGTCCGACATGCGGCTTATTGTGATCTAGTCACCCTGTGTGCATGTCTGGTGTGGCTACTCAGCAGCCATACATTACAGGGAATGAAAAAATCTTTTCAATTTGTTATTGTTGCAATTGCATTCTCTTAATAAAACCCAGTATCTACAGTGCAGACTCTCCTACTGAAAGTTTTTGAGATACCTACAAAAAATGTCCAGTTCACCAGCAGTTTAATGCTCTAAAGATTTATTTCAGTCCTTCATGTTGGAGTCTCAGATGTTAACACATGGCAGCACTGCACTTTAAAGATGTTACGTGGAGTCTGCTGACTCCATTGCTTCTTCTGGCACATTTGCAAGTGGCAGGACGTCACGAGGAAAGGTGTACTCAGTCATGTTGCAAAGTCCGGACACCACACAGCAGCTCAAGGCGCTGCGGAAAATCTCCATGTTGCACGCCTCATACCACTCATTGGTTAAAGCGTCGTAGTACTCAATGTTCGAAGTGGTGGTGAAGCCGTTGAAACCCCCGACGACAAAGAGGCGATCGTCAATTACCTCAATGCCAAAGTTTTTTTTTTTTTTTTTTTTTTTTTTTTTTTTTTTTAAATGACATCAGAAACAGCAGTATGCGACATTACGTGATGGCAGAGCTTCAGTTCATCCTTTGTCATTTTTTTTTTTTTTTTTTTTTTTTTTAATAAATAGGACAGGGGGAATGAATGAGAGAGAGAGGGGGAGAGAAAGAAAGAAAACCCAAGGGGAGAAGAGACGGTGAGAAGGGGGGGGAAGAGAGACAAAAAAAAACAAAAAACTCCTGGGTCACCTGTATGGAGAAAAAACAAACAAACAAACAAACAAACAAACAAACAGAGGAGACAGCAAACAACAAAGAGCAACATAATAGAAGTCATCTATGCCAAAGTTGCTGCGGGGGGTCAGCATAGAGGACACGAGGTTCCACGTATTGGAATGTGGGTTGTAAGCCTCAGCGGTGTGCAGACAGTTGTTTCCATCGAAGCCACCAACCTAAAAGTAAATACGTGGGTCAAATGATTGAATGTAAGTGTAACCAGCTTCACCGTACCCCTGTAAGAAAATGTACCTGCTATATGTCTTTAGCTGTTTTTGCACAGATACTCCAGAAAATGACTGAAGAATTAAGTTGCAATACTGTCCAAAGTTAATATGTAGCAGATACAAGGAGATTGTTTACCTTAGGTGTGATCTGACTACTGGAAATACTCTGATTGGTTTAGGGTTTTACCTGGATAAAGCGAACAGCTACCTGACATATTCTCATGCTGTTATATGGAGTTTACACATAAAAGTTGTTTAAAAAAGGCCCATTAACGTCCCAGTATTTGCATCCTCACAGGCCCACATTTGTTGGGAATGTCTAGAAAAGATCAGGGTGCAGTGGTGTGTGAAAATGACTTCTGAATTAAAAGGAGAAAGTAAAATAAAGTAGAAGCCAGCTGTTGTGGAAGTCTGTATGAGACCTTTTTTCACTCAAGCCTCAACTACAGCTATTAAAGCACTGTTGTCTATCACACCACGCTATTATCAACAAAGATGAATAGCCCTCGACAAAAAGTATTTGTGTTTTCAGTATAAATGTCTTCACAGCTCTTTTGCCTTTAGTCCAAAAAGGAACATTGAGTTCCAGTCCTTTCTTCCTATAACAGATTAAAGTAGCCCTGACAGGCCTTGGGGCCTAAAAGCCTGATCAAAGACCCTGAGGTCAGCACCAGGGTAAGGTCACTGCATTCTGCTGATAATAACTTTTCCTTTATTTGAATAGAGACTTAGTCTGAATAGAAAATAAATACTAAACGGTAGCTAGCTAAATAAAGAAAGAAGTGTGTCTCAGAAGGTGAGACTAAAATCTTTGCTTTTTACCAAAGGGTGCAGCTGCAAAACAACTAAATAAGTGGTTTTAAGGCAAATAGCAAGATAAAATTTACAGCTAAAATGCCTACCGTCCCCAGAGGATGAGTTCTAATCACTTGGCTTATTCCCTCATTTTTCTAAAGGTGTTGCAGGATGAGTTTGAAATTGTCTCTAACATATGTCCTCTATGGAACGATGAGGATGACAATGTTGGTTTTGAACAAGTATTTCTGTTGTACTGAGTGAAATGTGAAATCATGAGTGAAATCATTAAAGACACAACATTTTGGTAATGGGGAACATGAAAAGAAAAATGAGGCAGAAACATCATTAATCGGTTAAATTAATACATAGAATGAGTAAGAATGCCTTCTCTGAACCTGTGGTCAGGATAGGAATCTGATCATTGATAAATACAAAACAAAGTTAGCAAAATTCTGTGTCAGCCAAATCTGTGTTAAGCCTTGCTGATCAAAGAACATTACAGATTTGATTTGTATGTTACGTGAGTGTCAGCACTACTTTGTGGTCTTACTGCAAAGACATGATCTGCATATGCAATGACACCTATCCCGCTGCGGCGGCTGTTCATGGGACTGATCATCGTCCACTGGTTGCTCTCTGGGTTGTAATATTCAGCTGTCTGCAGAAACTCGTTGCCATTGAATCCACCACAAATGTAAATCTGAAAACAAAAAAGGGACATTAAATATCTTTACATTTCTTAGATTTCAGTTGGAAACAATGTTACCTGTAAGTGAAATGTTTCCACATCATTTGTGAAGTAAGACCGATACTCAGTACCCAAGTGTCCAACTGAACAAAACAAATGTGTAATAACAAATGTGTGTGTTTTACAATTACCTGTCATAAAAACATGTTTATGCACCCAACTTTTACCTGAGTATGTGGGACTTCTTTCAGTCAGAAAGCCAGAAATGAATCAAACATAACATTCAATCAATAAGGCTAATTTTTCTGTTCAGGAATGCAGATAAATAATTGTAATCTGGGATCTTAATATAATAAAATAATGATGTGTTTTACTATTTTTGTAATATCTGTTATATTTTAGTTGACAAGTCAACTCAACTAAAGTACTGTACATAAATGCAAAGATGCACTTGTGATCAGTTAGAAACAAAATAGATATATATTAGTATATTTTTCAACTTTTTAAACTATACTTTTAAATTTGAAAACATGAACACAGAAACCAGTTTGTGACCTATCTTGCGCCTCGCTTCACTGTAAAAATGTGTATTCCCTGACTGGTTGGCAAGTGGTTGCTGGAGGTTGATGGCTGTCACTACCGTGAAATTGTAACCAGGAAGGTGTTGCACCACAAGCCTCCTTGTGTTTCCTTTGGTCGTAAGCAGACTGTTGAGGTTTGCATGGAGTACTCTGACTTGTCTGCAAATACTCAAACTATTTGCTGTAGAAATCTGTAGAGTCTTTCATACAATCACTGCCTAACCAGCTGAGGAGTACACATTTTTCCCTAGCAACTGGTTGTTACCAAAGGTTGCTGACAGGTCTCTAGGCCTGTGTGCCTGAGACCCTACTCTATTTCTCTGCTACTCTTTTACTTCACCCACCCGGTTGTTAAGTGTTGTGCAGCTGGCGTCGCTCCTCTGTTCGTGCATCAGTGCAATAAGACTCCACTGGTTGATTTCAGGTTGATAGCGCTCTGCACTGCTGAGTTGTACATGCCCGTCGAAGCCTCCCAGGGCATAGATGAACCCATTCAACACAGTCACACTCACATAGCAGCGGCAGGAGTGCATGGGCCCCACCTCCTTACAGGAGCGAGTGGTCAGGTCAAACCTACAGACGCTGGTGAAATGCTCCACCCTGTCGAAGCCACCAATGAAGTAGACGTACCCGTTGAGGAAGGCGGCTCCATGATAAGCACGAGGAAACTCGAGGTTGTTCGTTACGTTGACCCAGCGGTTAGCCCTGCAATCGTAGGCCTCGATGCCGTTAGTTGGATTACCACCACTCCACCCCCCAATGGCCAGCAGGATGGAATGAGGCAGGCGGGGACGAACAAGAGGGTGACACAAGCCAGACATGAAGGGTCTGCTTCCTAGACCATGTATGTCTAAGATGGCATTACTTATCATGGACAGGCACTCAGAATTGGCCCCCACCAGCTCACTAGACAGCACATTGTCCTTTAGGTAGTCTGACGTCATCAATCCCAGTCGGACCTACAGAGAGATGACAGAAGAGAATATGACTTAGAGCAGGGGTGCTCAATACGTCGATCGCGATCGACCAGTCGATCGCAAAGGTAGTATTGGTAGATCGCATGGCATTAAAAAAATAGATGCCAGCCTATCATCCATCCCGTCACTTGATTGATACAGGGAAGCCAGTCAGATGACATCAGATTTTTTCTGACGCTTAGGTCGCTGCGCATGCGCAAACAGTGGCGCGAAGTGTAGTAAAACTGACAAGCTAGTCAGCGAGTTAACTCCAATTTTTAGCTCTCGGTTTTTTCTCTTAAACCTGGCCGTCAGCAGCTACTGTCCGGACTATGCATCCCAGGCTGATTCAATTCAGTGCAAGTCATCAGAGTAAACTCAGGTAATGACAAAAGATTTACATAGTTAATTGTGTTGTGAAATATTGGATATTGCGGTTATGCATGTATATACATTGTAGATATAAAGAATCCTCAATATATTTATAAATAAGTATATGTTTTGGATTTTTGTAGTGGGTAGATCATTTTGACTTGGTCATTTTATAAGTAGCTCACATGCGGAAAAAGTGTGAGCACCCCTGACTTAGAGAATAGAAAAAACACTGAATTTCAACTACATCAGTTTTAGTAAACTCAAGCTTCTTTAGGATAATGCTCCTAATGTTGTTTAATTTTCTTATTGATAGCAAGAGAGCGACCAAAGTCAGACACCATTAGCCTTTTCGTCAGCAGGGACAGTTTTTAGTCATAGCCCTAGCAACTATACTTAATAAATATAATTTATTCTATAGTATGTGTGTAGAGATCTGATACGGTTTTAATGCTCTTGAAGAGAATTTCTTAAATGTGGTTTGGCTACAGCTGAAAAGAGCAACATCTTGAGATATTAAAGCATCCTTACACCCAGATGGAACGACTCAATCTATGACTTAAATGCTGAAGATTTAAGTCCAAACTAAATGTAGTAATGAAAGTTTATAGACCTTGGGCAACAGAGCGGTGAGGTGTTGTTTCCGTTCTGCAGGTACATGGCTAATCCACTTTGTAAGCGCTTCATACACAGTGGTCTCCAACTGCACATTGAGGTCGTCTCTATCAAGGATGTCAGCAAGTTCCTCCACAGTTAGCTGCAGGAACTCCTCCTCAAGAACAACCTGCTTAAAGTTATTGATGATGTAGTGGTAGGCCTTGGCGCGTAGTTCGGGTGATAAGCATACTTTTGTGAACTGCCAAATGCCAACGCAGTTCTCTGGGCACAGTTGCTCCCCGAGGAAGTCAGAGCAGAGTTTCACAATGTCCATTGCATTGAGTTGATCAGCTGCCATGAGAAGTTCCACTACATTTTCCTCCGTTATGGAAACTGAGCCGGTGTATGCAAAGTTAATGATGAGTTCCATCATCTCAGGAGACAAGCCAGGTATGTTGAAGACCTGTTTGTCTGGGTTGCTCCAGCGGATGAAAAGAGCCCTGAGGGTAGAGATGGAGACAGAGTAGAGAATATTAAACGGTGTGGAGGCAACAAGATAATAAACTATGTCATGCACAAGTAAGATAAATATATAAAATCTGTTGACAGGAATGGAAATGATTTCCTAATTACATGTGTTACTATGTGATTACTGTGATAGTCTTGTAATGTCTAGTCCATATTGCCATAGAGTATATAACTCCAAAACAGAGTTTGTACATGTTTAGTGCGCTTGATTGTTGGGTTTTCAATGTCTTTATTACATTGGCACCATGTTTATGAAGCTTTTGCCAAACACAATGCAGTCCCACACCACGACAGAGCCTCCACCGTGTTTTAAAGTTAACTCTAGACACTCACTGTTGTACCTCTGTGACAAATATTGAAATCAACTCCATAAGGCCAGTTTGCCCTGATCTTTAGTCTAGTTATTGCATAATTTGGCATACCTCAGTCTGTTTCCTTTCCTTATGGAAGTTCCAGTGCATGTTGCTTAATTACAGTCTCTGTTTCCCTTCCACAACCATTTCTTTTCTTTTTTTTTCTTAACATTTATTTATTGGTTTTAACAGGTTTTACATGAACCATGAAACCATTTCTGATGAGGTTTCATGATAAGTAGATGGATTAAATGGTCTTGTGTCATGAATTTGCTGCATTCTTTCTTTTTTCTTAAGGACATGACTTTCAGATACTGTTCATTTGCTGTAGAACATTACTTTTTTTTAATACGTGCTACTCCTTGTTTTGCCTCTGTCAGTGTGCCCCGGGCAGCTGTGGCTACACTGAAAAAAATATGTTGTTGGATTTACTTAATTCAATGGTGGACATTTGTTGCACACAGATGTTTTGCTTTGGCAGCAACTTAAACAATTGAGTTAAATTAACACAATTTATTCATGTTCAATAAACTTGTGCAATTTGTGTTGATAAAATGTGACTTAAACATGTTTTGATGAAGTAATTTGAGCTCTTGGAATATTTTAATCCTTCACAATTTTCTCACGTTATCCCAACACGATTCAATAACTTTTACCCAATACTACTTGGTCACTTAAATACTACATGTTATCTTCAAATTACATTTTGCTATTATATTCTAGTATCAAATACACAATTTTCAAATGGAGGCCTTATAACAGATTGTATTGTTCTCTTCCAAGATGGTTGCTGGCATCCACCAGTAACCTTTCAAAACAACATGTCTAATTTCACTGCAGTAGGTAAAGAATTAAACTGACATTACTCCTCTACTGAATCTATATAAATCAACAGTTAAATAATGTCAGTTCTTCCGTGTTCTCTGGAATCAATCGCAGCAAAGAAATTAGACTGTTTCTTTTGAAAAATGTTGGGAAAGAACAATACAAAACATTCTATTTAAGGCCTCTGACATCAAGATTCAGTTAAACAACAATTATAACTAAACAATTTGAGGTAATGTTAGTTTCCATTAACATTAAATTAGGTTACTGAATTGGCAAACACCTTCCTATTAACACTACCCATTTTACCCCAATAACTAAAGAAATTAGCACTTGCAGGTCAAAAACTTTATTCAAGAGACGCAAAAATAACATTGATACAGTGACTGTCAAAAATTACAGCACTGATCATACTGTGACATCTTGGTTCAAAACAGCACACTTAGAAATATTCAACGTTCTTTACTTCAACTGAATGAAACTGAAAATACCATTTCACACGACCCATATGGGATATTTAGACTGTATAACTGTTCACGCTACATCTCTTCACTAGTAAAAGAAAGAAAAAATACAAAGAGAAATTTAAAAATGCTGCCAAACAGACAAACAGAACTTGTACAGAGCAAAAGGAAAAACAAACAACAACAAAAAACGGCTCGTCCTCATGGCAGTTGCAGAGTATATAAAAATGAACCCTGCGATCCGTTCCTGGAATTGAGCTTCAAAAATGCAGCAGAACAAGTGTGAGATTTAAATGTCTTCTCACCTAGAGCTGGTCACCTCACATGCATAACAGTGAGCTTCGTTGCAGGAGCAGTTTTGTCTTAGTTGTGAGCTTTTCTTGAGAGCTGAGTTGCATCCAACTCCATTACCACCCATTGAATCACCTCAAAAGTGTAGCAGAGTTGTGATGGGTAACTCATGTTGAAGGAATAAAAAAGGTCCAAACAGCATGGCTACTGCAAAGGTCACGTTATCCAGATCTTGAAGAACAACATCAGAAAAGTCATTGCCTGGCGCATCTCTGGAGACAGATGTTCATTGTGGTTTTCGCAATCTGTGCAGTGGCCTCAGTCAAGTCCTGGTTAAACACAAAACATTTCTTTAAGATTCCTTTTTAAACTCATCTCTTTTGAATCTACCAGTTCTAATGTTAGAGTAATTTAAACCAATGCAAGCAACATAGTAAATAGCTATAGCCAAAGAGTGGCCTGCCATGCTGCCATTCATGGTCTAACAGAGTTTCTAAGAGAGGGTGAAAAACATAATAATTTCAAATGCTTTACATTAGTTTTTGTTAGAAAGACACCGGCCCATCAGAAATCCAGGCTATGTCACTCAGAAGATGTTAGAATTTAGACTTTCAGCCCCACAATTTGGTTAGCTGTTGGTCAGTTGGTCTTTTTTTTTTTTTTTCAAACAAAAGCTAATGTAAATACTGGTGGGATTTTCCTTTGTTCATTAGAATGACAAATTTAAAGTTTTTTCACACTGATGTGACCCCTAATACAGGGGTGGGGGTGGGGCCTCAAGGGCCGGCGGCCGAGTTCACTACCAGGCCTCATGTGAACTTCAAATTATTAAAGAGGACTACTGGTCCTAACCAGTCCAATGAGGATCAAGTGGATAACTAAATGCATTTTTAAAGGTTGCAAATCCACAATCTACTCATAAAACACTCACCATGAACTCCTGCACCAAGATGTTGCAATTGTCTTTCACACAGATGCGGAGCACTTTGATGAGGGACTCCGAGCATTAATGTCATCCTTGACTATTATAACAAAGAAAACAGAGATTTGTGAACTTTTCAGTAGCACAGAAGAAAATGATCCCAGACCAAAACTTAAACCAGTCAACATGCAACACCAGCATCTACAAAGCAATATCAAAAGTTCCTGTTTGACATCAACTTTATGGATATATAGTTTCCAGAACATTTATTTTTAAAAAAAGATAAATTTTTCTCAGTGGGCCAGTAAATGCATGACGAAAATTATGGCATCCTTTTAGTGGAATCATTACTCACAGGTAATAGTTGACTGTTTCAATGGATGTAGCATAAAATTTTTACTGACCTAATGCAATACATATACACTTTGTAGTTAAAGAATTTTAAAGTTCTTACTGTCATAATGGCAGCTACATCCTTTAGCTTTGTGCCCTGTTCCCCCGATCACTTTGCAAACACTTTCAGCAGACTGTCAGAGAGAAACTCAGCTCCGTCAGAAACCTTGACTGTAAAGGCATGGTTGGGATGCACTGGAATGCTGCATTTTATCTGAAATGACATAAAATTATTTTGAAATAACAGCAGGCACTGTGCTTGGTTAATCAGTAATGTTTTGTTGAATAAAAACTGTGTTTCCAGATCTTATGGGATTAAAAAAAATCCAAAGATGTTTGTTTCTGATTTGCAACCCAACAACCCACAAGTTACAACCTCATTTCAGTTCAAGTGTGCATTAATGCGAGTCCAGTAATCACCTTTCTGGCAATACATACAGGTATAAGTTAAACCTATGGCAGATTTTGGATTTCTCAGTTGTATTAATAGGGTGAGTATGCATGCACCTAATAATTATAAAAAAACCCATTATAATTAAGTTACAGAAACGAAAATAGAATATACTTTCTTACCATAACACCTTGAACCCACAATCCATCAGCTGACTCCTGGTGAAATGCAGAATAGAGGTCGTCTCTCAATGTGCAGCAAAAAAAACAAAAACAAAAACAAAAGGACAGCAGGTGAGGCCAGGAGGGGTAGGGATGTAAGCTAGCATAATGCCGCTGATGATATTAGCTAAAGCTGTTCAATGTCCAAAATCTCACTAACACCATGGTGCAGTAAATACACAATGTAACTGAAGAGTCAGTTGGCAAATCTATTCACACAGAAAACCAAATTATGTTATGAGTGCCTCGTAATTAGGTTTAATGTGATATTACGGCTCTTGTGCCAAAGACAAATTCAAATGAAAAAGCGCCAATTCTTTGACAACAGATAAAACAGCAAATAAGCTAACGGCTCTTTTTTAGCATGTTACATGGCGACACTCTAGACGTTTAACTACATTTGGCTGAAATATGGTAAATATTAATTCAAAAAATCAAGACATACCAAAAACGTAGAGTTGGCTGCTCGACTTGACTGAGATGGATGCCTTTTTTAAACCACGATCCAAAGCCCGCGAGATGAAATCACGCGTGGTTTCACGAGATTTAACGTTGCTATCTTATTGACTTACTTCACCTGAACATGATATGAACAATTTAATACACCCTTTCTGCATATCATGTAGTTTTTACACTATATAGTTACATTTAACTTTAAAACATGAGGCAATTGTGTTAAATACATGCAAGATGCTTACATAAATCCAAGAGATGGCCAGTCCCTTTTTTTCAGTGTACAACGTAGCTTGCCATTGCCAGTGTGTGAATGTGTGTGTGAATAGGTGAATGACTGAATGTAGTGTAAAGCGCTTTGGGGTCCTTAGGGACTGAGTAAAGCGCTATACAAATGCAGACCATTTACCATTTGTCTTTAAAATTGATTCTTCACCCTAAGTATGCGTTATGTGTAGAAACAATAATGGTTCATCCTTTGAGTTTTAGTGTCCTTTTTATGCTTGAATGATTCATATATCAGCGTTAAATGGCTTAACAAACAAATAAACAAATGAACAAAAACAAAACCATTCCTCGGGTACAAGCACTGGACTAAAAAGGGTGAAAAATGTCCAAACGAAACCTTTACAAGTCTTCAAAAAAACACGTTGAGAACTATTGCTCAAGTGGACTTTTAAAAAATCATCTGTTTCAAAGCAAAATATAAAAAAATGAGAGGCAACTCAAAACTTTTGCTCAGTGTATAACTGTATAACAAAATTCAACATTTTTAGTATCAGGAAGTCTGGTGTGTCTTACTGTATCAAACAGTGGGGAAGATATTAATATAACTTAATAAAACACTTCAATTAGACTTCACACAATCACCAAGTGATTCACAGTGCTTTTTAAATGGCACATTTACTGAAGTGGAATCTGGAGCTCTGTGAAGGTAAAGATGAAATCTGCAAATGTTTGCATTATGTTTTGGGTGTATCTGTCAGTTGACCGTGACAAAGTCTTTCTATCACAAAAGTTTTATGATTCAACCCGTTCCTTTTTGTTGGCACTGTTTCACAGACTAAGTACATGAATTACATTTTTCACAGGTATAAACCAGTCAACTGTCCTTCACATTATCAGGTAAGCAACTCACCTGAAGTACGGCGTACGGTTACACAGGATGACCCTGTGGACCGGAAATTCAACATCCTCCACTTTGATGATTGCATCACAAAATTGCCCCTCCGAACGGAGTTCATTATACACTGAGCTCGACTTGTATGGCGGCTGGACTTCTTCACTCATCTTGAGTTTTGTGACTGTTTTTCTTAGTTTTTTGTCTGAAGTTTGTCTTGAAGTGTTCAGATCACAAAATCAAACCTAACTGTGGAATTTGGGGAATGGAGCCTATGACATCATCATGACTTGGCAACAGTTGCCCCATAGAATTGTTTTGAAATGTATATTTACATTGTTTTAATGAACCTTTTCATTGCATAAAAGCTTTGTTTTGATTTGATTTGGATTTAAGAAATTGCATATGAGCCTCACAGATAGCATTTGTATGTTTGCCTCACAGAGTTCAAATAGTAAAATAAGCACTTCAAAACACTCTTACGAATGGACTACAATATCATATTTAGCTCATATTCAACGTTAACCTCTCCATGAGGAACAGCGGAGGTCGAAGGCTCTCCTCCTTTGTCACCAAAGGCTACAGGAGACAAGCTATGCAGACAAACTAGTACAAAGATACCGGGTGAAGTATTTTGGTTTTTGATTGAATCACAGGTCTCCGGACCGTGCTCTCTCGGGCTCCGTGCTTATGTGTTTAAAAATCTCTTAAACCATATTAAAATTGTTTAGTTAAACTTGTGCTTTTGTAACGTTCAGTATGGCCGGAAATACAGGCTGCATGCCTTGGGGCAAAACTTTATTTCGATTTATATGCATTTGTAGATTTAGAATAAAACTCATACTCAGAAAAAAACTCTCGCGATCCCCGCAGCCCCCTTAACCTAATCCTTAGAAACATAAGCAGGGAAAACTCCTTAAAAACTCCTCCGCGATTTCCCCAAAAACCCTAGAATAACTTGTTAGCTACCCTCTATTCCCAAAAGCCTTATAATCCAAAACAGGGGGAAAACTCCTTAGTCTTTTTTCTTCAAAAACTTCCCTCTTACTAGCAACCTCTAAAATTCAACGCACAGTCTAAGTTCTACCTCGCTCTTAATCGCCGACCCTTCCAGAGCAGAGCACAATTTTTTCCTCCTTGTTCGTTCCCCGCTCTGCTCCTAAATGCGCTGCTTACATCGTTTGAAAATTTTCCGCCAGAGACCAACTCCCCCTCACTTCGCCCCCTGCCAATCACATAACAAATCGCACAGCTCCCTTCGCACCCCGGTTAGCCAATCGGCTCCAGGTCTGATTTTATGATCTCCCGCTGAGGTTAAGACTGCCGTCGAGCTCCCAGAAGACCTCTGACTTCAGACATATCAACAACTGGCGCCGCTCAGACTGCTTGCGAGCTCGCAACAGCCACGAAACCAGGGATCAACAACAACTGCCTTCGCGTGCCCTATGTGCATATCACTCGGTAAGTGTTAATCTTCCCCCTCTAACTACATTTTCGCATTTTCCTTTTTACCATTCTCTCAAAAGCTTTTTCATCTTCAAAAGCCATGCAAAATAGCTTCTGTAACACTTGGAATACACTTTTTAAAAATATAAATAAGCTCGCCTCTAACACTCAGAGCTAAAAAGTGCGTTTGTACACTAAACTTTAGCAGCGATCATGTCCTCATCAGGTACCTCATTTTTCTCACTCTTGTTCATATAATGTTTATATTTTACTGTTTTTCCCCGTTTGTAAATACTCGTTGTTATTTCTTTTCAGACTCTGAGATAAGCGAGCTCAACTCCTCTCTTTTTGGTTCTCTCGATCGAGTTGGTAGGTTTGGTTTGGTTCATTCTTGTTCTCCCTCTTAACAGCTAATTGTACAAGAAAAACAAAACATTTACCCTCTTTTTCATTTTTATCAAACTTTCTAGATATCTCAGACTTGGACAGCTTTATTTTTTTCGAGTTCGCCGAATTCTTCTCCACCAGTGCTTGAGCGATCCACAGGCAAGAACATCCGTCTCTCCACACACGACAGACAGCATCTGCTCTCTATGCTAGATCGCCCCGCTTCATCCGGCCCCAGTTCCATCCCCGTCGGAGCTTGTTCTCTCCCGCGACCCTCTGGGAAAAACTTGCGCCTGTCCGCCGGGGCCAGGCAAGACTCGCTCTCCGATCTCACTCCGGATGCTCCGGCCAATCGGAGCCCCAGAAACGCTTCTTCTTCTCCGCCATCAGACACACGAAATGCACCGCGCCTGCCTTTGAGACCCAATCACGGTCAGTCTCTCTAGGGTCTCGCTTTTTCTCATTTTATAAAAACTATCCCTTTTCTATTTAACTTTACTAACTGTTTGTATCTTACCCTCAAATTCTCAGGGCATCTCAGAAGGAGGAATAGCAGGACCGGTAGGATCGCAAGGACAACGAGGACAACGAGGACAAGGCGAACACGCACACGAAGGCAGCTCGCTTCAATCGCTCTTCGCGCGGTATCTCTGTTCGCTGAATTAGTTCAGCTCATCTTATAAAAAGTTTGTGTTTTTTTTTTCATTTTGTTTTTTCAAACAAACTGTCTTTTGTGGTTTTTTGTTCTTTTAATATATTCCTGTTAAGCAATAATAATAAAAAATGGATAACCAGGAACAAGATATTACAGACCCATTTCTTGCTTTAGAAACAGCGTTAGCTAGGTTAAATGAAAATACACAGCTCAGGAGGGCGAAGCTGGAGCTGCCCGCACCAGGTACTTCTGCACCAAACAATCCATTTTCTATAAATTATCAAAAAGTCTGCTCTTCTCAAGTAAATCAATCTCCAGTTGGTTTTAACCCTTGTATGGTGTTCGGGTCTGTGAGACCCGTTTTCAGTTTTTTTTTGAAAAGAAAAATTAAACAATTTATTTTTTCAACCTGAAATTCATTGGCTTTGGCTTATTTTCTGTGAAGAACATAAACTAATTTTCAATGACCTCATACTGTACCTCCCCCCACACATTTACATTACATACAAGGTGTTCGGGTCCACTGGACCCAGGTCTAATAAAAGTGTTGAAAGTGTAGGTCCTGTGTTCCCACACTCTGTCTTCCTCCTTTCTGGTGCTGCTGATAGTGTTTTCTTCCCCTCCTGCTGGCGCACAAAGTTGCAACATTGTTGAAAATTCAACTATCAACACGTCTGCTCTTACATTCCCACACATTTTACCCTCTTTCTTGAGGGATCCAAATTTTATTTTCTCATACCCTGTCCCACCTGCAAATTAGGGGCATAATACTATAAATAAGACTTTGCCAGTGTGGTTCTTTATCACAACTGATCAAGATGGCAAAAGATTATCTGCTGCGAGGGCCATCCAATTGATTTTGGAAGAGAGAGGGGCTTCTGATGATGATGTTGACAAAGAGGTTTCAGAATATTTCACATTTCTGAAAATTCAGAGTCTGACAGTGACTTTGAAGAAGGGGATGAGGTTGAGCACCATTTAGTAACAAAACGAAGACGAGTACTCCATCTGCAGCCAGCTCAGGACCAGAACAAGCCCACCAGACAGCAAGTGAAGAAATATGGATGTCAATAACTGGTGAAATTGAATGGTCTTCTTGCCCAAGAAATGAGCCCCCCTGCAGAGCTGTTACTGTGATAAGCCAGGGCCAACGGCTGACAGTTACTCATGTGCAGGACATCAAGTCTTCATTTGAGCTTTTCATCCCAGATTCCATCCAGAAAATTATTCTGGATTGCAGTAATCTAGAAGGAAAGTGTGTTTTTGGAGAGAGGTGGAAGGAGATGGACCAAATTCCTCCAAGAACCCCAAAGGCCTACTTTGGGGTTCTTATCCTTGCAGGAGTTTTCAGGTCCGAAGAGGAATCCACAGAATCCCTGTGGGATGCAGAAACCGGCAAGAACCTTTCCGTGCATCAATGTCTCTGGAAAACTTCCACAAAATTTCCAGGATTATCCGTTTTGATAACCGAGATGACAGACCAGCTCGACGGCAGAGAGACAAGCTAGCTGCCATCAGGACAGTGTGGGATAAGTGTGTGCACCACCTCCCCCTGTTTTACAACCCTGGGCCTAATGTCACCATTGATGAGCAGCTGATCCCATTTAGTTGTGAAACATATTGCTTCACGTGTAAATGTGTTGTGTCTTTCCACTCACTCCACTTGATTATAACTGATTTATTTTTTAATAACATTTTATAAAAACAAACAAACAAACGAGAAGCACATTAATTCATAAATGTGATCTAACAAAGGGAAAGGGAAAAAATTAACCATCTTTGCTGTTCATATGGCTTGTAATTGGGATGAAGTAAACATCTGTTGAGTAATTTAACATAAAATTGTTTGATAGTGTTAATTTGGAAAGCCAAAACTCTAGCGGGTCCACCAGACCCATGAACACTGGCTGAGTAACAAAAATATGAACACCACACAAGGGTTAAATCTGTTGGACCCATAAACAATATTCAAAAATTGTCTTTCCATTAAATGCAAATTCTTTTTCTTTCAACAGCTTGAACTATGTTATTTTAAAATTGACAGTAGAGCAGAAGTCACTGCATCATTTCATCATCAACACGAACCTGAAAAAAGCTGTCTGATATATAGATAAAATAATAACAAACAAACAAACATACAGATATCACTAAACAAAACACCTTATCTTGGTTTTCTAGGTGTTGCTGATGGTGACATAGGAAACTTCAGGATCCACCTAAACAATGAAGAGAAAAATGGTAAAAATGGTAAATGGCCTGCATTTGTATAGCGCTTTTCTAGTCCATAGGACCCCAAAGCGCTTTACACTACATTCAGTCATTCACCCATTCACACACACATTCACACACTGGCGATAGCAAGCTACATTGTAGCCACAGCTGCCCTGGGGCGCACTGACAGAGGCGCGCCCCATGCTGACTCCTCAGTAATATCCATCCACTTATCCTTTTCAGTGTCGCGGGGGGTGCTGGAGCCTATCCCAGCTGTCATAAGGCGAGAGGCGGGGTACCGCTGTGTCGTTGTCAAAGAATGACAAAGAAAGAATCTAGTTGTCGTCCTGCAGAGGCAGCCCTCTCCGCCCATCCCAACCTTGCAGAAAAAGCTGGCAAATCTTGCGCCATCTAGGCCCTCCTCTGTTTTTAGCCAGCGCTCGTCTAGAACTCTGAGTAACTCACTGCAAATTTTTTCACATTTTGCCCTGTATGACAACTCTATAAATAAAAAAAAATTGCATTCACAGAATTGCTCAGTGTCAGCACCAAACCACCCACCACCCAATGAAATTCCCAGCCAGCAGGGTTAGATTTGTGCAAATTATAAACCTTTATTTTCCCGATCCCTGCCCCGCCTTCAGTCCCCTGTTGTGCTTCAGATGATCAACAGGAAGTGTTCAGAGTGCTGTCAGCCTTACGTTGGTGTCTGAGGAAAGAGCGGTGACAACTGGAGGTTCAGATGGGTTGCACAGATTCACACGAGACCCACTACAATCTGGTAAACAGGTATTGCAGTCAGGCACCACTGAACAGCAGGGTAATGTGTGCAGGCATAAGATGCCAGAACAACAGGGATTTCTATCTTTTGTGCCAGGCTTAGAATCAGTCATTTAGAGATGCTGCTGTGTTGAATTTAACCCAGTTAACCCCCAGATGTGGTGAGGCAAAGACACTGAAAGAAATCTCCATCCCGGATCATCCGTGGATCGGGTTTCCTCCTGAGGCGTGAGCACCGATAAGCAGAGTTTTGTATCAGATTCAAAATTATTCAAAGTAACAATCAGGTATGCCGTTCAGCTGGGTTAGTTACGACGTCGGGAGCAGCTGGGAGAACAAAACGACACAGAGACTGCACGGGTTGCTTTCCCAAAATCAACTCAAAGTTTATTCTTTTATGCAGGGTTTTTATAGGCAGAAGGGTTCGTGTGTTTTCAAGTTACAACCATATAAGGAAGTTCCCCCTAGCTCTGAAAGGGGCCTTCTATAATCTCAATATATCTTTGACAGGTCCATTAAACACTAGACAGTTAGAATCCTTTAGGGATATAAGTTTACACATGGTAGAATACTGCATGTAGTCATTTACACTAGGAAATGTTTAACCATATATACCTAAAGGCACATAATCAATTGTATGTGAGCTTTAGCAGGCTGTAAGCCTGAGGTGCACTGAGGAATGCACTTTGTCCTATTATACCACGGCAGGATCAACGCAGCCATGTCTGTTCCAGTTTAAGTGCCTTCTTTACATATAGATGAACTGTTGGGTTTTCCAAACCAGCAGGCCAAAGGAAGTGCCCGTGGGGTCACAGAAAGAGGAAATGAAGTTTAAACAAAAGGCATTGCAGAAACAGGGTCCTTTGTATAATATCATCAAAAACAATATCCTGTAAATGCTAACCGTAGTGCTAAAATTCACAACAGTTACGATACTAACTCTGGGCTGTTAACGCATGATCTTAATTTGATATTCGTAGTGAAGAATGTTTTCAGTACAATGTTTTACAAGACATTTATTCATCTGTGCTTGTATTCAAGTTTACAGCAAATCATCTGAGAAATGCCTTTGAACTGGTGCCTGTTTCTGGGCTTTTCTTTTGACACAAACTGCTCACAAAGAAGGACGAATGCTTTAGGGAACAAAAGCTTTGGAATGTATTCTGCAAGTACAGGTCAAACGTAATAGCCTCATTGTTTTATAGCAATGCTGAATTAACTTATGTCACTGCAGGACAGTGCAGCCAGTGGGGCTAATTGTTATAGTCACTGTGCACGACAAGAAAGCATTTGACATGGTGAACTGCTGCCACGGTTTTAGAGAGACGTCTGTTTGTAATTAGAAGTAGTTGTTCTGTTTAATTTGGGGTTTTTCTCCTTTGCTTCTGCGTAGAAGACGACCAATCTGCACATCGAGAAGCTGTCCTGTCTTCAGCTAGGAGTCCTTCTCCAGCTGCTGCACACGCTAACAGGCAAAACATCAGGGAGTAATACAAGCTTTTAATGCTTATGTGAACCACAGGCGTGCTTATAATGTGTCAACCTGCAGTGAGACTGTAAAAGCAAAATCTTTCTTGATTTAATTTTCATTGCACAAATAATAACAGATTCAGGAATGTATTCAAGGAAGAGACTGGCAAAGAAAGAGTGGGATAGTCAGGGAGCTGAAGGAAGGAGTACTAAAAGGCTAGGTGCACAGCAAAGAGAGAGGTGTCACTGGCACAGGAAAAGGCTTGTAGTGAGTTGTATGTGAGGCTGGACACTAAGGAGAAAATGATTTTTAATGAATGGCAAGGCACATAAATTGTCCTGGAAGTATAGAGATGGAAATGTGCTAATGTGAAGAATGTGTGTTGAGAAGAGAGAAGGAGTACTTTGGATGAAAATTGAATTAGAGAAGGAAGTGAGGCAACTCTGAAGAGGATGGAGACGGGAGGCATAGAGAGGGTAGGAGTGAAGGCTATGATAAGGTGCGAAGAGAGTAACTGTGGTGCTGGATTTGTGGATGTAGTGAAGGTGGACATGCAGGGGGTTGGTGTGACTGAGGAGGATGCTAGAAATAGAGAGATGGAGGCGGATGATCCACTGTAGCGACCTCTAAAGGGAGCAGCCGAAAGAAGAAGAAGCACAAATAATTCTAATCATGCTTTTCTTTTATTCTCAGTACTAAGCTATGTAAAGGAAGTCAAGGTTGTTTCCTCCTACAATCACTTTGTAGATGGTTTAGACTTGTTTAGATTGGTGCTCTGTCTCCCTTTATCCAAACTAAAACTGTGATGGGGTTTTTTTATCTTCACTAAACACTTTTTTGCTTTGTGTTTATTATTGTGCTACTGCAAGTATTTCATATATTAGTCAGTTGATTGTTACTGTAGGGCAGCTCTAGGACAATCCCTGATGTGATGTAGCTTGCTTTTATCCAGCAGATACGACATCTCATGAGGAGGTTCGAACCCTGTACCCTGACCTTCCCACTGACGCACAAAGTCTGCACATCCAGAAGCAGGCCCTTCTAGGTGAACAACAGCACAACAGTTTCTATTTCTTTTAATATTAGAAGTCAGTTATTCATTAATGAATACAAATGGTGACTGAAGTTATTTAGACAGGACATTAAACAATAAACTTCCAATAAATTATGAACAATGTGTGACTGAATGTGTTCAGTGAAAGACTTTGAAAATATCGCAGCATAAAACCAGTGTAAAAGTACTCAGACCACTTTTGGGGGGATTTATTTGATGATGCAACCAGAAAATGTGCAGGTTGTGAGTTTAACATTTTCAACACTGGAGAAGAAGTACATGTACACAGACTAGCTAATGACAAACATTTTTTTTAACCTTTATTTAAACAGGTTTTTCATTTTTCTGAGCTTATCTGGTATCTAGTTTCGGTGGCAGAAGCATAAGCAGAGAAGACCCAGACCTTACTCTCCCGAGCCAGCTCCTCCATTATTTGGGGGACACTGAGGCATTCTCTGCTGAGTGCTGTGATCTCCCCAACATGTCCTGGGTGTGTCCTGTCTGTCCTGGTGGGACATGCCTGGAACATCTCACCCAGGAGGCGCTCAAGAGGCACCCTTGTCAGATGCCTGAACCTCCTCAACTGGCTCGTTTAGATGTAGAGGAGTAGCAGTTAACTCGGAATGAGACAGACAGCACCTACTGCTGGGGTGGGCCTACAGGAGGGAGAGCTCATGTCGTCTCTTCAGGACACATCACTGGACCCCAAGAAGCTCTCCCCTGAGCTCCCTTTGGCTGCTGGGGTCGGCATACGTTCAACTTTAAAATCACTCTTGGTTCTTGGCTAGCTTTGTGTTAGCATCCTTTGTGTACTGATGCTTGCAAGAAGCTAAAGTTGCTTTGGCAGAATTTTCTTTCTCATATATGCACACATAAGGAGAGAGATGTTTTATAAGCTTTAGTCATCACCGTGCACTTTTCCTGATTCACACAAAATACAGCAATCTGGCACCTTCCCACAGGGTCTTGCACGAGTATTAAACATGTTCGTTTGTGCTTTGGACTGTCACCAGATTTCTTCTAGAAGTTTCTTGCCAGTCAGCAACTATCTTGGCAACACCACTTGAGTTTGTGTGTTGCATGCTAACATCATTATCATATGTGTAATAATACTAAAGCTTCATCTTATGCACACACAAAAAACAAATATGGCTCCTTCGTGCAGGGTTTTCTGGTATGTTCATTTATGCTTCCCAATTTAAAAAAAAGAAAAAAAAAGAAAAAGCAAACTTCTTGCTTCTCAGCCACTGCGGCCACATCCTCACTGTTTTTTAGACAGTTATATAAACATACTGTGAGTGAGTCATAAGCTTAAATACAATAGTTGAAGGAACAAAAACTTAATGTTTAAAAATACCAGTCAAATCTGATTAAAGTAAATAAATAATAAGTATACAATGTAGTTTTAAGACTTATCTCAATGTTTCGTAACATTAATGTTCTATGAACTCGTGAGTCCAGAAATCTGAATGTCATGAAAAGTATTTATTATTCGTGTATTATTATTTTACAATACAAGGTTGTTTTTCTCCTGATACTTCATGCAAACCACATTTCTCCAGGCCGGTCCTAATCAGCTTACTCAGTATCACTAGATCCAATGCTGCTCCTCCAGCACAGCACACAAAAGTAGGAGAGACCGGAGATGCCATGGCTTAGTTAGGAGACTGTTTGCTTCAAGGCCACTAGAAGGTGCTGCCATAAAACTACAATAAATGAATTGACCTTTTGACCTGCTCACACTCTTTTATGCAAAACCCTGCTGATGTTACACACACACACACATAAAGAGATTCTAGGTCTGACCAACCGTCTCCGCCGTGGGCAAAAAGATGACAGTCAATAAAATTCTAAAATTTTATTTATAAACACAATGAATAATAGTTAAAAGTCCAGTGTCCCATTTAGGTACAAAGTAAAAACACACAGTCCAAGGCCAGAGCCAGCTATGCCACAAAGCCAGTTGCACTCCACACGTTGTTCACTTCAACAGGGGTAGCAATTGTCCTCTGAGACCCACCACCCTGTAAGTAGAAAGCCAGTGATCACTCCATCCTCTGCAACTCAGCTGCCTTCAGGCTACAGCATATAATAGGCCCTAGCCTGCACAGAGCGACAAAATAAGACAATTCACTATATAATTCACAGCCCATCCATCCCAAACATATCAGATCATTAGCGGTTTTGTCACATTACATACCTGCACTGAGAGACAAAATAAGACTAATGACGCTAAATTTAATTACGGGTCATGGACAGCCTTCATAAATGCTCATATTACTCACCCGCACTGAATTCCAGCACAGGTTCATCTGGGTCCTGACTATTTCCTGCAAAATAACACAAACGTCATCAGAACATTAAGTCAGAGAAACAACATTTGGAGCTTTTGTACATGATAAATTATACTGCAGTAGTAAAACAAAGTCAAGCAGCAGTACATTTATTAAAATCACCTTCAGCTGTAATATTTAAACTGATTTAGTGTCAATTTAGATTATGTTTAGATTAAAATGAAACTAGTACCCTTGTAATGTCTTTTTAAATTAGAGGTAAATATTTGTATATTTTTTTACATAATATAATTATATTTACTGGATTTTCTCTCTATTGTAGTTTAGTATGATAGTTATTACTTGTTTTTTATTGACTTGTCTTGTTTTTACAATGATTTGCTTTGACTGCAGCCTTTAAAGAAAAGACTATCTGTTCAGTAACTATCCATCAGACTGGGTCCATGTTACCAGCCAAATGGGTAATAATTAAAGTAAGTTTTGAATTACGTATATTTGGGTGTTTAGGTGACACTTTTGCAAAAAAAATTATATAATTAGGTTTAAAAAAACTAAACATGTATGTATTTAAAAACAATAAGTGTGTTTGAATTACTACAGAAACAGGTTGTAGCTCACTGTACTGTTTTTGAGCACAACTTTGGTGCTTTTGCCTCATTTTTAAATCAGTGATCCCAGTAGCACAGTCTAAGCAGAGACCTCAGTGCTTGGCAAACAATCAATAGAATCAATATAATTATTAAAAAGAAACAAAATAAATGCCAACCATATAAAAAACATAAACTTAAAGAAAAAACTAAACTTGATTTTATGTCTTTAGGCTATTGTTAACAGCAAGCATGAGGTTAGTGCATATGTATTATTATTGGAAAGATTACTGCAAAGAAAAAAAAAGTTGAACCAGGAGGGGGCGATATTGCTCTTCTTACAATGAGTTACATGCAGGCTATTACTTACCGTGTCACTCACATTTATTTCACAAATTAGCTGAACCCACTTAATTCGATTTAATTGTATTTATGCAGAGCTGAATCACAACAACATTCTCCTCGAGGTGGTATAGATTGTAAGGTAGAAAGTCTACAATTAAAAAGAAAAAACCTCAATACAGTGGGAAGGAACAACTCACTTTTAACAGGAAGCACCCTCTGGCAGAACCACGGTCAGGGAGCAAACTATCAAACTACGAGGTCTTTAAAATAAGATGATTATTCAAGACCTCATGTGTGATGGGAAGGATTCTGAATTTGATGCTGGACCCACAAATCATAAAAGAGAAACACTAACTCACACACACCAGAAAGTGCCAAGAATTATAATTATATGTAATTTAGTTTTGCGTTCCTTTATAATGCTTTCAACTATACAAATAAGACACTTGGGGGCGCCTGAGCCTTGTAGACACAACAAATATTGAACAAACCTCATGCGCCCTGTTGTTGACAAAACGATAAAAATGAATGTGTATTTCTGTCTTATTTAGGTCATTTTTGTAGTTACAGAAAATCATTTGAATTCATTTTTCCTTAAATTATTTTAACCCTTATTTGATGCTATTGAAATTGGTCTGTTGCCTCAGGGCAACAACGGCAATAAGGGTTCCACAGTGTCACAGTTTTCTGCATATAGTCGATTAATAAATGTTGAGAAAACAACTAATCGATTCAAATTTTTTATTTGAACAAGTATCAAATTGATTTTCACAGAAGCGTTCAATGGAACAAATACATAAATGGTAAGCTGACTGCTTTTTATATAGGGTTTTTGTATTTTGCTCGTGCATTAAAAAGCGCTTTATACAACATGCCTCATTCACCTATTCACCCAAACATTATTACAAGCACCTTTTCTACAATTAAGCTAAACATGCATAAAATGTTAGCAGTGGAGATTTGGCACCTGAAAGGACCCCCTTTGATCCACTCCTAGTTTGAGTCTATTTACATTTAAATACTGATACTTCAATTTTGCCTTGGTTTGAGCTCCATAAAGCAGGCAAACCAGAATTAATCACAGAAGGCAAAAACACTGAAACTACGTTTTAAGCTGCGAGCCAAACAAACCAAAGGTAACCGTGTTTTGAAAAGAGCTATGAAGAGAAACAGACAGACTACTGTAATTTCTCAATAAAATGTCGCTTATTATCGCTCACTCTCAAGAACAAAAACGTGAGTAATTTTCCAGTAGCTCACCATATTTGGGATCTTCTAACATCCACACTTCATGTTTAAACGGTGGTGCGGAGGCGGTGTACCGTCGCAGGACGGATGTAGCATTCAGCGCGGTGTGCCTTTTTTTCAGTTGCTAAGCAACAGATTTGTCCCGCCCCCTTTCGTTATGACGAGCCGGGCCAGTCCTTTGACTGGTGACGTTACAATGAAACCGACCTTATATATAGACCTGGCTGTTCAGTTGAAACGCATTCATACAGCGGGACAGCAGCGCTTTAAACGTTCAAACACGGAGTTTAACACAAAACAACATTTTAGACATAAAAAACAAAAAAGTGAAATGGCAAGCTCAAACAACACAATGACAAATGATGAAACAGTTCAGACCAATCGGGATAATTCTACAGTACATGCTTTGGTATCCCTCTTGAATAACTTGGTCAGTAGTTTTTCGAACAAGCAGTGGGAAGAGCTTACCTCAGGCTATCCGGATTGCTTCACCGCTAAGCGGCTTGCAGGTTTTGTAGAGGACGTAATGGACCTGTGTGAACAGTCAGGAGCAGTATCACCACTGAGGTCTTCCCAGAACTCCCCTGTACATCAAAACTGTTCTGTCCACACCACCACTGGCAAAACGTTTTTGTCACCTGTGAAATTTTTGGACGATTCTGCTGAGCAGGAGTTTGATACAGCACAGAATATAGATGCTAACAGCCAAGAAACAGCAAACACAGAAGAACGCTGTCAAAATGCTGACCAACACAGTGCTGCAAAAGCAGAAAACAATCCAATTCCAGATCCCCAGCAGCAGAAATCCTGTGTTGAACATGAAGCCAGCATCCTACCGTTAACAAACATACCGGTAAGTCAAACGGAGTCATATAAAAAGATACAGAATCACAGATCTTCTGTAGACTGTGAGCCACCTGAAAACACCTTAGACTTTGAAAGATGGTTAGAGACATTAATTCAGGCTGTGCTTTCAAAGCTTGGTAAACTTTTAAAGTGCCCTCATTCTCACCAAAAACGTTTGTTGGATCTACTCTTGGACAAATTCAAGTGGATGGATTTGCATTTAGACCAAAAAGTGCAGAATTATTTTGACTGCATTGCTAATGCCATTTTCACTGATATTTGTGACCAATTATATAATTGGTCACAAATATCAGTGAAAATGGGGAGGAGTGGGGAGGAGGATCCAATGAATTTAATGGGACAACCAATATTTAATTTCATAACTACTTCAGTATTCCAAGAACACCTGTTGGCAGTAACAGTTACTGATAGACTGGAATCATATGAAAAGAAAGAAAGATGCAGACTTTCAGTGGAAATCTTTGTGGAAGGACTGATTTCCCAGGCTGCAAAAAAATCAGACACAGTCTTCAGCATTGAAAATGCTGAAGCTATCTCCAAACGGCTTACCATGAAAATCTGGACTGAAATCAGGGCCGAATACGACAAAATCCCCCCAGAGAAGTTCAAGAAACTCAGCGAGAGGGTTTTCAAATCCCTCTGTAAAAGATGGAAGCATGCAGCGGTTATTGTGACATTCTGGCAATTAAACGTCCAAGATCTTGATGAAGATATTGTTAAAACTTTCAAAAGAAAGATATTCCCAGAACCAAGTCGCATATCTAAGTGCTTCTCATCGGTGCGGGCATTTTTTGGGAGGTTTAAGGGAGGAAACAAAGTTTCCCCTTTATAGTGACATCGTGATATCAACAGCAAGATATTTTCTAAAACTCACTGGACACTTTAAATTAGCTAGTTTTACATTTAGATCAGATCAAGTCATTTTTGAAATCCCCAGGAATGGTCGCGGCAGATGGCCACCCCGCCCTGAGCCTGGTTCTGTCGAAGGTTTCTTCCTCTTAAAAGGGAGTTTTTCCTTCCCACTGTCGCCTCGTGCTTGCTCAGAGGGGTTTGTTCTTTTGGGGTTTTCTTTTTAATACTGTAAGTTGTTACCTTACAGTGTGAAGCACCTTGAAAACACCATTGTTTCCTTTGGTGCTATACAGATTGAAGTGACTTGCACTGACAACATAACTAAGCTGGGACTTTAATTTAACATCAATAAAATTATAAAAATATTACATCTTGATTTCTGCTTGTTTTCATTGTCTGTGACTTAATGAATACAAATGTGTAATTTAACAGATTTTTTCTTTATGTTAGTCTGACCGGTGATTCCACGTTGGCCTTAGGTGTTGGCGCGGATACGCTGCAGCCCCTGAGCCATTAATGGCCCAGCACACTACAGTAAAAACAAAACAACAGCCATCTCTCCAACTAGGAAAGGAAAATAATAAACGGCCTCCTTGGAGGCAACCTGACTCAAAACAGTTGCAGTCCAACTCAGACCGACTGCAATCACTCTCAGGTAGATTGATGAAGATCTGCAAATAACTGTTGTCTAATTTATAAACGCAGACAGATTCCCAACACGTCTGTTTACAATAGAGGACTGTACTTACATGGTTGCAAACTGGTTGTTGTCTTGCTTATATGAAAACATTGCTTTGGAGCAATGAAACTCAAACACATTCATTTTTAAAATGCCTCAAAATGAAATTTTCAAATATTTGGCTTTATGCTTTGAAAGTGCCGTTGTGAGTGGGAGTGTGAAATCCTTACTTGATGTGTTCCCTTTGCCTTTACTGTTTTCAGTTTTATTTGTCATATGCAAGTTAGCACAGGGTCAACATTGCAATGAAATGTGTTTGACGAGCAGCAGTCACTCAGCAGCATGGTACAGTAGAAATATAATAAAATATAATAAAATAAAAAATAGAAAAATAGTAAAGAGCAAAATATTAGAGAGACGTGGTAAAAGAGAAAAGATGACTAAATATATATGTATCTATAAATATAAATATATGTACACTAGTGATTAAATAAGAAAATCTTGAAAAGAAATATGACGGGAGGCCAAATGGGATGTTGCACAGGAATGAGCAGCAGAAAATTACAGTATTACTCAGACTTTTAATAGTCATATTGTCAGTTTTGGCCGACGGTCATGGGTCACTTCCACTAAAATAGCACGAGACTGGAGTAAAATGTACTTTATTAATGAGAACACATGGTGATACAGCAAAGAATCCAACCCTTCTGAAAAGCAAATGGCTTCCTGTTATACTCTACCTGATTCAGGTGAGCATCTGGAATAGACCAAGTCTGGGGGTCAGCAAACCAAAGGAAAACAAAACCCTCCCCATAAGAAAACCACTACAATATAACCAACACATCATAGACATATGAAGATTTGGAACAAGTCCTATAAATAATTCCATAACATATAAACTTCAGTCTCTTCTATATACATTAAAACAGCGGTCCCCAACCTTTTTTGCGCCACGGACCGGTTTATGCCCGACAATATTTTCACGGACCGGCCTTTAAGGTGTCACAGATAAATACAACAAAATAAAACTAGTACCGGTACCGGAAAAAAAGAAGATTTATTCATAACACACGTGAAAGACCCAGGAAAACAGAGTTAACGATAAAAACGATAACAAAATAACGATAAAAAAACGATAAAAACTCTGAAAACCATACATTTCACACCCGAGCCTCATCTCTCGACCAAACGACGGTCCGTGGCCCGGCGGTTGGGGGCCGCTGCATTAAAACACCTTAACCACACAGTTAGGTTTCAGCCCTCGCTGACTCAGAACAAAGTGAAGCTGCATCTCATCCATGCTGCATCCTTGGAAGAACTCTGGAGAAAAGTGCCTGCAGGACCGGAGGGAGTTCAGTCAAACCACAGCTGGGAGAAGTATTCTTAAGGAACAAACTCAGAAGTGCAGACACACCTGAAAAGAACGTAAGAAAGTGCATACTGCCTTCCTTCTTCCAGCCCGGTTTTTTCAATGCTAACTGGGATGTCGCAGTCTTTAGCTCGATCGCCAAGTAACTCCTGGTGTCTCGGAACAACCAGAAAGTCAGCCTGGTCTTCCAGATATTCTGCTGTGCATGCAGAAAGATCACAGATTGCATATCACAGGTCACTCCTACATTTGATAAAATGTCTCATGCTCTGCTTCATGTGGACAATGTAAAAGTATGAGCTTGAATGCATTTTTTATGTTGTTTTCTTAGTATTAAATCTGTAGAATAAAACCAAAAAGAATGTTTGAGAACTCTGTAAAAATGTCTAATTGTCAGCTTTAGTAATGTAATTCATATTCATAAAGGTCTCTGTACTCATCCCTTTCTAGTTAAAAAGAAAAAAAATCACCCTTAAGCCATAACTTAAAACACATTATAGAGCATTTACATGTGTGCCGTTACCGTTATTTGTGTCCAGTGGTTCCTCCAGGATTTGGGGTTCAGAGGTTTCATCCAGTTTTAATATCAAGACTTCCAGCTCTCCTTGCACAGCCACATATGTGTCGCACAGTGCCACCTAGCGGTCAAAATATTTAGGAAAAAAACAAAAACGAGGAAAAATGCTTAAGTTAGAAATTTCCCAGTACGACAGAAATTGTTCTCTTTCTCTCATTACGTAAATGCAAGCTATCCACTCAGAAAAGGCTTACATTTTTAAATATAAATAGGTGCAGTGAACATGGTTGATATAACAGTTTGACACAGTCACAGATAAAAATAAGTGAAGAAAAGCACCTGCTTAGGTGTGATTTTTGGAAGGTGCAGGATGACGGAGCGTTCAAAATCCAGGACGGAAAGATTCTGGCTGGAACTTGAAGACTGAGCTGTTGGTAGAAAACAGGCCTATTGAACAGAAGCTTTTTAGTCCTAATTCACATCTAATGTAAACTCTTTGCCATATGAAATAAAATACACACGGCTCATTGTAAGACATCTTTCTCTGATCAATGATCAGATGATGATTTGTAGATAGTTGCGATACAAAATGAGTGTTTGACTGAAAATATCTTAATAAATTAATAAATGTGTGTTTTTTAGTTACCTTGACTCTGACCGCAGCGCTGCCGAGTGTTTGGCCAGCTGCTCTGAAGACTCTGATTCTCCTGAGTTTCCTCCCAAAGAAACAAACATTATTCCAGTGTAACATAGTGTGTAGGTTATCAGTGAGTCTGCTCATTTTCGATGAAAGACGTTACCACAACATTTGATCTTTTTACAGCCATGTGATGGCCAAACCCGTGGCCACACTCTAAAAGTCGGTAACTTTTGTATTTTCATTCTTCATTTTGAACATAGTAATACATTTTAGTTTCCAATAACTTTATTGATTGGTTTGGATACATTTGTTCTATTTGTAAGCGCGCACATTTAGTTTACTTATGTATTCATACTACTTCATTTCTTTGCTTTCTGACTAACCTTTGTCCTTTTATTTCTTACCTGCTATCATCCCTGGGAGTTGCCGGACAAAAGATGGTAGCCAGGGGTTGAAACCATTAAATACAAGGGAAGATAATTGGACCACACCACTACTTCCTGCTGAAGGGGGGAATGTGTGTTTTCTTTACTTTAAAAACAAAGTATTTGTATTTAATTAAATATTTGAGTTTAGGGTTTAATGGGGTTTTTGGTTTCTTCTTTGGTGTTTAGTTTACTAACAAACTAGATTGTACTGCATCGTTTGTGATTTATGATTGTGTTTGTTTGTTACCCCTCATGTGTCACAATGGTTTGATCAGCCATTATATATACCCTTGTATGTCATTTCATGTTTAGGTCAATTATGTATGTTTGGGCAGTCATTTGGTTTGTTAAGGTTGCAGTCTTTGCCTGGGTTCAGTTTTGTTCCTTTGACCTCTTTTATGAGCTCAACATTTATTGCTTTTGTAAATATAATTTTTTGGGGTTAAATAAATGAAAACTATATTTTTCTAATAATTCCTGGGACTCCTCCTGTTTTTCAACTCGGTCCATCACAAGCCAGCTATTAAAATAAATGGTGTTAAGCTGCCACCTTAACAAAACCTTGTAAACGTACTCATCATATTTGGAAAATACTTTAAAATCTTCTAAAAAAAGAGTGCAAGTTATCAACAGTATGTGCGGAAAAAAAATCTTTATGTCCAAGACGTCATATTATATTGAAGAGATATTATTTAAAGCAGGGATGTTAAACATAAGGCGTGGGGGCCTGAATTGGCCCATTAAAGACTCCCATCTGGCACACAAAGCACCATATCACAAATCAGTACCACAAAATGGTGTATTGAATAAATGCAGCATCCATTCTGTCCTGAGTCCAGCATGAGAGGAAGACCAAAGCCCAACGGAGATGCTTAAGAAGCACTGAAATTACTGTGGAAGGCATTGTGGAGCAGCAGACAAAGGTTGAAGCACCTTGAAATCGACCCTTATCACAAAAAAAGTAACAAAAACTTAAATAAACAGTCTTTAACAAATTAAAGACATTATTGAATTGTAAATTTAAATGCAGATAAACTCCATAACGTCAATAAAGCAGGTAAACTTTGATTAAGAATTGAGTTCTTACCAGGTTCTGCTGGTTGTGTTGTCTCAACGTAAAGAGAACCAGAGTGTTCTCAGAGCCAACCAGCAGGTCTCCTCTAACCGGGCAGCAAGACACGGCAATGGGCCGCTCTGACAGAGGGATCTCAATAATCTCCATCTGCACTCCACCCCACACAGATGCTCCACCCAGCAAGTGGCCCAACAAACGAACCCCAACGCGGGCTTTCTCCTCTGCCTGAACAGAGGGCAAATAAGGCATTAACATATTTCCCAGTGTGTAATTAGAAAACAGCAATATACATGACAGCTGCAGACTGCCTTTGGTGGAATATAATTTGCTTATTTCTTCTTGCTCTCAGCATAATTTATCCATAACTATGCACATGTTTAAACGCCCTTTATACCATTTGCTTTGACAGTCTGTCTCTAACATAGGTAAGCTTGGACATATGACCATTGAGACTGATTGAGGGTGCTCGTGACCTCAATTTGAAGGTTTTGTATAGTGTACTGCAATATGAAGATAACAGGATGTACAGTTCAAATGAAGACAGCTAGCTAGAGAGCTAGAACAATCTGACAACAACATCTGACTACCAGTTTCAAAAAATTCACAGTTTAAATCTGAGAGATAGTTTTTTCTTACAAAAGCTTATTATATTCCTTAGTTTAATCACATTAAAGCAACATAAGATTTATGTATGGAACCATAATTAAACTAATTCACAATGAGCCGAGTCAAGTTTGCCATTCCAAAGAAACGCATTGGAGATGATCTGCATCCATTAGAGCAGACTGATAGACTGACTGACTGATTATGTGTTAGCATCTATCTGCATTCGTAATCTAGATGCTAGTTATTTACAAACCTTTGCTACGCTTTGTGAGACTGACCGCAGTCACTGCTTGGAGACAGGTTGCATACCACCAGAGCGAGGTAATCCTAGTTAAAGGTGGTGTGCATTCAACCTCTGGGTAACCAATTGGTCACTGCAACTACTTGCCATCAACCACTTTTTCCCCTAACCACAAGGAGGTTTCTGTCCTATTTTTACTCTTGGGTGATTTGGACTCGAGATGGTTCTTGTGTACCTGGTAACGCCAGTTGGTGTATGCTCTCAGGTAGGTGGCATTGTTCTTTTCCTCAATGGTCACCAGGTAGTCTCCTAGAAGTGAGTGAGCACAGAGGAGGCAGTGATAAAACCCAAGATTTTTCAGTGTCTAGTGTCTTTGTTTTTGATGCCTTTCCAGTTTACACTGTCATCACTTGAAGCCATTTTGCTCACATATGGGAGACAGACAGCAAAAAAGTGAATGTCAGTACTAGAGATGGCACGATACCACTTTTTTATGTCCGATACCGATATCATAAATTTGGATATCTGCCGATACCGATATGAATCCGATATAGTGTTTTTTAATCAACAAAACTGTTTTTTAAAATATCTTGCTGCATTTTGCAAGTCTGCAAGTTCATACTCAAGTTTAAAACAACAACTACACTAAAGCTATTCTGTTATACCTGTATACAAAAAAAATATTTCATAGTTCAGCAATACTGATCAATCTAATAAACTTAGACCTACACCATTCTCCCTATTCTGGTATTTTAAAGAGTACTTAGCGTAAATATTAAGCAACCTAACTAATAGGGTTCCAACTCCCAGCAACAACAAAAATAAATAAATAAAAAATAGGGAACCACCCCTCACGCTCCACCTCATGATGCTTAATCGACGTAATCAACCTTAATTTGATGCAGTGTGAAAAAAAATGCACAGAAATATTAAATAGATTCAACATCTTTCTTCAACAAAATTGCAGACTGCACAGATGGTACCTTCCCAAAGGAAAAAGTACTATAGCTTATGTAGAATAAGGAGGGGATGTTTTTCTCATTATCATTTAATATTTTAATATGTCATTATTAGTTCCTTAGAAGTATATAACCAGCTTTGCATTAAGCATAAATTGAAGTTTTTGATCTTATATTATTCTTTGCATTACAGTGATGGTGATAACTTTAATTTGATCTTTCTTACAGGTACCAGAATAATAACATGATTTTCCATTGCAGATGTAACCATGATCATTCCATACACATTGCAGTTTGTTGCTCATTTTAGAGTTGTGCTCAAGGTAATTAAAGGTTAAAAGCTACAGCCAGCGCGAGTCTGGCTGATCTATGGAGGGCAAAGGCTTTGAGCTTGGAAGGCCGCACGCGCTTACACAGCACTTATAAGATGTCATTCTTGGTGATTTTGTGCTTAGTCATGTTTTAATATGTTTTAAGTAGAAGTAGCTGATCCAGCAATATTCATTTAATATTATATACTTGATTTAGAGCAATACACACTGATGGTCTTAATAAATGAAAGAGTCCTTGTAGTTGCCATGTTGTGTCTCAGCAGGGTACAGACGGTTCCAGGAGAAGGGGGGCAGTTAGCGTCTGCCCTCGGGAAGGAGACAATGTTATTCTTTGTGTTAAATAAAATAAAAAGTACTATAGGGTATATATATTAGACTTAATAGTCACTATATACAGTAATTGACTTCTATTCGTTTTACATCAAATTAAAACTTTGGGTGTCAGATAATTATTTATTAAAAGCTAGACATTTTAAATGAGAATAAGAAAGAAAAGTATGTCTTTGTGCCCCCTTTTCCCAGTTAATGCCCTATCGGCCCCCCTGGCTAAACTTTGCTAGATCCGCCCCTGCACAGTTACCAGCGTCAGCTACGTAGAAAAGATCCTGGTGTAGAAAGTAATATTAAATAAATTCTAACAACAGCTTATCAAGCTTAAATGTGCTGCTGTTGTTCAGCCGCTGGTTTCCTCTTTCTGGTGCAAAGTGGGCCAAAAACAAACAAGAAAGACGGACTCGCTACAGAAAAGCCGATCAGCTGATCATTTAAGCAGTTTCACGATTGAAGTAGCAGCCGGAGAGCAAGAGGCAGTCGCTCGTTAAGCTTAACGTGGGAATGCTTTACAAACATTCAGAGATGGACTTACACACTTGCTTTACTTCTCTCGGGGATAACTTTGTCGGAGATGAAATGCCAGGTTGCTAGCGAAGCTCCAAATGCTATCCAGACCACCGACAGGTCCCGCATGCCACAGCCGCTCTATCACGTGATGCATACTGCTCCGACGTGCTAACGTTCTGAGGTGAGTTACGGCGTGTTGCAAGTTTTGTGAGGTGCTTTCGTGATATTTAATGGATCGGATTACATTTTTTATTTTTCTCCGATATCCGATCCAGTAATTTAGGTCAGTATCGGACCGATACCGATACGTAATATCGGATCGGTCCATCTCTAGTCAGTACAGAGGGCAGAGAAGGACAGGAAATGTCTTTACCTATCTTGCTATGCTGGATGCTCCTCACAGCGCCCATGGTGGAAAAGCGGCAGATGAGGGGGCAGCCCTCCACCTCCACATTGTACGCCTCCACCTGGATTCAGTTCAGCACAACAGTGTCAGGCTACTACAAAGGGTTAGTTACTAAATGCTTAAGTAAGATGAGGAAGACAAAGCATCAATAATAACCTTTGAGCATGATGTAATTCAAGTGGTCTGGAGCGAAATTAACTCGTCCCAGTGGAGTTAACGGGACTGATATGCCCTCAAATACCTTTGCACATCTGGTGGGAGAGGCTTAACACAAAACTGACTATTTTATCTTATTTTGCCTCGCTACCACCAAAGTCATTACTAAAATAAATACATTTTTAAAAAGGTCACAAACTGTAAACATAAGCACATTAAAGCAACCTTGCATCCTCCAGTCGCCACCACAAAAATAGCTCCACCTCCACAGCAGACCAGTCCGGGTTCCTTCTCCACCTGAGCCACAGAGTGGGAAAGCAGTGAAGACGAGAGCATAGGTAATAAAACACGGCTGACATGGGATCAGCGTAGACTTGTAGTCAAGACCGCCTAATCCGAGACCAAGACAAGACCAAGACCAGAGGGTATCGAGACCAAGACAAGACCAAGACCAAGACCAAGTTGAGACGAGACCAAGACCGAGACCGAGTCGAGACGAGACCAAGACCAATACCGAGACAAAAAAAGTCTTTAAACTGCAGCCAGATGCTATTCTATATACATATGCAGCAAGGCAGAACAAAGTCGGGCCTGTATCAAGACACAGGGACTAAACCCCAATTCAACCAGACCCAGAACTGATCCAGAATTAAAACAGGACTACAACAGTTACCAAGACAGAACCAGAATCAGAACTAGATGATAGTAGCACTAAAAATCATCATAGACCTGCACTACACTTATTTTTTAATTCTACCAAAGTACAATATTTAGATTGAGAAAAGTTTATATAATTATTTAGCCTCGTTGTGCAAACAAGCCTGCAAAACTTAATAAATATAGAATTTGAAAAGTAACAAATGGTATCTAAAAACAAACACTAGGTACTAGATACATGTTCTGATGAGTTTTGGCAAACAACCATTTGACTAACATGTGTGTCTCACCTGCTCTTGTTCCATCTCTGTTCTGTCGTCATTCTCTCTCCCTCTCTGCTCCTCTCTCTCACTCTTTGTGCTGACAATCAAGCCAAACACCAACATCATCAAATATACAGTTGAAACCAGATATTTACATACTCTTCAGATAAAAACACAAACACTTTTTTAATTGTAACATCAAATCAGACTAAATGTTTATTTTTTTAGATTGATAGATATAAAAAACATATTTGTTAACTTTAAGAGTAAAGAGAGAAACTATCTGTATTTCTTAATTGCAAATGGCACCAAATTGTATTCAAATTGAGCCACACTTATGGAGGTCTAATTCTTTTCCTGGTGTTTTGGTTGACATCTCTTGATTTTCCCATGTCAAAGAAACAGGCTCTGTGTTTTGCCTTATATGCATCCACAGCTGTGCCACCAGTTTACTCACATGGACTCTACTAACCTATCAGAAGCTTCTTCAGCTCAGAATGGAATTGTCTGGAGTTTTCTTATTAATTAACAATAAACTTAGTGTATATGTACTCCTAAATTTGATGAAAGTGATTAAAATAGACAGCTCCCTCTTTTTATTCTGACATTTAACTAATTCAAAAGATATTTCAACATGTATTTATCTAAAACAAAAGTTTACTCTAAATTGATGTTTAACAGTAAAAAAAAGTTTTTATGTTTTCTCCATAAAGTGTATGTAAATATCTGGTTTCAACTGTGAATATCCTGCTGTGTATTGAAATTCCTCTTGTTTTGCATAGATATACTGAACAACATCCAAAGTATAATATATAAAATAACATCTACCTGAGTTTTTTCTTTGAAAGAAGCTCCTTATGTCCATTGTTGTGTTCATCAGTACACAACTGAAACCGATTTAGAGAGTTTGTTTAGCCGTGGAGGGAAACAACTGAAAATATGAAATGTAAGCTAAGACTCTAAAAAATCAGCATTGCTGTTCGGCTTTTTATTTATCCATTTGTTGATTCACTCGAAGAGCAAGTAACGCAACCAAGTGATCAGTTTGATATCAATCTTTTGTGATACACCGTCATATTTACATTATTAGTTAAGTACGAATGATTTGCTTTGGTACCTGGTCAAACTTAAGCTCTCCTCTGTCTGCAGCAAATTCGCAGGCAGCAGCTTCTCCCCCCTCGCTCACATGGGTGCTGTGCTCAGTCGCCTAGTGCCTGAGCTCGGATCATACCAAAATTAGGGGGAATTTACGACGGTGTGCTCTGTGCTTCGTGTGTTGTTTTTGGGCTTAAGCCCAGTAAGCCCCCCCCCCCCCCGCTCCGCTGATGGTTGACTCCAAATCTCCCGAACACTATGTCGATTTGAGAACGCAAGACCGAAACAGCGAGACCAAGACCGAGACCAAGACAAAAGTCCGTCGAGACCAAGACGAGACCAAGACCACGTAAAAGTGGTCTCGAGACCGGTCTCGAGACATCCAACTCTAGATCAGCGTCAGTCAGGTTTCACTTTACCTGCACAATCTGCTGAGAGGAGAAAGGATGGCAGTTGTAGACGTGCACCATGTTTGGTCTTCTGGCAAGAGGACTCTGTACAAGGTGGAAATTTAAAACAAGAAAAAAAACCCCAAAACATTAGTTAAGGTGCTTCATTCTTACTTTATCTGTGTTTCTCAGAGGCTTCATCCATCAGGGTAAACAGGACTACTACAAGAAAAGGGATGCACTTAGTCTCAGGCGCTGGATTGTTTATCGATGAGGACTGATGCCATCTGGAAAGTTTTTCCTTTATTTGACACATTGGGCTAATTTGCATACTTGCACATATAATTCTCGTGCAGTTTTTTTTTTTTACTTTTTACACATAAACATCATATCACACACACATGAATTTCACACGAAAGTGTACTTCCTCCATTTCTTTGGTAGATATTTTTTGGCGTTTACTAGGAAAAGTTGTTCTTTTTTTACTGATCTGCAGGTCTGCGTCACAATTCAACTTACTTTTGACCAGTGAATTAGGCTAAAAAAAACTTTCTGCAGACTTTCTCTCAAACTTTAACATCAGTCAGGGGGGGAAAGGCGAAACTATCGCAATTAAATCTCAGAGACCTGCGGGAACAACACGGTTGTAATAAAGGTAAAAAGAAAAAGAAAAAACACACTACAAACCTCTGTATTCTTTTTCTTTTTTTCTTTTTTTGCCTGTCCCATTTGGTTCTTTAGCCATCAGAATTGTTGTCTGAAGACCAACAAGGATACCCAATGGATTTACTTTGCCAAATGGATCATCGTGGCATTGCCGTATTGGTCCATTTGGTCGATCTTTGTTTTTATTATTTATTATATTTTATTTTCAGATGTTACAGACGGGACAGACATGAGTGAGGGATAGGAAAGGGAGAAAGAAAGAGGAAGGAAAGGAAAAACAGAAGGGGAGAGGGACAGTGAGAAAGGGGGGGGAGAAAAAAAATCATACCCCTACTCCAAGGCCCTGCATGTGTGGGTGGTTGTGGTGGAGCGGGAAGAGGGAGGCAGCTGGAGATGGGGAGGGAAGGAAGGGAGGGGCAGGTAACCCCTCCCTGGGGCCAGCTCCCCCGCTGACCCCAGTAGGCACTCCCACACTCCGCGACCCGCCAGGGAAAGGGGGCCCAGGCCCATCCAGACCAGGGCCCAGTGCAGCAGCGCCCCCCGCGACCCTGAAAAGGATAAGCGGTAGCGAATGGATGGATGGACACTTTGTAATTATCACGGATTTATTTTTACATTGGTGACAGAATTATTTTATTATGTATTTATTTTGTAACTTGTCAGATCAGATCAGTTTTATGTTGCCGTTTTAGGTGAATGGAAAGAATAAGGTGATGTTATATTTTATAGAATCAATAATCAACTTCCAAAGGATGAAAATTAAATAAAAGAAAACATTTAACAGATTTGAACATGACAGCAGATATCCAAAGGGGGGCTACCATCATATCTGCCCTCTAACCTCTGTATCTGTAGATAACCTACAAAGGGGCACCAGATATAGTGAATCAGTGATTGATTACCTCTGTGAAATAGTGACTGTATCTCTAAAGGGACAGCTGAAAATATTTCAGAAGTCTTTTGGCACCATTTTACCTGATAATACATACATTTTTCTATTTCCTCTCTGCCTACTCTTGAGAACTACTCGTGGTACACTATTAACTATTTATTCAAATTTCATCAGTTCAAAAGACTCAGAACAAAATAATTTCCACATATTTGGAAAAGCAGTTTTCCAGATGAAATACATAACATACAGTGCAGATTAGGACTGTATACCAATAATGTTTCTATAGCCATTTAAATATATGACTTTCAAAGCTCAACGTTAGTGGAGTAAAGGTAGTGCTACTTTGGAAAGAACCATTTCAATTTGTGGCTTTCCATTTTCCTCCACAAGATGGCATCGTCCCTTCTTAAATACTACACGATTATTCCCAGTTGTTGCCCAGTAATACCAGTACTTAGATATTGTGATGCAAAGAGCCGTATGCGTTTTGGGATCAGCCCCTCTTGAGGGATTGTTGCTGATTCGCTTACGTTTCTTGATGAATTGATTTGCTATATTTTGTAACTTAAAAACCGTCAGATTTAGTTTCAATCAAAAAGTGTAACGTGAGGTGACAAATACAACAAACAAACAACAACGCAGAACAAAAACTCACGTATAAAGTTAAGTGGTTTTAGGTTTTAGTTCAGTCTTTATTTTGAAGACGGAAGTCTTTTATTTTGAAAGGAAGACGATTTCGCCAGAAAGTAGCAGACGAAACATGAAAGTTAGGGAGACCAGGTGGAAACGTACATTTAATTAAGTTATTAATTCTATTTTTCTTAAAAAAAATAAAATAAAGTCTACAATGTGAACAAGGTATATACAACTTTAGAGTTGGCTAATGACTATTTGTGGGTTGATTTTGTTTCACCTTTTTTGTCCAGGTTTAAACCAATGACTATAGAAAACAGTTTTCTACAGTCATTGGTTTAAACTTAATTTGAAAAGGCGCCCGGTTGATTAGCATGTAAATTATCAGGATGTCTAAGCCGGAATGCTAACTAGCTACTGCGTTCGAAAGTTTTGTATCCGTTTAAATATTTTACTTTTAATTTTGCTTACCTTTGCTCTTGAAAATAAATACATCGCAAATGGTGCTAACTGTACCACCTGCAAGTGACTCAGTAATCAAGTCTGCAACCCAATGGCCATAATTAGATTTAACTTACACTCAAAACCCCGAAAAGTCTCGTGTAACCTAAACGTTTGATGATATTTTAATCGGGGGTTTATTTAGATCATAATTTAAAAGAAATGACGGTGCAGAGAAACAGAAACGCCTCTAGCCTTCACAGCGGATAACACGCACACGGGTTCCTTTTCTGACAGAGCAGGACACCCTTTAAGTCCTGCTCCTCCACCCTCCAAAGACAGTGCTGCCGGAGGGCTTTTCCAGCCAATTAGCACCACCTTGATTTGCATTTGCCCCGCCTGGTCCTGCCACAGCATCAGAAGGTAACTGTAAGGTAGCCAACGAAGCGCCACTTTTACATGCCTTTTAATTGGCACTAGAGAAATAAAACGAAGACGCGTACTGTAGTTCAATTTTTCGTTGTCTGCTGCGGTCCTGACAGATACTCCGGGGTCGGGGCTTTTCTCTGACTGTAGTAACTGAAATGGATGATACCATCTGCCCGCTAAGACTACACCGTCCCAAAACCAGGGTGCTGTAATCAGTACTCTGGCAGTGGGGGTCTCCTATCAGCTTTGCATTACATCCCCAGCAGATGTGCAGGCTGCAGGCAGCAGCCCGTCTGTGTCGCTCTGCAACTCTCTCAAGGTAAGACTGGTGTATGGGCACTTTTACCTTTAGGATTATTTGTTGCAAAAAAGCGAGAGAAATACGGTAAAGCTCCGGAGAGTCTTAACCATTTAAATCCCTTCTAATCGCTGCACTGAACTAGTGTGCATGTTTGAACTGCTAGGAGTTAAGACTTTGTGTGCTTGGAGGTGAAAGTGAAGCAGAACTGTTTTGCACTCACTTCTTTAACTTCTTTTACTGTTTTTCTAAATTGGCTTTTTAATGTAACTATTAAGTTACAATTATTGCAGGACACATTCAAGTTACATGGCATAAAAACTTCCTCACAAATATCCCTCAAACACTGGATGGTTTTGTTTTTTTAATAACATGCTGAGGACATTTTGCTGTATTAAGCAAGAAAGATGAAACTGCAGAACTGCTAAATTCCACACAAGTAATAACTAGCTGTAAATTATCCTGGGTACATATCTGCAGTCATGTTTTATAGGCTAGAAATCTGTTGGCTCAGAGCTCATGAAAGCATTTCAGAGATTCAACCAGGGGTGTAAAATTAAACCCAACACACACCTTTAAGCGTGAAACAACTCTTTATGATATTAATTTAAATCACATATCAATTGTTGTCAGTCAAGCTGTTATAAGTATTGTCTTTGAGGGAAAGAGTGCAGTGTAGGTGATCCTTTACTGGAAATTGTGTACTTTTATGGGCTTAAATTACACTAAGTATTTTCCTCTTTCCCTTGAGGGTTGTAAAGATGCTTGTATTTAAATACTCTAATAAATCAGTGTAAATTTGCATCCCATAAAACGCTGAAATCATCTTGGGAGAAGAGAATGAAAACTTTGAATGAAATGTAACTTTTGGAGGCAAAAATCCAAACCAAATGAAAGTTGCTGGTATTGTGGTGCAGTGTGATAGTAACTTTTCTCTTTGGACCAGGAGGACAGTGAAAGTCTTTCAGCGTTTCGTACAAATAAGATGTTTGCTGTTGTGTGGCTACTTAGCTGCAAGCCTGGCCTTGCTCGATATGCAGGTGTGTGTGATAACTTGATGACGTTGTTAAATTCACATATCCCCTTGGGCAGTGGTTTAGCGTCGGCACACATATACGCGTTCACAAAATCCTGGCAGCTGCCAAGCAGATTTAATTCTGTTTCTTTGAGACGGGACTGTAGAGCAAATGGATAGAAATGCATAGATGATGGTAGGGAGGACAGCTGGAAATGAAAAGGATGCACAAACATGACGTGAGGAGGATGAGGAAAACACAGATGATGAAAGAAAATGAAGAGAGGGGAAGTAGATGGAAAACAAGAAGTTTTTCTAAAAGAAAATAAAGTGAAAGGGGAGAGACTCAAAAGTATTTTTGCAGACTAAGAGGAGAACAAGCAACAAGAAAGCTTTTTTGATTTTGTCCTACTATGGTAACTCATTGACTTCTCCTCATCTGTTATATTTCTTCTGCTTCTATAGTTACTGTAACCTACAGATAAACATGTTTTGAAGGCGGCTTCAGACTTGTTCTTAAGGCGAGCACCCGACCACAGGGAGAAAATGATATTCCACATCATTCACATATTTATTTTCACACCTCTGAAGAGGTCGGGGAGTTTTTTGACTAACTATAATGTTGCCTGCATTTCAGTGCACAGTTCAAGTTTCAGTGAACACATTCAAAGCGAGTAAATTGGTGTTTATGGTGCTCACATTATAGATGTATGGTTTTTCTACTTGGTTTTTGATGTGCTGCAGACATTTATGCCAGGTAAGCCCTGCAAAGCCCAAGTATTGCAAATGTACCCTGCATTGAGCTGCAGTGATGCAAAGCAATGCTGGCAAGCAGCTGAGATCAGTAATGAAAAGATGCATGCGTGGTGTGTAATTTGAAATGGGGGAATCAGTTCTGTTAGATGGCTGGATCTGCCATCTGTGATAATTTCCAGTTGCAAATGACTGCATGTTTGAGTTTACAATAAATACTGAAAGCTGGGAGCTGCCTGGGTCCAACTGTTTGTCTTCCAGTAACGCATTACCATAACTAAGGGTAGGTGTTTTACAAATAGCACACCATATAGAAACAATATAAAAAATAAGGTTTTCTTTTCCTTTTTATAATAGCAAAAGTTTGTTTTAATACCTCATTATTATGATTATGTCTCTTGCTATGTATTGCTTCTATAAGTGGCCCCACCCTTTTTAAAAAAAACTAAAATTCCCCCAGTTGTTTTTGCATTTTTCCAGCTAATAGCATAGTAGCATAAAGAGTATGACATTTGAAAAATGTGCAAAGTGAGCTGAAATTGGTGGATGCGTTTCAGCAGACAAACGTGAAGAAACCTTACCTGCCACCTGGAATGTTGGCCTTTTGTTCTATGTGAGGGGAAAGCATCTTCTCTCTGCCCAGTGCCCTTCATTTAAAATAATCAAACACTTTGCTGCGATGCTGAGTAACAGGAGCTGGAATTGCCTTGGTGATGATGCTGATGTTATTTTTGCAGCTTAATTCAATTGGTTGGATTGTGTCAGTCTAATGTGATTGGCAAAATGGATGCCCTTGGAGTATAAAAGGCAGCCAATACAGGCTTTAGACAGTGGCTGGGGGGGAAAGGGAAATTGTCCTCTAATGCTGTCTTGGCTTCTCTGGCCTTTGAATTTGTTGTTTGCCATAGCTGCTTTGGTATTCGGTAAGTATCTATCAAATAGCCTGGCCTCTTTAGATCATACAGCAAGGGAGTCTATTTATATGCTATAGTAAAAATGCATGCTGTGACAGCGCCCCAGAGAAATGTGGTCATGGGAAACAGCTGAGGTCAAACCAACAGGAAGTGGAGAGGAGAGGAAGAAGAACTCTCAAGGGACAGAGTGTAGTTTTCTTGATGGTGAACTTGTTGCCTGGTTCTACTGGAAATTCCAGTATGATTCTTTACTGCTCACTTTATTTGTACTCATGTGCTGGTTTCTTCTGAGCTTTTATGTTCTGGCAGCTCTATTGGGAATATGCTAGCAGATCCCATTCTTTGTATATTAAAGAAAAATGTAGAAAAGACATCCCAGAAATTTCTGATGAGACCTTTCTCTTTGCCCAGTTGTTGTCATCTCTATCGAACTGCCTTATGAAGGCAAGAAGGGCATGCAATATATGACGTTTTTCCCCAACTTATCCAACTCCCTTAAACCTCCACCACAGTTTTCAGATTTGTTCCTAGATTTTGGGATCATCTGGAAAGACTCTGTTATCTTCCAGCAGCCATGTGGAGCCTTGTAAAATCTTTATGAGATAAACCACTCGCAATATCTGGGAGAAGCCTCAACACTTTAAAATGATATACAGCTGTTCAATAGTCTACGCTACTCAGTTGTTACACGAAGCATCTGGCTGAAAGATGCAGTGAAAAGGTCTTGATATCAGTAGTAGACGGGGTGTGGCCAACACTGGTTCACTAGCATCCTTGTACTGCACAAGCTCAGTTAACCCAGTCATTAAATTTCCAAGACTGGATGGCAAATTTTTATAGTAACCACGTTACGTCGACCTTTCTCGATCTGTTAACAAGCGAAAGTGAAATGGACAGTTTGTGAACCTCACTTAGATCAATTTCTGTTTGTTCTTGCGAGTTGCTTCACATAAAGCATGCTAGAAAAGTAGATTAAAATTGGGAACAAATTTAAAAAGCTTATGCTAGTGATCTCATAATGTGGTTTTAGAAAAAAACCTCTCAACGAGTTTTAAGCCTCTGGATTGTCTGCTAATGTATCATAAACTGGATGACTGGACAGTAGTAATATACCTATAGCTTTTTTGCCCCCACCCCCGCGGGCATTTCCCCCCCTCCCCTATCCCCCGCCGCGTCCATGTGCGTGTGCACGTGCGCGAGAACGGACTTTTTGCACGTGCATGTGGGTCCAGGGGTCATATGAGTTCACATGTGTTTAATAGCGTATTATTTAATGAAACCATTATGTGTTTTAATTAAACTCTTTTTAAAGGATTGTATAGGTCTCAGAGTTCTGTTATTTAGACATAGATGATTTAATTGAACTACTTTAGGGGTATTTTAACTAGTTAGGAGCCTTTTGCATTTTCTTCAGTGCTATTTAGGAGCAAATAGTTTTCAAACAGAGGGCCGCAAATAACAGGTATCCCTTTAGAAATAAACAGTGATACTTCTAAAAACCGGGTATTCCCACACAGCATTTAATTTAGCTAGTTTAGGAAGATTTCACTTTTCTAATAGTTTCACAGGCTAGTAGTTTTTAAATAGAGCACCACAAACAACATGTATCCCTTTAGAAATAAACTGTGATACTTCTAAAAGTACATATTCACACTAGCGCTGTATCAACCTCAATGTGGCTTTAATGCAACTAGTCTTATAATTATCTACTAGTCTGCAACAGTTGGACTCGATGATTACACATAGATGATTTAACTACTTTAGAGGCATTTCACTTTTCTAAAAGTTTCACAGGCCAATAGTTTTAAATAGAGCACCGCAAACAACATGTATTCTTTTAGAAATAAACTGTGATACTTCTAAAAACACATATTCACACCTAGGCGCACTCTGTAACAGTTAGACAGAGGGGGTACAGTTAGGCTCCCAACAGTCTGTAAAAAGGGATGAAGCAACAAAAGAGGAGCCCTTATCAAGAGTATCCCAGCCCAAAGGTGTTTCTTCACAAACAGTTAATGGCTTTAATGCAACTAGTCTTATAATTATCTACTAGTCTGCAACAGTTAGACTCGATGATTACACATAGCTAATCAGAGGGGGTGCAGTTAGGTGCCCAACAGTCTACAAAGCAACAAAAGATGCTCCTTATCAAGAGCATCTCAGCCCAAAGATGTTTCTTCACAAACAGTTAATGGCTTTAATGCAACTAGTCTTATCATGTCAGAGGCCAACAGAAACCATGTCCAACAGAGTCTCCAAAGGCCTGCCACCTTTCTTCCTTACATCATGCTCTTTTATCTCTACATCTCAGAGGTCAACTGAAAGTAGCCCCACCTATATAAAAACACCCCATCAGACACACAGTATCTTCCACACTACTTCACAACTGCCGCAAGGTATATCATTTTAACTTTTTATTTTTTCACTTGAACGTGCGTTGGAGCCGACTTTGCTAACCACACAGAGCGTTTCTGGCAGTCGGGCGTTGCTTATACAATAGAGAAAAGCAACAATACAGAGTGTTTCTCTGCTCCAAGAAATCCGAGGGCCTTTCACAAGGTAAGCATGTCTGTTATACCCAGGACATAAATGTCTGTATGTCAGTGCTAATTATTCAAAACCTGTTTTAAAACGTGACACATATGTTGTCCGAAAACATTTCCTCCAAATTTGCAAAGTTACTGATTTAAAAAAATATATATTTTCGAATTTTTAGTTCCATGTCAAACATATGATAGACTCTTGAGCATATTCGTATAGCTAAATTCACAATGGTATAACCGTGCTAAATAAAAGAGGCCCAAGCACCAATGCACTCTAATCCACTCCGCTAAACTGTATGTTGATAAGTACATGAAGCGTACCTCTACCTCTACAGCTGAAAACAGTTTGTATCCGCACTCTGAAGGTCTGCTGAATTTTTTTAATACGAACAGCAGATGATGAAATCCTGTTTATTGTAGAAACTGTCCCTAAGCTATTGTTGCTCATACTTACTGAGGTCCCTAGCTACTTCCTTACTATGTCAGTAAACTTTTTGAAAAGGAAGCTGTTGTAGATTTAAAGAAACATCTTAATTGAAGCAAAGGCAAAAAAAAAAACTGGAATGAATTTTATGTGACTGTTCATATTAAAGCCAACAACAAGTGAAAATCCCCCCCCCCTCTCTCTCTCTGTCTCTCTCTCTCTCTCTCTGTCTCTCTCTCTGTCTCTCTCTGTCTCTCTCTCTCTCTCTCTCTGTCTCTCTCTCTCTCTCTCTGTCTCTCTCTCTCTCTCTGTCTCTCTCTCTCTCTCTGTCTCTCTCTCTGTCTCTCTGTCTCTCTCTCTCTCTCTCTCTCTCTCTGTCTCTCTCTCTCTCTGTCTCTCTCTCTCTCTCTCTGTGTGTGAGTGTGAGTGAGTGTGTGCCCTCACAGAAGGAAGGTCACAGCAGGAGCTTTTCTCTAACGCATTACCAATCAGTTTTTCACAAGAAGTGTAGCTCATACAATGGTATAAGTGTATTCTTTGCGATACTTTATAAATATGAAACTAAAGATTTTGAGTTCGTGCACATTGTGAAGCAAGAATCTAAATATCTGTGTCACAATGATTTCTATAAAAGCGTGTTGTTTATGGGGATAATGCAACAAATCTTTTGTGCGTCCTATTAATGATCAATGGTAATTGAAGAGGAACCCTGACTCAGGACATTTTCATGACAAGTGACAGCGCAGACAACTACTAATGAGAGAACATGTTTTATCATCATAAACACGATCATCTGAAGCATCGTTAAAGTGTCACTTCAGTAATGTTGACTCATGCTTTTAATAATGACTTTAAAACACTAAACTCTAATTTCTGTGGTTTATTTTAAGTTTACAGAATATAACATGTGGTAAGACGACGAGTTTTACTTCTCACTGTCCGTGTTATGTGTATCTATTTATCATGTGTGCTACTTTGCTCTGTGGACTGTAAAATGTTTCATTGTGTTCATGAAATAAACCAGACTTTCACCGTCTGCATCTTTTACTGTTTTTCTGCTTTTGTTCACTCCAAGTTTGACAAAACCTACAGATATCCAGAGTTAACCCACTAACAATGTGGAGCAGTCACAGTGTATTTAGCTGCTTTTTCCCTGAACACAACCAACTGAGAGAAACGCCTGTAGGCCTCACTTTGGTCATTTGAACGCTGAAGGAGATTTGTTCCATAGACACATACTAGTGTTTCCTGCACTACTATGTTCTATTTAAATCCAGATTCCTTTTATAGTTTGCAGTGAAATTTGTTAAACCATTGCTTAATGGGACAGAAGTACAAGTCACTCTTTACTAACACATTTGTAGATACGTTTATTGCTGAACAACGCAGCTAGCAGTCTCACACACTCTTTAGGTTTTTCAAGTTATGTGTGTAAGGGTTTAGTCTATCAAACATTACCCTTTTTCCCCAGTATCACAACAGTATGACTCCCAAAGTACGGCTCAGTAAACAACCAATGATTCTAAAGCCAGAACAGAAAGATACAGTTGGAAGATGAATGATTGCGTTTTTATGATGCATTGTAAAACGACCCCCTCTTCTTCTTCTCCGTGTTGTTGTTGTTCGTGTGTGTGTGTGTGTGTGTGTGTGTGTGTGTGTGTGTGTGTGTGTGTGTGTGTGGGCCTTAGAAGTCAAATAATACATTAGCCATACTTAAAAAAAACATCTGAATTTCATTTAGAACTGAGATTGTAAGTTGTAAGCAGAAATCTTATGCACAGCCAGAAACATGTTTCCCCACTTTCACAATGCTGAGGTGTCAAATCCACAACCCCCAACAAATGGTTTGTTACACGCGGGTGTGAAGGGCAAGCTTTACTTACACAGCCTCACACACAGTAGATTTTTAAAGTTTTTGGGTACAGGGGTTTAGCCACAGATGCAACATCCACTTTTGATAAAGATCACTCCACCTGTTTATTTCTTAAGAAATTAAGCATCTTTATTAAGCTCTTATTTATAAATGTCTACACAATAATAGACACCGTGTGCTCTGTGACATTATAGTCTTCTACTTCTGCTTCCATCGGTTTGCATTTTAAACTCCCAGCCTTTCAGTTTGTTATGAACGACTTATATTTCTAACATTTTGTGATATAAAAGTGAACCATGCGACTTTTGTTATTTGGCATGACTTAAGACACGAGTTATTTAAACAATTCTAAATGACAGTGTGGTGGCCATAGTACTTTATGTGGGCCAAATGTGTTAAGGATAATGTTTATCAATGTAAAATTGCAAAGAATTTGTGGATAGAATATAACATTTTGTAAACAGTTACCTCAGAAGCTGTACTGGTAGATCTATGTATGTAAGGTAACACTATCCACAGTACTTCCACTTAAGTAACTAAACACATAAAGTCACCCTTACCAGTAATCCGCTGCTCCTTGAAAAAAGTAGCACAAACAGACAACTGACTGAGCAATGATAAGTAGAACTACCCGAGGCCGATACTCAAGCAGAAGAAAATTAAAAGTTGTTGTTTTTGTGGCTCGAAAAATTAAAGAAAGTATGTTTAATAATTCAACAAGACCCGCACCTTCAACACATGTACATTCAAATTCTGGAACAGGCTCATCATTGCTGTTGTTCAATAGTTTTTATCCGTTCGAAAAAGTCATTTTACGGCTTTAATGTTTCCAGCTGATAAGGAGAATGAGTGCATTTCAAATGAGCGTCCAAAGGCTTTAAACATCCGCTTTGTCTGTAACGCCAGTATCAAACTACAGAGCATTGTTTTTACTAAAATTCAACATTTTCAGATGAAAATTTGGCTGCTTTTTGTTTTTTCACTGTAACACCCACCTCAACGCCGTTTTTAGGATATTCTTGGTGATCCCACCTTTTTCATATTTATGCTTTTGGCACTGAGGGTATCTAATACGCATGTTGTCACTGTGTTTTTGTACTACCAGCTGCGAGGGCTCTGCTTTGAGCAGTCTGTTTTTATTTTGTCTCGTGACTGTGTGGTTTTTTTTCAAACGAGATCCTCCTCAGTTTGATTTTGTTACCACAAACTTTGTGTGAAGTTCACAACAGAGGTAAAGAGATTTAAACACCCCAGTTTAAGGAGGCAGGCAGGGGTTGGACCACCTGCACAGGACAGGTGAAGCAGAGAGTGTCCGGGGAGATGTGCAACAGAAGCAGAGGGAACATTTTACAAGATGAGAAATGGCACATTTAGGTGATTAAGGACTGTTGACAAGATTAAAAGACACGTCCGTCAGAGTTCAACAACATTACAGTTTGATTAAATAAAAAGTTTTTAAACTACACAAGGGTCATTTTCTCCTCTGATAGTAAGCATATTAAACATCAAGAAAGAAAGAGTATAAAGAAAAATAGTAAATGTGTGTCTAATTAAACTCTTCCTATGAACCTTATATCATCCTTTAATATGTTTGGTGTTACAAACTTGAAGAAGCACAGAAAAGATCATCAGACATTAATCTAATCAGTTTTCAGCCTTCATTCATATTGAAATGTTGAAATCTTCCCTGCTAGACCCAAGTGCAGCGTTTAACACCGTTGGCCATAACATGTTATTACAGCTATTATTAAATGGAGAGTCCTCTTCACACACTGAGGTTAATTATGAAGCTCCACAGGCTTCTGTGCAAAGACCAGTTTTGTTTACATTATACGTGCTTTAGAAGGCATAGCATACATTTTCACTGCTATGCATATGATACCCGCTTTTATTGGTTAAACCGCCGGGATGTCTTAGACACATAATGAGCTTTAATTTTCTGCTTCTAAGTTCAGATAGAACTGAGGTTATTGTAACGGGGCGTAAAAATCTTAGAAACACTGTGGCTAACAAGATCCTTACTCTGGATGGCATCGTCTTGAGCCGCCTGTTGTAGTGATTTGGTACATTATAAGTAAAATTGAAACATACAATCCCATAGCACAACATCAACATTTATTTATATACAAAAATAAAAATGCTTTTTCAGAAAAGAATTGTAACTTCACAATTCATCACCGGTTACGTGGGTACATTTTCTTTTTAAATGCACTAAATGTAGAATACATGGTTTGGTAAAATGTTGGTTACGCGTTCTAAGAATGAAAAAAATCAGTCTTTCAGAGAAAAAATTAGCAGCCACCTTTGTAACACTCTGCGACCAACCGTAGCTGTCTGATTTTCACCATGTCCAACCCTACCAGTTTGGTGTATGCCTCGGCGATGGCGTCAAAGACTTTCCTTTCCGATTTCAGTTCGTGCAAGAGAGTTTCCGCCACCATGCAGACTTTGACGTCGTCAATTTTGATGTTGCGAGCAATCAGCAGCCGTTGAATGGATGGAATGAAACGAGGGGTGAGGAGTCTTTTTCTGATGCTGTAATAATTTTCAGCGTAAAAGTCATCCTCCAACACTCGCGTACACTCGTGCTGTTTCTGGCGGGGTTGATCGGACATACAACCGTTGCATTCGTCAGTGAGGTACTTGTTGATTACTAGGTTGACAAGATGATACACCGCGGTTTTCACGGTATCGATGAACAAAGAAGATGCCCAACCGTCAAGCTCGTCCGCTTGCTGCGGCTTTTCCAAGGGGCGATAGGAACCGCGCGTGTCAGGTAATATTGTGCCCTCGTCCGCAGAACTTTCCTCCTCCTCCGCAGGGTGGCGCAGGGCTGTAGAGGCCATACTTCTCTCTGTTGTTGAGCTAAAAAAAAAAAGGTTTGAAGGAATGAGACGGCGGTCTTCTTTTTAAAATAACAGAAGGGGGGCGTGATCTGGAAGTGGGTTGATCTTAAAGGGTGCGGGTAGGTGTGGCAGCAATTTTCAAAAACCGTAGAGTGGGCCACTGTGTCTCTAGCAGCTGCAACTTTGGAAAAGAACGGTAATTCCCATCTGTTGGGCTTGAAATTCTCCATGAAAATGGCATCTTCCAGCCCTTCTGCTCAATCAACCATCAGAGTGACAGAACTTGGTACATATTTGGTACTTGGTACCAGGGATACTGAGCAATCTTTAGTCTCTGAAGATCCAGCCACGAACCCTACATTTGAAGATTGGAGTGAAGACGCACCGTATTCACCAGTGTCAGAGTGGAGCACACCCCCCTCACCACCACAACTGTGGACTATGGACACTGACAACGAGGAAGCTCTGCCATTTAGATAATTTGTTTGCTGTGTCTGTAGATGCTATAGGGCTACTTTGTGATACAAGTCCTTTACTGACTTTAATCATCATTAGTGTCTTGTTGCATTGTGTGGCACAGTTGTACTCATAAAATTGACTTGGAGTAATGTTTAGGAAAACAATACAGCTTGATGGATCAACTCACAAATAATGTACGGAGATTAGTTATATTAGTGTGTGTGTTTGCAGCGGCAGTATAATACCATAATGAAATTGGACAGTAAAGTGAATGACTGTGCATTTGTGTATGTATGTGCACTCACACACAGAGAGAGAATAGGTGAGCTTGCACAGAAATGCTTTCACTGTAAGTTAATGGCCATATAGAGAATTTTATATCCGGATCAAATAAGTATTGGCTAGTTTTATTGACAGCATTTTTTTTTATATGATGTTTGCACAAATGAAAAAATATACTCAGTGTTAACGTTTGCTGACGTATCCAAAAAGCCTTAAACGTACAATCAGTTGTTTTTGGAGTTTATTACCGTATTTTTGGACCATAAGGCGCATTAAGCGAATTAAAACAGTCAGATAAGTCAAACTTAAGTCAAACAGATAAGTCACATTCAAATAAACATAAATATTCTTGACATTGTTACTTACAGTTAATTACTGGTTGTCAGCAGATTAGAAATGCAACCCTCCTGTCTCCAGATAGCTGAATGAAGGTGAGGCAAATGTTTCTGAGCGTTAAAGTGTTTATTTTTTTCTATCCCTTCAGTAGTTAACTTCCTTCAGTATCCAGATTAAGGAGGAGTGAATATTTTTTCTGATGCCTATAATATACACTGTGTAGAGTATGTACTGTATATATGCTGGTGAGTAATATACAGAGATTACTCTCTCAAATGACCTCTATTGGGCTGAACTGGAAATGGTGTTAGACACTGAATGGAGTCCCTATACTGCGTGACTGACTCTTATTCTCTAATCTATATAATGGCACACACAGGTTAGATTAATATGGATGATGGATCCCAGCATTGGTTGATGTTGGTAGGTTCTGACAACCTTTGGGGATGTCACTGATAAAATGTAAATCCTCATAACGTCACTTAATGTGATTGGTTGGGGTGGGTGGGGGTCGCTGCGTGTGCTCAGTCACTCCGTCGTTGCTTGACAAGCTGTTAGATGTTCTGTCTTTATATGTGACATGCCACCACTCACACACACAGACATGCATGAAACACAATACCACCCCATATGTACTCTGCCACCTACATGACACAATATATAAATAATATGATCACACAGATGATACACAATGATACTAGCTTTCAAAAAGAAAAAGCGTAATGATGTGCAGCAAAGAGAGCGATTACAGATTTGTTCATCAGTCAAATGTTTCCTATTGAGCTCTTGAGTTATTCTGAATTGAGTGATTCTGAACACAGGTTACCAAAAATGCTCCAAAATAAGAAAATGTGAAATCCAAGGGAAGCGAATACTTTCTGAATGCATTTTATTATGTTTGACTATATGTTTGACTTGTGCTCATGTGTGAATGTTAGCTTGGGCTTCCAGATAAAATGATGTGTGGTGGTAATCGGTAAGGGCGTTTTGGTTATATCAGCGTTATTCCCCAGTATCATGTTCATTTTTAAAAATGATTTCAGGGTGTATCTTGGCCCTGGCAGCACAGGCACAGACAGTTTGATTTGCATTATCAGTATCAGTTAAGATTGAGACATCATCGCTCTGGGGTGTCCTGTAGCAATACTGCTAACAGCTCATTAGACCGATAAAGAGTAAGACTGAAGAAAAGTTGTCAGTTTAATATCATACAGATACAGACGGATATTATCCAGGCACACACAGAAATTAGTTTGGGAAATATTTATCATAGTTTGCGAGTCTTTTGCACCATTCAGTCCAGCTCATAATTAACTGGCAAATTCCAGAGCCATTAGTTACACAAGGTCACTAAGCAGAGAAACACTGATTAATCTTAGTGTATGTGTGAGAAACTGCATACAGCACCAAATCTGACACTGAAATAGGCAACTTGTAGTGTTAAAATTTGCAACTTAATTGTATTATTGTATTATATGTTTAACTGCTCATTAAACACATATTCTCTCTCTCTCTCTCTCTCTCTCTCTCTCTCTCTCTCTCTCTCTCTCTCTCTCTCTCTCTCTCTCTCTCTCTCTCTCGATCTTTTTAAAAAAAATTGTGTTTCAGTCTCCGAAAGAGTCAACTCTGCCTGCATCTGTGTGGTTGATCTGTCACCATGAAGCATCAGTCTATTTCCCGATGGTTGAGTCAGCTGGGACTGCCACAGTACTGCACAGCACTGGAGCAGGAATATGATGGCGTAGAGGTAATACAAGTACATGTGCGCACACAGCAGCACAACCCACATGTTTTTTAGCATCCGAGTTTTTAAATGACTCGTGAAGCTGTTGTAAATTATATAAAACAACAAGCTTAGAGGAAAACCTCTTGAGGAAAATGATGTTTACTGGAAAGTAAACATCATTTTCTAGCGCTCAAGAAAAGGTTTTCTGTGGGTAGTTAACCTGCCAACGCTTTAGAAGTGTTTTAGTGTTGATTGTTAATCATTTTAACTATGGTATTCAGACATGGTATAAAAATGCCAAAAATGACTGAAATTGCTACCAATGAGAGCGCGGGATACCGCTGATTAGAGATCCGAATCGGTTACCTAGGCAACCAAATGGCAATCGGCTTCAAAGTAATGTGTGACAAGTGAATCCATTCCAGTATGAGCCAGCTTAAAGGACATATAATACTTTTATCATTTTTACGTATATATTTTTAGTTTTGGTAGGTCTTGTCCTAAGTTGGGTGAAAAAACAAACAAACAAATCAAATACAAGAAGAACCACAAAAGGACACCACTGATGATTTGGATAAACATTTTGAACTACAGAGGACATTTAAAAAAAAAATTAAAAACAGTTGTTTGAGCAGATAATGAGATTTGCATGATCATATATCAGATGTTGAGTTAATTTAAGTTGGAAGATCTATACAGACCTATACAGAGGGCACAACATCTTTGTTTCTCTAGAGAAAGTGACATGATTGATAGTAATAATATAAAAGGTGTTTTATTGTCCCCGTGAGCTGTAAGTGATAAATACATTGTAATTTGAATGAACTGACCTTTTTAAGTAGTCACACAATGTTTGCATTCCAACAACTGAAATAGTGGTTGTTATTAAGGCAGTTTCCCACGACTGACTACTAAAGCAGCCTTATAAAACTTCATCACCGGCCTGAATGGACAGCGATGTGGAGGCTGTTCAGCCATTACCCAACTTCATGCTGAATGGTACACAGCCTTTGGCTAGGGGACAAGATTCATGAGCCAATAAGACATGAATTATTGCGTTACCTCTAGCTAATGTTTACCCAGAATGCATCTGTGCATAGTGAAGGCATAATAGAGAAAATACAAGAAAGCTTGCGCAAGAAAAGGCTATTCTAGTCACGTTTAAATGAAAGAGTGTAGATATAAGTTGTTATGTGAAATATTTTCTCAATATTAAATGGATGAAATTCTGAGCGTAGATCTACATGTAGCTAATGCTTTAGGATGTACACTGTGTATTTTTTTTTCAGTGTAAAGGAAAGTCTCTGTAAGGTCTGACATATATACTTAAGGTGATGGTGAGGAGTTGTTTGCACTTCTTGTTACACTGTAATTGCTGTTATGGGAGGATAAAACTAAGAACTATCCCCTACCTCTTTCTTGACCATCCTCCATTCATAATGAAGTCAGTGCAGTGTTGCTAACCTTCCTATTCATATTAGAACAACAACATGAGGTTCAGTGCCTCTGAGCCATCCATGCTTGTGAAAACAAACCTAACTAAACTAACATCATTAACACAGCCTTTGCCAGTGTTGGGGTCATTATTCCAAAAAAGTAATGTATTACATGCTACTTCTTACTGTTCTTGCAGTATGTTACTTAAAGAGAAAGTAATTTGTTACACTACTAGTTACATTACTTTCTCGTTACTCCGTGAATTGACCTAAAATGCATCGTCATGTAATTACCAGCTAATAACATAAAGGTTGGGTTACAGTTCCACACACCAACACAAATCTCTCTGCTAATGTAGACGCACATAGAGCTTTCTTTTAGGGTTTACATAAGAAGAAAGCTGACAACACAACATGAAAACATCCCTAATAGACTTTAAAGCCATTGTGATTCTACTTTAGAAACATGCACAGGTAGAAATGGAGAATGGAAGTCTGGCTGTATGTCAATGCCTTTGTTGAAGTTCAGCGTCTGGGTGCTGGACTGCGATTAGCATGAACTCAGCTTTATCGTCTTTCTGGGTTCTTTGCTATCTTTGTGTTAGCAATATAATGTGGTTGTTTCTGTACTTGATGCTGTTAGCACTTAACCGTCACACTCTTATCCTTTCTAAGTATGTACTTTGATTATAGTAACACGTTAAACCCAAAACTTCTTGCTGCAGTAATGTTTTTTTTAATATCTGCCTGGATGTTGGATGTTTGCTTGGGTTCTCACAGTCCAAAGACATGCAGTTAGTGGGGTTAGATTAACAGGTCATTCTAAATTGTCCATAGGTGTGAATGTGAGTGTGGATGGTTGTCTGTCTCTGTGTTAAGAGGATAAGAGGAAGAGAATGGATGCATGTATTATAGATTTTGAGGTGATGATGATTCTTGATTTCTCTTGATTATCCACAAAACTACAGTTAACAGTTAACGTACAGCATTTAGTTAGAGAACATGGATGTTGTCTTTCTCAGCCCCACCTTATAATTTAACCTGTGTCTCCACTGGAGATAGAAGTGCTGCTTTTTTAAAATTTTCTGCCACGTGATTCAAATGTCAAAGAGTTTGACATTTAAATTCAACAGGCCATTTTATTACCAAAAATATCGATTCATGCAGTATTTAAAAAAATTCCAGATCACTGCGCCACAGTGAGATGTTTAATGTCCGGAAACATCCCCACGTCTCTGCTTGCCTTTTCATTTACTTGCACCTTCATTGTTGAAATAACATTTACGCTGGCAAAACCAACATCCACAAGTGCTATGTCAACTCTCCACAGGACTGGTATGGGAGTTCATATTGTTGTTCAGCTCTGCGTGATGTGGACAACAGAGAAAAAAGAAAACATGTCAACTTGCTGTTCCATGCAGACTGAGATGAGAAAGACAGGAGAGGGAGGGAGAGATTCTGAGATAGAGAGAGACAGACAGAAAGACTTATCTCTCTCTCTCGCTCCCCTCATGCACACACCTTGAACTGTGTGTGTGTGTGTGTGTGATGAGCTGAACAAATGTAGTATCTTTCTTGACTTGCCAACATGTTATTATTGAGCTGTTTAGGCATGTTGAGCCCAGTGACCATCTGTCACATGTGTTGTACGCACCTTGATAAACTCAGGTTCATCTCTTGTAATTTTCTTTTTTTCCCTTTTGTTTTTCGTGTGTGTGTGTGTGTGTGTGTGTGTGTGTGTGTGTGTGTGTGTGTGTGTGTGTTTCCGTGTGTGTGTGTGTGTGTGTGTGTGTTTCCGTTTCCCATTCAGGGTTATTTTTTTTAAACCGTTTCCTCCTTTGTGTGCACTTTTGTGCACGGATGAGGCAGAGTTTGTTTGTGTGCATGTATTTGGCTACTTGTGGATGCAGGTGAGCAGTTTCTTACTTGCAGTGTGCTTGTGCGCCCTTTCACTGTGATTTTAATTTGTCTGTGTGTGTTTACATTCATGGGTGCCCACTGCATGCTCAGAGTCTAAATAGAGCAGTGTTTGTCATGAGCCATGAGAATAGTCATATTGTTGAGCAATCAGAACAAAAAGCCCTTGGTCTGAGCTCAGAGCAGCGTGTGATGACACACTGTGTCACATGTACATGTCTGTGTGTGTTGTGGGGGTTTTTTGGGTGGGTTTCTTTTTTCCGTTTGGTTACAAGCGTACTATAGAAGGTTGGGTTATGGTTCAAAGATTTGGTAGGTCTCTACTTCAAAGGTCATGTAAGTTAATAACACAGCGAGTGTGGAAGTGTGGCAGGGTGTGTGTTAAGACAGTGTAATGACAGCAGCAGGATGAGAGGTGGAGATGACACTTTGGAAGATAAGAGGTCACTTGTGGTCTCAGCCTTTTTATTATGCACTGCTTTCTGAAAATCTTGTGAATGCCATAACTCAAGATGGAAGTCATCTAGGATCTTCAAATATATATCATACGTGCATCTATTAGTAGGCTGAGGGGCAGCACTGGTGTCTGCCAGTATTTTTGTATTTATTGCTCTTGATGTGTTTTATTCTTGTTGTTGGGCTTAACAAGCACCTGAGTGCAAAATACAATTTCACCTCATGCGAATATTTGCTGGAATGACAATAAGAGCCTTTAAATAAGTATTGGAATAGTTAAAATCCAGTTAAAAGTGGCAGAAATGGTTTTGCTTTTTGACTTTTCTCTAACAGACAAAAGGATCAAAATATTACAGACTGTAAAAATACTGCTGCTCAGTACCCCAGCACCACCCACTATGACCTCAGTAAAACCACAAGTAGAATTGTTGCGGCAGGGAAGGCGGACGCACCTGCACGGCATCACAGTCACGCCTCGCCAGCTTGGTGTAGGGTCCTGTCATGTTGTCTTTGTGGGTATGTGTGGCTGGCAGCTAGGGAGCTGCAGCCGTGGAAGTGTGTTAGAACGCAACCGTAAAAAAAATATGTTGGAGAATGCAGAATTGTGGTCATGCCATGCCTCATTCCTGCCACAGTTGCCTTTTTCACAATGTTGACCAAAAAAATGACAATGTAGGAGATTCATTTCAGAATTGACGGCAGGTCTGTTAGATTGGTTTGGATGCATTAACTGGGAATTATATTTTTGCATTAACGGTATTCTGCAGGTATGTTGTAGCCCAACCCAGCAAAAACCATGTTTGTCTTCTATCTGAAAATGAAACTCTGTTCAAACTGAGATGAAATTTTAGTTGTGTGAGGGTCCAATGAGTCCTCTAGACTCAGTTTATGCAAAACCTGTGTTTAAAAAGTGTAAATATCAGTAAAACCATAAGTCAATGCTTTACTGTAGGCTGGGACACAGCTTATTTGAACCCAATATGTAACTGATACGATACAGGGACAACATAGTATATTTTTAAACTGTTATTTTTATTTGAAAAAATGAATTCACATCTATGATCCAGACATCATCTCACAGTAAAACATGCAGACTATTTAACTTCACGATGGTTAAATGCAGCTTTGTTTGTTTTGTACACCTTGAATTAAAGGATGCAGTTTCTAGGGTTAATTTGCCCCAACAACAAACTGAAACGCTGAGCAGAAAGTTGCTGAAAGCTGTCGACTGCTCCACAGAACTTCGTAGCCTGTGGTAGTTTGAAACATTTCAGCGGTTTAGTATTTATTTTTAAGATACAGTATCCAACACTATTTCTAGAGCAGGTTGATTTTACATGCACGTTTTTGTTTGCTTATATTTTCCAGGATCTGCTTCACCTCACAGAGTATGACCTCTTGGTGCTTGGAGTCCACAATCACCTCCACCGCCTGCACCTTCTTACTTCTCTACGCCTCCTTCAAGAGCGAGAGAGGAGGAGAGGTACTCTTGCACTCCGTGTTGCCGGATGCCTAAACACTTTTTATCTTACCTGATCTTTTCCATCAAGTTGTTGATTCTGGATCTGTGTTTGATTTGATTCCTGGTGTGCCCAGCGACTAGACAGAGACAGAAGCATTAGTGTCATGTAAAGACTTGCTTGTGCCTGGGGGTCGCTGGTGGAGGGGGTTATCTTACTCAGGATAATGCTGTCTCTCTCTCTCGCACACACGCACACGCACACGCACACACACACACACACACACACACACACACACAAAGCATGTGAACCAAAGCTGTCAGCAACTAGGGAGAAGAGTGCTGAGGCCTGCACTCCTGCTGGGTTTAATCACTTTTGGAGGTGTGCATGTATGCATGCGTGGATGTGCTTTTTAGTGTGTTCGTGACAGACTGCTTTGTTTGCTCTGGTTCCCATGCATTATAAAGTGAAATCTAGCTGTTGTCTTGGTGACTGCTGTATAAGTAAAGTCACTAAATAATTGTAGTGGATCTTGTTGGCTGTTGCTACATGTTATCATACATGCACAACAGCAGGCATAATCAGAAGATGCAAACTTGGGGCAAAATAGCCACTTTGTGATCAAAACACTGCGCCCGCTGCATCACTTACAAAAAAAAACAACCCACAGTGTCTTTCTTGGCTGAACTTCTGAACATTTTTCAGGAGCCAGACTTTCTGAAGTTGTTAAGAGGAAGCAGGGACTATAAAGAGTCTCCTCCTGTCTCATAGTAAACCTAGCAATTTGCAAACCCATCTGGTATGAAGTGTCTAAAAAACAAAACACGCAAACAAAGAGACCTCAAGTTACAGTAAGTATAAAAACATTTGACTTTCTGCATCTGGTTTGGCATAATTTAGGTTTTGTGGAAGTTTGGTTTTACTGCTGGTCATTTAGCAGTAAGGTATTTCTTTTTCCTTTTTCAGTATGTTTTACTATGCATATCTGTTGTGTTGCCTGGGTTTATTTTGAAAATGTGCATGAATGAGGATGGATGACCTACTAACTGCAGACCAAATCTACAAATGGGTACAAAGAAAGTAACTTGAAACTGGACTCTGTACAGTCCTGTGAAATGTGCTTCCACAGGAATTAAGAGGGAATCTAGCAGCCAGGTGCCTTATGAAGACAGAGGCTTTGGTAGTTTGCTGGTCTGGACCATATAACTGTGTGTTAACACAATGTTCAGGTCAAAACATGAAATGCTCAGAGAAATTGCAAAAAACCCAAGAGCAACATTTCAGACTGTGAGGCCTCAGTTAACATGTTAAAGTTCATGATGGCACAGTTGGAAAAAGACTGAAAAAGTCTGGCTTATTTGAAAGTGTGTCCATCAGAAAACCTCTTCTTTCTAAAAGAAACATGGCAGCATCGTATAGGTTTTCAAAATGAACCACAAGACTGAAACAATGGGCCTCATTTACTAACAGCGCGTGGGCACAAATCTGTGTATAATTCATGCCTATGAAAAATTAATGTACAAATCAGTGATTTACCAAAACATCTGTACCTGAATTTATGTGTACTTACAAACAAACATGACAAACAATATGACTAATAAACAACAACAAAACAGTACCTCTCACCATGTGCATGAATAGTAATAACACCAATAATAAGGATATTTCCTTTTTGTCATCATTCGTTTTCCCAAAAATATTATAAGCCACAAAATGCTCAGGATCACTGAATTACAAATAAATACATTTTTAAAAGTTAAATTGCAACGAAAGAAAACGAAATACTGATGGAAAAGCTGTGGACTTTAATGTTTTAATTTAAACATATTCCAGTATTCCTTACCTCATTATATGAATTATAACTATCATTGCTAGATTTCATGACTTATATTTACAAATAGTGGAAACTCTTTTTTTTTATTATCATTATTATTATTATTTTATTTTATTCATTGACAAGTTGTCATTACCTGTGAGTGAAACTGGAGCACTGATGCCAGATATGTAGACGAGGCATATAATGAGCAGTTTACCTATCATTACAGCTCACCCCTTATAAAAACATTTATTTTCACATTCCTGGGATCACTGCGTGATCACTGTTGGAGACCTGGCCTACAGGCTGACGACTGCTGCTGAGATGAAATGGCCTCTGGTGGAAATCACTCAGTCACCAACTACTGTGGTATTATCTGTCTGCCTGGCAGGCTGCCAAGCTTATCATTATCACAGAGTCCAGTTTTGTTCAGCTAATAGCATCTCTCTTACACACACAGACACACACACACTGCGTTTTCATATCTTAGTGGGACATCTAATTGACATAGTGCCTTCCTTAGCCGCTTACTCTAACCCTTAGGTTACGGTCAGGTTTAGCCTAACTGTAACCTTGACACTAAAACTACATTTTGGGTCTCAAAAATGCCTTTAAATTTGTGGGCACGAGCATTTTGTCCTCATAAGGGCTGTTAGTTGGTATAGCAACATTCCAATTTTTGGTCCCAACAGAGATACGTAATTTTTTTTTCTTAAGAATATAACGTGAACTCACAGACTGCATTCAGGCATATATTAATTTCATCATATTACTTTTTTTATTGGTGTGTGTGTGTGTGTGTGTGTGTGTGTGTGTGTACCCACCCACAGGCATGTGTGCAGCAGGTACTTTCCTTAACAGCAGGTATTAAAAAGCAGTGGAGAAGAAGAGATGTTCTAATTAGAGCATTTAGAGGGTGAAATAGGAGGCATCAGTAAAAACCCCCACATGCATGCTCATGCCTCACATATTTGAGGCATTTTATTTTGAGGCACTGTTTTGTTACAGCTGTTTGTGTCATTGAGGCTATTCTGTGTATGCTGTGTTAAAATTCCATGTTTAAATACCTGAGCTCGGTAGTTGTTTGAGAGGTTTTTTGGGGTTTTGTTTTTTTCTTTGCATATAGGTTTAATTTCAGTTTATAACCACATTCATTAGCATTATGTGATAATACCGTGGCATCAGCATGGGAAGCATCAAGGTGTACATAAGCACATATTAATGAATACTTTTATATTCCTTTCAGGACTGTGGTTTACAGCACTCAGGTTTATCGAATCAGCGCTGTACTCTGAAAGTAACAGGACTGTGTGTGCTCTTTTCATCTTTCAAGTTCAAATTCCAGTCATGTGCTAAATATTTTCAAGGTGATGCACTTGAACACGCTCAATGTGTACCTAGCTGCATGGATGGTTTTACATAATGAGTCGCCATCTTTGAGCTTCCTCGCTCTACCTGGTCACTACTTGCCAAATAAGCAGCAACAAAAGTAGAGGCTGTACTGTAAACACTACAACCAAATATTTGAAATGTGACTGTTGATGCAGCAGTGTCTGACAGTAGATCTATTACGTCCTCTGAATCAGGCTGTTTTTTCGTGTGCCTCACCTCGCTGTTCACTCCTGTCAGGACTACCTGTCTTGGACTATTTGTCATGTTCCTCTGTGCATTTATAAGCAGCTTTAGTTGTGTTGCAGACACTGTCTTGTTTTGGGAGGCTGCTGAAGGGAGCATTGATGCTTCAGGGGTTAGTTTGGACAGCAACGTATGCAGCTGGTGTGCATCAAAGTAACATCCTCATGGTAAGAGACATAGTTCTAGACGGACATGTAATGTTAGCGTAAATGAGATTTCACTTTGTTTGCTGCTGCTTTTTGTATTTGATCACAATGAGAGAGAGAGGAAGGGACAGCATGAATGTGACTTAATGAGACTTGACCTCTATTTACAATTTGGAAGAAACTGTGACTTTGTTACGAACAGCAGGGAGTAGAACAAGAACCAAATCAAGTCTTTTTAAACAGAATCTGGCGCAGTTCGCAGTGGAGACCTGCAGATTCTCAGTGCACATCACATACAGTTTATGTAAAAACACAAGATGCGTGCACTGAGTTTACCTCACAGACATTCTTCGTACTAAATATTAGATAATTCTCGGTGCCGGGCTTCAGGCTGGTTAATCTCCCTTGTGAAGGTGATAGACTCATCAACATGACCTTCAGTTAATACTAAGTGTACTATAAACATCTTCCTGTTTCTGTCTGCATGTGTCAGTAACACAAACTCAGCTGTCAACAATTCTGCTCTTATCTCACAAATGTCAAAACAGGGAATATCTAGCTCCCAGATTTATCCAAATGGTCGAATTCTTGGAGAAAAAGTAAACTTTAAAATGTTCCTTATGTACTTCTGGAATCTGTCCAACACTGCTGCTATATGCTTCCATGTCAGTGTCACGTTGTGAAAACCGCTCGAGGTCCTGTGAAATTAAACATTCACTATTTTAACCATCTTAACAAATGACCATGTTTGTCCTTTTCTGAAAAACAAAGCCACTCTTCATTTCTTTATATTTTGCGAGGAGAACTAGGATTTATTCTGCAAACTTTTTTGGAATTGCACTATATAAAGGAAAAAATGGCGTTTGTACAGCTAGATCAGTGTTTGGTATGAACATCTTTATTCAACTCTGCCCGAACTTTCTTAGGCAAGCTTTCTCCTAATTTCTGTATTTACTCTTCAGGAATAGTTCTCCAGGCTTCTTGAAGGGCATTTCAAAGTTCCTCTTTGGGTGTTGGCTCCCTCCTCTGTGTATGTTCGTGACGATTTGAACTAAACATTTTAAATGTGGATCCATCACTACATAAGGGCTGTTGAAACTGAGTTTCAGTCCAGTTCTTGTGTAATTTGGCATACCTCAGCCTTTTCTCTCCATTTCCCTTCCTCAGTAATGGCTTCTTGACAGCCACCCTTCCACTGAGACTGTTTCTGATGAGGTGAGTAGCAGGGGAATGGAAAGAGCACATGCATCGCTCAGGTCCTGTGTCAGGTCTTTGCTGGATTCTTTCCTGTTTTTTAAGGACATGATGTTCAGATACTGTTCATTTCATGTAGATAGTTTTTAGGTCTGTCACTTCTCCTTTTGCCATTTTTGTAGCTTCAACTAAAGGATTTGTTTTATTTATTTGTTTGTTTGTTTTTTCTTTTGTGATAGCCTGCTCGTAACACAGTACACAAAGATGGCCCTATATACAATTTAACACAAGTTCTTTAAGTTGTCTGTTATGTATAGACGGCACTGGTTTATTCTTTGAGTTAGGTGTGTTTTATTATGATTGAATGAATCATAGATCAATGTCATTGTAACTATGACAGTGTGAATAACACTGTATTTGGTCCTTTTTTATGAACACATTCAATAAATGACTAAAGATTGCACGTAGCAATCTTTATGGAACACATTATACATAAATGTGTTTGCAGATGACACCACCGTCATTGGCCACATTCAGGATGGTGATGAGTCCACATACCAGCAGGAAGTTGAGCGGCTGGTACTCTGGTGCAGTCAGCACAATCTGAAGCTGAACACTCTTAAGACTGTAGAGATGACAGTGGACTTCAGGAGACATCCCTCAACTCTGCGCCCCCTCACCATATCAGACAGCCCTGTGTCGACTGTGAAGATCTTCAAGTTCCTGGGTACAACCATCTCCCAGGACCTGAAGTGGGAGACCAACATCAACGCCATCCTCAGAAAGACCCAGAAGAGGATTTACTTCCTGAGACAACCCCTAACCCTACAGTCTTCCAAAGGAGCTGCTGATCCAGTTCTACACTGTGGTCATTGAGTCTGTCCTGTGCTCCTCCATCACAGTCTGGTATGGAGCAGCCACTAAACAGGACAGGAGCAGACTGCAGCGGACTGTACGGGCAGCAGAAAGGATCATCAGCGCCCCCCTGCCCTCCGTCCAGGATCTGTACCTCTCAAGAACCAGGAAACGGGCAGGGAAAATCATCACAGACCCCTCACACCCTGGACACAGACTTTTTGATCTGCTGCCCTCTGGCAGACGGTATAGAAGACTGCAGTCCAGGACCACCCAACAGTTTCTTTCCCCTCGCCATCTCCCTCCTAAACAGTTGACCTGTCACACTGCTCCCACTGCCAGACTACAACTGCACCTTATGTACATTCTGTAGTATTCATTCCACCTCATTTCATTTCTGTCATCCTGTATTCTATGTATATAAGTTTAGATTGGTTATTTATGGTTGGTTTACACAGTTTTTTTGTGTGTGTGTGTGTGTGTGTGTGTGTGTGTGTGTGTGTGTGTGTGTGTGTGTGTGTGTGTGTGTGTGCGCGTAATTTACATTGCTGTGCTTGAGAGTCACCATCTACCGGAACCAAATTCCTTGTATGTGTCTGCACATATACATGGCCAATAAACACGATTCTGATTCTGATGAGCTGCTGTAATTGACATATTGACTGACGTAGCTGTTCCACAGAAACCATGACTGCATAAGTCAGAAACCAGCAGATTTAATTCTACCTGAACTGATTCTTCAGCCAAAGACCTGCCTTTTCTTTTTTCCTTCTTTTTTTTTTTTTTTTTAAGACCCTGAGGCTGCAACGGAGGAATGAGGAGTGGCATTAACAGAGAAATGTTTACTGATCAGAAATACACACATGGAAAGACAAGCATCTGTAAACAGAGCTATAAGAAAAATAAAGGAGCAGCAAGGAATAAGGAGCTGATGGAGAGAAAAGTAAAAATGGAACAAAGGTTGAAATCTATGCTTGATTTTTCTTTACTTCAGAGCTTCCTATTGAGAAGCAAGAGGAATACCACAGAATGAGGGAAGTGACTGTAATAAACTTGTAATAGCAGATCCTGTTCTTTGCAGGAAGCAGCTTCAGTTGGGAGTGACGCCAAGCCCATCTACTTAATGGTTTACTTGCACCCTGGTGTGTATGGGTGGAAAAACGGTGCCAACCTCAAAGTGCCAGCAAGGCTTTGTTCCAGTGTGCTACCTTAGTGTCCATGTGTCAAAGGAGGGTTTGGGCTAAGGACTAACACCAACAGGAAGTGCAGGAAATGGCTGTTATGGTGTGGTAATCTCCAAACATTTTTTAAAAAAAATCTAGTTATGTAAACAGTTTGTTTCTCCACTTTTCTAAAAGATAAAGCTTTGATGTTGCACGCTTCCTAATATTTAAGCAATCAAAAACAAGAAGAAACAGCAAATTCAATCAAACTTCAAACAGCAGGAAATCACTGGTGCTTTGTAGACATTGTAGTGCTAATTTAATCTGTTTTGCTTTAGAGTGACATTTCAGCCCCAAACTCCAAGTATGTCGTGGTGTTTCAAATTGGTAAAACAACTTTACCTCATCAAAGTTTACAAGACTTGTGACTCTTTTTTTTCCATTGCATTATTGCCACATACTCATTTACCGTAAACTATAGATGCACCTCTGTGTGGGCTTAGATGAAAGGGTGGTTGCGTTTTCATCACAAAGACATGTGCCACTCAGTTTGGAAGGATAATGCTTCTGCTCCTCACTCCAGGCCCTCACATTTTGGGAAGCTCAGGTGATTCAGGAGATGATGACAGATTATACTTCTGACTCACCGTGCTGCTTTCTGGAAATACCACCCTTGCGTACACCATGCCAAGAATTTTTACATGCCTTTGTGAAAAGGCACTTTAAAACAAAATCTGCTTCAGATGCATTTAGCTTTTACTTCCAAATAGCACTCCACGCAGGCAGGAGTCCAGGAGCAGCTTCTAGGCTTTGGCCTCTAACATTCACAGTGTGCTCTCTGTTCATCGTCAAGAAGAGGCCAAGAAGTAAGTTTCGTTTCTTTTTTTTAATTTAAGGAGATAATTTGTTAGTGACCAGATTTACTCAATATTTGTGGTGTTTTTTTTAAGAAATGCAAATCTTTAACTAGTTGTGCTGCCTCACTGCAAATACTGCTAACAGGCAAAATCAAAATAGAGGATAAAATGCAAATGTAATTTGGTTTGGTCTTTCAGTTTCTCTATAGCTCCTTCCCCAGGTTATAGAAATCACTTGATCCCTTTATAGTAAAGGAGTCACAGAGCTAAATGTAAAAATGTTCATTGTTTTGTTTATCATTCTTATGGTTTATGACCAGATTTTACTAGAAGGCATGATCAGACACAGACAGGAACAAATTATTTAAATCACTTAGAAATCAAACCAGAAGATTTGGTACCTGAAATTTTTGTGTGTGTCCTCGTTTTTATTTCAAACCTGAAAAGTCAGGCGCAACTTCTTATAAAAGTACAAACTGAAAGTTAGTGCCTTTCTTCCTGCTGGGCGATAATGTCGTGTCCCCAAATGTTGGAACATTAATGAATACCTAAAACCTCTGAACTGCAGGTAAAAGAGAAATTAAAAACAATATTCAGGTTCCTCAGTTTTGACAAATGTAGTGTGAACAACTTGAGATCAAAACACATGCATGTATGTAGCATTTTTGTGTGTGTGTCTAATGTGGGTCATCTGATCATCCTGGCTTTCACCGCAGCAGGATGGGCTTATTGTATTGTCTGACAGGAAACGCACACACTCACACATAAACATGCATGTGTGCACGTGTCTGTGTGTTATCACCTGTAGACAATACAGAGGAACAGGAGCACAAAGACAGGAGAGTGTTGTCCTGAGGGCTGGCGAGCAGAGCCGCACACACATTCAAACAACACGGGCTAAAAATGAGCTCATACCTGATGTAATGACACAAGGAGAGCTCTTCTTCTTGCTTCTTCTCTTTCACAGATGAAATTTAATCATTCTCGCCAGCATTCCTGTTAAAAGAATGCACCAAAGTAGACTCTAAACTCGACTCAGTGTCAGCTGAAACATAAATCAGTAAAGTGCTTAAAGTCCATGAGGCTTGAGAGCGCCTTAGGTTGCTCAAACGTGCAACATTCATGCCAAGACCACATTTTTCAGCCTCTCTGCAAATAGCAACATTAGGTCACCTCTAAATCTTCTTTAAGTACCAGACTAGTTGGTGGTGTTGGTGTCAGAGGTACCAAAGAAAAAGGTTGAGAGCATGAAATATGAGGCTGTGAAGGCAATACGGAGGAGGGGGAGATGGAGGAGAGGAGGGTATGTGGGAGTTTTCTTCTGTGCTGGGGGGTAGAAGACAACTCTGCTAAAAGAGAAAGAAAACTCCTCCCAAACACAGAAGTGCATGAAAGGCGGGGCTGAGAGCTCACAAATCACTCCCCAAAGAGAGGAGGAGGAGGGCAGAGTTTGTGACAATGCTGCGCTACTTGTTGTTGCCCATCCAAAGGAGCCGGTCAGCAATTTTTAGCTAGTCAGTCATTCAAATTATGAAAGTCAATAAGTTTGTGAAGTGAGAGAAAAGAGCAGCGATCACACACTGAGGAGGAGCTCACACTTGCAGGTAGGAATGAGAAGTTTGTAGGAGCACACTTGTATGCAGTGGGGTGTAGGAATGTGTATGTGGGGAAGTTGACAGCAGAGGAGACGGAGCTGAGGCAGCTATCTTTATGATCGTCTTCTGAATGCAATTTTTTTACCCCGTTTGTCTGTTTTTCTACTTGTTACTTTCTTTCTCTGGCTGCTGTTTATCTCCCTACGCCGCTGTGCTTTCCCTTCATCTCACAGCTGTCTGTCCGTCCATCCCTCTTGGTTTCCTTGTTTACAGCTCCCAGTGAGTAAAATTTACTCTGGGATTTTTTTCTTTGAGCAATAAGTTGCCATCCCAAGGCGCTGGGTGTAACTGCGGTTGCTGGGATTGGTGGTGTTAGCTGTGGAAAACCCAGCAGGAAATAATTACACGAAATATGAAAGATAAGACCAACGGCATTTCTTTCATCATTTTCTTTTTCTTGTTAGGCTCGCTCACTTAAGCATTTGCTTATCCTGACTCGATGTGATAAATGACTCAAAAATCTGGCTGCTTGTCAGAGATGGCGTTGCTTAACACTTTACAACACCTAAAATTAGTCGTTGCTAAATACGAAGATGATGAATATGTGTTTGTGACATATGACTTAAAAGATTTGTGAGTTTAAAACAAAACTGTAAATTAAAAGCTCTTATCAGACAGCGCTTTGCTGTTTTGCTCACGATCACTTTGACAGGTCGAGGCTGAAACTCTGACCTCTCAGTTATGAGATCACATCTTTAAACAGCAAGCCACCAACTAAATGATGACAGAGTCAGGCATGTGTGTCTGTGTGGTGTTGATGTTGGGGGGGGACACATGTATGCAGCAGGTTGCTTCAGACATTAGTCAGTGTCATGTCTGAACTTCTCAGTGGAGTTGGAGTAAACCAATGAGATTCAGCCTTTAATGCTAAAATGTGTCTGTGTCAGATGCAAGGAGCACAGATTTGTGACGGTTGTGTGTTTCCAGGGTCAGTATTGTATGTGTAGTGTTGTGTTACTTGGATTCCTTGTGGTGTCAGTTGTTTGGTATTCCAGTAAGCCATCAGCACTATACAACCTACTAATCTTTGCAAAGACAGAGACCCTGCATAGCTGGAAAAGGGGGAAAAACAGATATTTATGGTCTTTATTTAAGTACATTGCTGCATTACTTGGTCATCACCAATATGTGGTACTTTAAATCTGAAGAAAATATTGTACATTTTCCTCTAATGCTTGCATCCGATGCCCAGAAGACTTTAGAGAGACACAAACATGTGACAAATACAGAGAGTACGATCCAGATTTATCCATCCAGCAGTATACTAAATAATATAGTTGGGAACTTTGAAGCATCTGGGCTAGACACAGCATCTTCAACATCAGTGATGTGGATTGTGTCAAAGAGGCTAAGTATTTTTGAATTAAACTTAGAACCTGCAATTTTTCTTTATTAAAGCAGTACGACAGATGACGTGGAAATATGGACAAAAACAGCACAATGGTACCTTTCTACTATGCACATTACATGATGTTTAATGACATTTTAAAAAAGCTTTACAAGATTTGAAATGGTGTTACAGGTACCCCTCGTCCTTATGCTAAGCTCACATCATTATCCTCTAGCTCTAACCTTTCCTTATTGTTGTACAGACAAGTATGAAAAGGCTTGAAGTGGGATCAGTCTTGCCATCGAACTGTCAGAGAGAAGGCAAATGGGTCTGTTACCCAAAATGTCAAACACTGATTTAGTCATTTATGTGAAGAAGTGTTGGGTGGCTGCGCTTCAGGAGGTAGAGGAGATCATCTACTAATCAGAAGCTTGGTGGTTTGATCACTGGCTTTTTGGCAAGAGACTGAACGTCGAGTTGCTCCGATACAACCATTGGAGTGTGAATGCTAGGTGTGAAACACTTGGACACAGAAATAAGCCCTTGTATGAATGTGCGTGTAAATGGGTAATTGGGGCTTGTTGTAAGAAGCGGTTGGGGTGATCAAATTAAGTATGTAAGTACCAATCAATTTACATTTAGAGTAACATATTTAGCAGGTTTTTTGTTTGTTTTTTCCTGCTTCATATCGATCCATTTGGGATCCTTTTGAGTCCACATGTAGTTAATGTAGTGGGTATGTGCTACCTTACCTTACTTAACCTGTTTCCTGTTTTTGTTCTGCCTGTTTTCTCAACAAAAGCTTGAGTAAATGAAACCAATCACTGTCCTGGTGATTTTCCTTTTGGAGATAAGCCAGAATTTGTTATACAGCCTGGCTTGCACTATCCGTGCTTCCTTGTAAGTAGCATAGCTTTAGTTGTGAAATAACAATAAGATGACAGTGATAACACTAACCAATGCTTCAGGCATATATAGCCTTTAATTTGATCAATTTAACAAATAATTAAATATATCAGCTTTTTAATTCAATTGTTTACACATGAGAAGATGTCAGAAGTGCATCCCACAATGCAGTGCAATCTTTGTAGTTCAAACATCATTTGAAACTTGGTTTCAGATTTAAGGTTGCAGGTTCTTCCTGACAGTTCACTCTGCATCTTTTACTGAAGTGAAAATCTACAAGCTCCATTCATCACCTACTCAGCTGCCACTTCGTGCAACTGTCTGACAGTGTGGTGTACAGTGACTGTACAGTTAAGACTGATGCGTAAATGTACAAAATGAGTGCACATGCTGAGGGGAAGTTAGGTGTGACTGTCTGACAGAGTGAGAGATGTGCACAAAGGTTTAGAAGTATGAAATGGCAGCTACTGCTGTGGGATTTAATAAGAGCCTCATTAATATGTTAAACACATCTCTCACACACACACACACTCTTTCACACACACACACACACACACACACTGGTGAGCCCACGCACTGAAGAGCGCAGTAGGACACCTCTCCCTCTCTCTAACAAAGACTGGCTCTACACAGTGGTCATGTGACAGTTGTTCCCATTGTTCACTTCTGGCCAGGGGTGGTTTTCCTAATGTGTGTGTGTGTGTGTGTGTGCATGCGCATGAGTATTTGCGTGCATGTTAAAGCAGGAAGACACTTTAAGCCAGCCAGAGGAAATCCCTCATTCCCAAGCATGTTGATGTTTGCGCTCGTCCTCCCGGTTGTGTGTATGCTCGTGTGTAATGACAGACCACCTCTGCAGCATCTGAAGCTTAATGTTAAAACCCTACTTTATTTTTGAAGCATTTTATCGAGTGTGTTTTTTAATCTAGACGCTCGGTTTGTGTTTTGTAAACCATCTGTCCATGGTACCAAAGGACTAAAAGAGATTCGCGGAACTCTCTTAAAGACTCCTGATGTTCCCCAAAAAGGCCAATATTTTAAAACCACTACTTGAGTGGATTAGCCAAAGAGCTCTCTGCCTCCTGGCTGATGTGTTGGGTTGGCTGGAGAGATGCTGAGAGAGCTCACCATCAAAACATTTGACTAAATTGAATTGAACCGATTGCAAAAGTAGTGTCCTTCAGATGGAAATGGCTCAAGAGATACTCTGTGAAAAGGAGGAAGGCATATTTGTTTTATTGATAGTAATTCTTTATAATGAACTGCTGTCCTCTAAATGTTTATACTGCCATTTCCTCTTCCCGTTAACCTACACGTCCCCCCCCCCCCCCCCCCTCCAAGGTCTTGTGCACAAATGTTATTGTTCCAAACCCAAGGCCTTCACTAGTGTTGGTGACAAACCAAATCTCACTTGAGGATGTTTTGTCTGTTACATGGCTAAAGAATAAAACTTTTTATTGGCTGGCAGACCTTTATGAACATGTGAAACTGTGTGAATTTCCCTTTTAACCATTTATTTTGGAATTGTCTAGCTACCCAATCTTACTGGGTTGAGGTAATAACAAAAATTTTACTTGTACTCAGCTTTGGGCTACCAGATGTTTAGGTAAGATAGCATAAATACCTTCTTAAAATATTCCTCATAACCAGTTTAAATACAATAACAATGTGACAGTTGAATAAGGATCCACCAATTGCAGGGGAATGATTGGGCATTTTGAAGGATATTTATTAAATGAACCTGAGGAATAAAAACTGAAACTTTATGACTGTTTTTCCTCTTTGTAACCGTCTACATTGCACTGTTAGTATATGAACATGAGTACGTTTGTAAACATGAAATATGTAAACATAGTTATTTCTTGTTGTTTCTGAAGGTAAGACTGCATCAAGTTTCTGATATGTTGATTTTTCTTACTGCTGTTTCATTTTAGTTTAGTTTTGATTTAAAAAATAATAATAAATTTATAAGCAACAACTTTTTTTTTCCTCCAGCTCTTAGAATGAATAATTTATCATTATCTTGAAATGTTCATTCCTGTGTGTTTGTACGAAAGCACATTATTTAAAACAAACAGTTTTTCTGTAAAACAACAAGCGAAAATTGATACCAGTTGAAATGTGGGTCAAAATTGTAGAAATAATGACTCAGCATTCTTGATATTTTTTTGTTGATACCCCTATCTTTTCTGCCGTATACTGATTATATTGTCACTTGTGCTTCTGAGGGATTATGTTATGAGCGCTAGTATTAACCGTTACGATACTGATTTTAAGAAGTTTTTACGTTACTTAACGTGCACACACCTTGTACATGAAAAAAAGGCACTAGCAAGTGTCACTCAAACCTAATGTGAAGTTAAAACTTGGTGGTATAAAACACAAATTCTTTGGCATGGATGTCTTTTCAAATCTGTCTGACCCACTATAGCGTATACTGTCCATACATAGGAAATAATAGACTTGGTATAGGAAGCACTTGCACTCATTTGCAGAGTTATAACTACTGGTTGAACAGCTGTGGAGAAGAGAGGGTGAACCAGGGACAAAGATAAAAGTGGTGGGGAACTAGACGAGTCCATTATTATAAGAGGTAAAAGGATAAAGAAAAGGGAGAAGGACAAGTCTGGGAGCTGCCATGATGGACAGGCAGGGAGGAAGGGAGGGAGGGCATGTCTGTGTGGAGGAGGGTGTGAGACTACAAGAGAAAGGGGGAAGATGGATGAGTAGGGACCAGTGAGAGAAGAGTGAAATAATGCAGAAAAAAATAAATGGTTGGAAAAGAATAGGCAAATGTACAGGACAAGAGTGTAGCTGTAGCTCTCAGAATCAATTGTTTATGTATTAGTTAAACGGACCCAGTATACGGGAGTAAGTGCTAAATGTTTGTGTTTTCAATCAGTGAGAGTCAGTCAATTCTCTTCTGCAGGAGAGTGTGTGTCTGTGTCTGGCAGATGGTCAGGGCCACACACACACAAATACACATACAGCTGACCGTCCCCAAGGGTCGTATAATAGCTTCTCCTGTTGTAGTCGTTCTACCCTTCAGAGGAATCCACTCTCTCTGACCCGGCATGCCTTAGAAGGACTTTTACTGTGTACACTGAAGAGTCCTGAACCAGCCAGCTGTTCCTTTCTCTAAACCATTATTTGCATTTTTATTGATATTCATGATTACAAGCTGGTGGCTCAGTGACCCCCTGCTGGAGTTAAGTTTTAGCATTTAGTTCCAGTTTAAGGCGGTCCTGGTTTATTTATAGGAGTGACCAAACTCCAAGAACCTACTGAAAGGTTGTGTCCTCTCGTTTGTAGCCTTCTCCTTTGAGCCGGTGTTAACTCTAGCGTTTGCCATTTAACGTGACAGCAAACAACAGCCGTAGATGAGAAACTATGCGAGTATTTTTGCCAAAAGACCAAAAAAGTGCTACTAAACACAAATCTTGGAGACATCACACAGGGTATCAATCATCTCAGTCATTGAGCATACTTTAGCACAGCCCTGGAAGCGGGGAAATTGACTTCTGTGGCTGTAATGCTGCTCCAACAAGTGCTCCAATTTATGCTTTCACATATTTTTAAGCGCTAGTTCTGTTCGCATTGGCAGAAGTCTAAACAAAAATGCTACAAAGACATTTTATCATTTCGGCTTGCTATCAAAGTATTAAATGTAAGACAGTTTGCTGCTAGGAGGCACGTTTCTGTACTGTACACATGGTCTGAAATGATGTCCGTCTGAGCTGTTAGTTTTTGTTGTTTGTTGCGGATCATCTTTTTTGTTATTGCACATGTAAAAGTGGTCCAACAGCATTTTTCTGCAGTTACTGCAGGTCAGTTGAACACCGGTCAGTTTGATTATGTTCCTTCAGCTTGTGTTCTCTGATCATAATCAGGCTGTTTAACAATAGCAAACACGGGCTCAGTTGTTCAGATCAGATTCTTAGGTTTGAGATTAGAGAGCGGGTCAGTTGAATCCAGTCTGCTACCGTGTTATTTTAGTTTGTACAGTATGACTAACTGCTGTGCTGTGAGTGATTCAGAGCGGATAAAGCTGTGCTGTTCACTCATCGTCACACAGCAGGGGAATTTCTCTGTCCTGTGTTTTAGTTCCCTGTCATCCTATCGGTCATGTTCATCATGCTGTATTTATAACTGTGTCTGTCTGTTCATTACACAAGATCTAGCTAATGGGCAAAAATAAAGTTGGGTGCAGTGCTGCTCTCTTTTCTTTTTTTCTGTTTTCCCTTTTTTTAAGTATCTGGTGTATGAATCAGTTTTTAAGGAGATTACTGGAATACAAAGTATTTTGAAAATGTCCTAGTGTTATACTGATACTGATACTCAGAGGTTGTTGCTAAAAATATCACATAACACTGAGGCACACAGGGTCAGACCTCTATTCTGTTCTCATATCCACTAACAGAGGGCTGAAGTCAGCCTTCAGTCTGGTGTGGGAGAAAAGAAAACGTGGCTCCGATCCAACTATTGTATAAAAATTGGCTCAGGCGAAATTCTCAAACACATCTACTTTACTTTAATCTTCCCCTCTTCAGTGGAAATATTAAATTGTTATCCATTTGCTAACTTATGTGGATTTTATTGGCTTCGTTTTCAGACACAGTGTAGCTACAGATTTTGTTTCAGAGTGTGCACATGAAATTTTTTGTTTTTTTAAAAAAAAGGGGGGGGAATCCATTAAATAGAGATGGGGTGTTATTCAGAGGTCAGATTAACTTGCTGCATCTACTAAACATTAGCGAAAAGTGCTAGTAAGTATTTCTGTATGTATGAACACTTGAAAGAGAGTGAGAATGATGGCTTTGTGTCTCCATTAAAGAGAGACAACTACTGTATACTGGCTGTGTGCGCCATTTCATCTCAGTCAGTGCTTCATGTCAGCCATTGTTACACAAATGTATAGCTGAGATTACTGTTCGTTATAACACACCTGAAGACAGCTAATTTGTTTGATTCATTCACTTAGTTTCCTTTATATTTGCAGGAACTCAGTAAAGTTCTTAATCTTTATTAAGTAATCCAAAGTCATGGTGTATGTCATTACTGTTTAACAGTAAATGTCTGTATGTGTTTTGTTTCCAGAGTTGAGGATGATGGCAGAGGGGCGTTTTGCTAGTCTGCCCAGGTCTCTTCAAGCACACCACACCCTGGGAGGAGGCACAGGCCACTCTGGAGTACCCAGCAGCCCTCTTGGTGCCCCAAGCAATAATACCTGCTCCTCCAGGAGGCACCAGGCCTCTCTCACATCCTCCATGGATCTTCTCAGCTCCAGACCTGGGTAAGCTGTGTAACCATCATAAGCTCACTGCTGTTGAGTCATTTATTAGAAATCAGCAATAGTAACATTTCCCAGTGTGAGTAACTGTTTGCTTTTTGTCCTGCAGTCTCCATCCAGGCCAGTGTGGCAGCCTATCAGAAAAGCCAGCTGCCACCTACCAGCCAATCTCTATTCATGGGACTCTGCCTCGGCGCAAAAGAGGAGGGGTCAACCTCACACATGGAAACTACACCTGGGACCCCAAAGCCAATCACACAGAGCCTTTAATTTATGAGAATGCATTACTGACTGCTGAGTACCCTCATCAGTCCATGACCTCTTCACTGGTCCAAAATATCGCTGATGACTTCCATGGTTACAGGTAAACATGTTCACAAACACAGACAAACATGGATAATGCTTCTGGATGTTTATAGTTTCATTTTCATTCTGCGGTTTGTTCTTGCACATTCTGGGCAAATGACAGTCTTCATCACAAGTACGACTGTTGCTTATCTTTATATCTGTCAGATGTTTGTGTAGGGAAACCATCTTTCAGAAGAAGCACCTTTTGTTCAGTACTATCATGATAAAAGGTGATTGTTGCAGGGGTGTCTTGTCATTCTGAAGGCTGGCAATGTTTGATGATCAGAGACTGTTAGTGCTCTCGAGAAAACACTGCTCCTCTTCAGACTGGAGAGTGAGACAGTGTGGAGTTGGATGGAGAAAAGTGAGGTTGTATAGAGACCCCTGAGGGGGTGTAGTGATTAGCTCAACTTCAGAGGGAGCACACACACACACACACACAAACCCACACACATCTCATCCCTCATCATGTCCTCCACCTTTCTATCTCTAGTGTAGAGTTACAACAGACTGTATCTGATGTAGCCAGCTTTGTGTGTGCATGTGATGTGCGTCTGTGGGCGCATTCGTGTAGCCCCCAGCAGTTGGGTTACCTTTGTTGGTCAGGGTGTGGCGTGGCAGATCAGAGACTACTGTGAAGTCTTTGTCTCTACTTTTTATCTGTCTGCCTCCATGCCGGATAGATTTCATAGACCGCTGACATACAGTGGGACAATTTGTCCAGGTCAAATTCAGCCTGTACAGGTGGCAAAATAATGAGTAGCATATTGTTCTTTTTTTTGTGTGTTCTTTCACAACGTTAGTACAACTTCATGGGTATTTTCTTGTTCTTTTAAACAGCTAGCACAGAAAGTGCCAGTTTTTACACCTTTCATGCATAAATGAGCCTTTTGACTGATTAAAGTTCATGAAAATTCAGCCATTACCTGATGATAAAGTTCATCAAGAAAGCATATTTCTAAAGTTTTGGCATGTCGGTTCTCATCCACCCAGGGGCGTAATTTCCAGGGGGGTTAAGGGGGTTATGACCCCCCCCCCCCCCCCTCAATAATCAGACCCAGCCAATATAACCCCCCCAGTAAAATTATGAATTATCTTGCATAAATAGGCTGCTAATTGTCTTTACTCATTTTGAATGTGAAATAGTTGCATGTTTAATCATCTGGGAATTTACCCAGATTTATTTATTTATTTAGACAGAGATCTTGACACCCCCCCCCCACCCCCCACCCCCCCACCCCCAGCCTTACTTCAAGTTAAGACTGTGAGAATCAGGCAAAAGTTGCTTTTGATTATTCCTTCAGATTACCTGTGCAGGTTTGAACCATTCAGATGTTGAGTCCAAATATTGAGACTACAGATAATTAAACATATCTTTTTAAAATATCTACATACTCAGGAAACAAATACGATTATTAGGTTACTGGGTAAAGAGGGAACGGAAGGAAAGTGAGCATGCTGTTGTGTAGAAAAACACGAAAACACAGTCTTATCTTTTGCTCAGCATGAAACTGGAGATAAACAAACCACCAGGGACCTGCTGTGATAGCTTGATAACCTGGTCGTTTCAGTGATGAATCAGCGCAGTTGAGTTTTTAAACTTATCCATCTACTGACTCAAATCCAGAGTATTTCCAAATAAGGCTCAGTTAGTATATTTGTCTCTCTCATGTTGTGAACTCTCTGTCGTCATTACCACTCAGTTGTTGAATTATTCCAGGCCAAAACTCACAGCCCCACTGGGGCGAGGCACCTTGAGGAGACTGTTGTTGTGATTTGGCGTTATACAAATAAAATTGAGCTGAATAACTTCAGGTGATATAACACAGTTTTGCATTCTGAGCTACTTTTCATTTTTTAAAAACGTGTCTAATTTGATTTAGATTGTTTGCCATTAACTCCACTTTAGGCTGACAGCAAAGAATGTCAATAGTGTTCCCTTTAAGCAGTCAGAGCAGATCCAAAATTATTGCAACTTTAAGTAATAAACTTTGGATCTCGATGCCTTTGAAATGGTTGCTTCAAAGACGAGGACCAGGTTTGCACCCACTCAGTCAATTGCTGTCGTCAGATTGATTACAGTGTGTTGGCAAGCTGCAAGTCTGCATTTATGAATTAGACTGCAATAATTTGCTTGCGCACTCCAATCTGTCGCAGTGTGGTCGCAGTCAAGCCAAGTTGGGCCACAGTTTTTGTAGCCATGTGCTTTCTGCACCCAGGCAAACCTTGTGATTGAAAGTGATCACCCTGAGGTTGAGGACATGTGCAACCATGACAACCACCTAGTCACACGCTCTTCTATTTTGACTCTAGGGTGACTGAGCCATAATGTAAGGATGGCAGCTAATGACCTGACAGAAAGGAAAGTATCTTATTCAAGTCCACATCCTCAAATTTAAAGTTTCCTGTTCAATTATGCTGGTTCTTCTTAGTTTTTATGAGTTGACACAAATTCTTTTTCCTATTCAAACTAAAACATTCAAACTTTTTATTTTTCTAGTGCACATATAGATTGCTCTTAACACTCCCAGAAATTTTCCAAATTCCAGAGTTTCCTCCCACCTCTGGTCATTTGGTTTCAAACTACAAACAATTCACAGCAGAGATTTCTATAAAATGATGAGTATGTCTTTATGGAATGTAACCACTGACTGTCCATTGCTGGCCTATGACCCCTAACCTTATGTCACACTATCTTCCCATTGGTCCATGTGTCTTTGTGTTGACCTTTGAGGGCAGCTCTAGGACCACCAAGAAAGGAGGGGGAGGAGGAAACTGAGCAGACAGAGTTCAGAGTTGGAGGGAGTATAGATGGACAATAACAGACTGGTGATATCTGAAACTTTTCTTTTTATTTGTATAGTGTAAATGAAATTCTGAATTCCCCACCCGCTAACAATAACTCACTAACAAGTACTTTATGTAAGGTTTGTTCATATAGTGCTTTTTAAGAGCCAGAAAGTGCTTTACTGTATAAAATAAGATGCAACAAATTGTATAAATGGATAAAACGAAGCAAACGCAATCGTGCACGGATCTCAAGTCCAAGGAAAGCAAATTCTACACAAACAGATATCAAACATTTCTTTAGAACAATAGTTCAGTGTTTAATTTTAAACATTATGCTACCTTGGATACCTTGGATGCACTATAAAATGCATACCAGTAAACAGATCATCATTGATCATCAAGAACAAAATGGACTTCCTTTTTCCAAATGCACTCAATATTATTGTTTGTTTTTTTTTTTGTAGTTTTGTGAAAGCTGAATCATTACAAAAGGTTCACTAAAAATGTCCTTTTGTAGGCTAAACTCAACAGATTGTCCTGGAAAGGGGATGATTCAGAGTAAATCTGCTATCTACAGCAGTGCAAATGACATTTAGCCTTGTATTTTACCTGTTTGTACTGAAAAGATGTTGTATCTGAAAAGATGCCAGGTGTCAGAGCCGTTCTTATTCTAATTTATTCTAATTTATCAGTTTATTTAGTTTTTGTTACTCCGTTTCATTTCTGCTTTGCATTGTAGGACAACTGTCTGCCAACAGAGCCAGTGTGTTTTGCAGCATATTGTACGAAACTAAGATCAAATGCCTTTTGGGAATTAATTAATGCCATTTATTTTAGAATAACTGTTCAGCCTGTGGTATTAAAACTAGAATGCATAGAAATCAGCTAAGATAAACACAAACTGACAGTAAATTGAGACTTTTCACTTTCTAATGGAAGCACACTGACCTCTGTAGGCTGCCTTCAGACTCTGCATGCTGCCATCAACTTTTTCCATTTCTCCCTATCCTTGTCTGTCTCTCTCTCTCTGTCTTAGCCTCCCTTCAACACACTCTCTCTCCCACACACACAAATATAGTGTAGTTCCTAACTTAAGCCAGTTGTGGTCTTGCTGAGTATTGTGCGGTGAAGCGCAAAGAACAACAGTAGCCAGAAAAAGATTGTGGCGAGTGCTGCCTCGCAGTGGTCAGCTCGTGTCCCCTGGAATGCTTCGCTATCGCACATCCATCATGCTCTGTTTAAATTCTTTTAACGCTGTAGCCAGGATGAGTAAACATTGCTAACCTAGCACACAAGGAGTGACACCGAATCTCTGTTTGCTCCGGGGCTATCACTCTGTTTGTGAGCCTGACCTTTGACCTGCCTGAGGGGAATTTTCAAAAAAGGGAATTTCCCTCCCTCAATTTTGGCACTTTTAACCCAGGAGGATGTAGATGGGTGTTGTCTGTCTGCATTGAACCCACCTAATCCTGGAGATCCAGGCTGAGGTTACAAGGGGCAAGTGGTTGGAGTGGTAAAAAACTTTGGTCCCATCAAAGGTCCAGCAAACCACTGACCTCAGAGAAGCAACACACATGGATACAGAAAATGTTCAGTGAGTTTCTGATTTTAGTTCAGATTTCAAACCACAGAAATTCCTCTACTGCTTCTATGTCCTTTATCTTCAGCGTTGAATATCAAGCACTAATCAGTGTATGCCAAACATAATGCATTACCTGCAGCAGGTGCTTTTATAACATAGGACAGAGGCTCTGCAGCCACTCACAGCTCTTTTCCCATTGGTAGAAGCTTCCCATTGCTTTGATATAGAGTATCACCAGCAGTTCACATTTTAAATTTTGTCAGCATGTCAGCAGTGCAGTGGTTAGCACTGTCATCTCACGGCAAGAAGGTCTCTGGCTATTTATAGCTTCCTCCCACAATCCAAAGACGTGTTAGATTAACTGGTGAGTTTTAAAATTGAATTTAGGTACAAATGTAAGCATAAATGTTTGTGTCTCTATTACCCTGCAGTAGACTGGTGACCTGTCCAGGGTGTACACAACCTATCAGACAGCTGGGATAGGCGCCATCCCCACTGTGACCCCTATATTGGATAAGTGAAAGAGGATGGATGGAGTAAAAGAAAGCTATATCTATCGCTTGGTGCTTCATCCTGTAATTTTGGAATAGCGGGGGAGAGCATGGATGCATACACATACCCATCTAGTTTTTTATTCCTCATAGTTGTATATTTTACTTTTTTTTTTAAAAAGCAAAGGAAAATTGAGAATTTAACAGCAGGCAAACAGATTCGTTTGCTGTCTCTGCTAATACCTGAAACTTGTCTTGTCTTACTTCTGTAAATGGTCTACAGTGAAAAAAAATAACCCCAAAAATGTGAAAAGACGTTTCAGGAATGAGCACACGGCATCTGTATGGGAATGAATGAAAGGGAGCAATTTCGGAAATGCTGTGGAAAGTAGAGTAGATCGAAAGCACTTGATCACATCTTCAAACTCGATGCTGCTGCTAGTTTTGTGGCAGTTTAGGAGGTGAGGCAAGGGGGCGGTTCAGAGCGTGAATTCCTGAAAGAGCGCCCCATTCTTAGACTTCAAAAAACTTTCACAACATTACATTCGATACTGTTGACCATAATATCCTATTAGAGCGATTAGAACATGCTGTAGGTATTACAGGTACTGCACTGCAGTGGTTTGTATCATATCTATCTAATAGACTCCAGTTTGTTCATGTAAATGGAGAGTCCTCTTCACACACTGAGGTTAATTATGGAGTTCCACAGGGTTCAGTGCTAGGACCAATTCTGTTTACATTATACATGCTTCCCTTGGGCAGCATCATTAGAAGACATAGCATAAATTTTCACTGCTATGCAGATGACACCCAGCTCTATCTGTCCATGAAGCCAGATAACACACACCAATTAGTTAAACTGCAGGAATGTCTTAAAGACATAAAGACCTGGATGGCCGCTAACTTTCTGCTTCTTAATTCAGATAAAACTGAGGTTATTGTACTCGGCCCTGAAAAGCCTAGAAATATGGTATCTAACCAGATTCTTACTCTGGATGGCATTACCTTGGCCTCCAGTAACACTGTGAGGAACCTTGGAGTCATTTTTGACCAGGACATGTCCTTCAATGCACATATTAAACAAATATGTAAGACTGCTTTCTTCCATTTGCGCAACATCTCTAAAATTAGAAATATCCTGTCTCAGAGTGACGCTGAAAAACTAGTTCATGCATTTATTACTTCCAGGCTGGACTACTGTAATTCATTATTATCAGGATGTCCTAAAAACTCACTGAAAAGCCTTCAGCTAATCCAAAATGCTGCAGCAAGAGTCCTGACAGGGACTAGAAAGAGAGAGCATATTTCTCCTGTTTTCAGGCCCCTCTTCTGTGGAACCAGCTTCCAGTTTGGATTCAGGAGACAGACACTATCTCTACTTTCAAGATTAGGCTTAAAACTTTCCTTTTTGCTAAAGCATATAGTTAGGGCTGGACCAGGTGATCCTGAATCCTCCCTTAGTTATGCTGCAATAGACATAGGCTGCCGGGGGATTCCCATGATGGTAATGGCCTGCATTTGTATAGCGCTTTTCTAGTCCATAGGACCCCAAAGCGCTTTACACTACATTCAGTCATTCACCCATTCACACACACATTCACACACTGGCGATAGCAAGCTACATTGTAGCCACAGCTGCCCTGGGGCGCACTGACAGAGGCGAGGCTGCCGGACACTGGCGCCACCGGGCCCTCTGACCACCACCAGTAGGCAAACACGGGGTTAGTATCTTGCCCAAGGATATTTGGCATGCAGCCAGGATGCAGCCTGGGATCGACCCACCGACCTTCTGATTAGTGGCTGACCTGCTCTGCCACCTGAGCTACAGCCACCCCTTTGAGTTTTTCCTTTCCAGTCACCTTTCTCGCTCACTATGTATTAACAGACCTCTCTGCATTGAATCATATCTGTTATTAACCTCTGTCTCTCTTCCACAGCATGTCTTTTATCCTGTCTTCCTTCTCTCACCCCAACCGGTCGCAGCAGATGGCCCCGCCCCTCCCTGAGCCTGGTTCTGCCGGAGGTTTCTTCCTGTTAAAAGGGAGTTTTTCCTTCCCACTGTCGCCAAAGTGCTTGCTCATAGGGGGTCATATGATTGTTGGGTTTTTCTCTGTATCTATGAAGCGCCTTGAGGCGACTTATGTTGTGATTTGGCGCTATATAAATAAAATTGAATTGAATTGAATTTATGGCGCTTTTTCCAAATACAGTGATGGACTGAGTCATACAATCGTCAAATAAACCTCACAAAGAAATTAGTTCAGCTCCAGTATAGTCAAGTGCTTTAAGTTTTACTTTATAATACATTTAATTTGATTTATTTTGTACTCAGGTATGCATGCATACATTTATAGATCTGTTTCTAAATAGGACTACACATGCTAATGGATGTTGTTTTCATCTGTTTGGCAATTTTGAAGTTTTGTTGGTAATCATTCTGTCATAATGTCATAAATGCAACACACACATATACGGTATTATTGCAATGGCTGAATGTTTAGTGTATAGTATAGGGGTTTACACTGGTGAAGGATGCCCAGTTTGATTTTAGGTGACAATACAAAACAAAACAAAAAATCAACCTGGCGGAGCGACCTACTGTAGCGACTCCTTGTGGTGCAGCTGAAAGTGCTTTCTCTCAGCACCTTCAGGAAGTTCCTGATTGTGTCAGACACAGCCACTGAGAGGAAACCTCGGTGCAGATTTCATCTGTAAGCCCTGACAACCTGCCAGATGACTGATCTGTGCACCTAAAATAGAATCAGGTTTAATATGCTGCATTTCATCGGTTCTGCAAACTCATTAAGGGTAAGAGTGATCTGAACACCTGCCATGAATGATGACTATACATTGTTGTGAATGGGGGCTTCTGTTCAGTTACATAACTAAATCCCACTCATTATTTGGGGCCATGTTTAAACTGTGAGGGCTTAGAGCTGCACATATTTGGTTTGGTAAGTAATGGACTGTGCTAATATTCCCGTGGGAAAACCAATGCAGGCCTAAGGGATTTAAACTACCAACCTTGGTAATGTAGCCACGGATTTGAGCTAATTACCCCTTTCACTGAGCCCCTGGTTGTAAGCCTCCTGTCGAGACTGAGCTGCAACTCGAGTACCAATGTTCAACGCAGAGATGGAGAGCACAGAAAGAGTTTTGTTAAGGGATAAAATGTGACAAGCTAACATTGGCGGAAAAAACAAACGGAGAACAAAAATACGAAGACTGAAAATGAGTAATCTGATCTTTAAACAATTGATAAACAAAAGTGATTAAAAAAGCAGATAAAACTGCAGCGCGTGTAAGCTGAGATTAGGAAGATGGACAAAAGCATTTTTTTGTGAATAAGAGAATTACAGAAAAATGCAAAAAGAGGAAATTAGAAAAGTGTGTGTTTGTGTGTGTGCTCTAACCTCTCTGTGAAATTGTCAGTGGACTCTGAATGGCAGGCGTGTGGCTGTGATGTGTTATGATGGGGGAGGAGAGAGAGAGAGAGAAAGAGAGAGAGAGGCCAAGTCAGACAGGCAGTAAGGGAACATGTTTACCACTGAAAGAAAGGGAGTGAAAGTCAGGCAGCGAAACCGGGAAAACAGGAGACTTAAGGCAGTGTAGTGCAAACTTTGGTTCCACTTGATTCTTTTTTCTTTTCTTTGAGAAACCCACTCCCAAGTGGGACCTACAGTAGTAGATGTGGATTAACTCTGCGTTGCCACAAGAATCAGCCCTCTGCTTTAGAGCGCAGGTTTGGCTTCTTATCATACAGGCACTTGTTTGGATCACCCTGTTAGACCTTTAAAGAAAAAGTGCCACACCTCCACACCTATAATTCATCTCCTACGGAGTGACGAGGGCTGAATACCCATCTTCAGCACTAGTCAGCGAGCGGCCTTGACTGTGCAGTTTATTTGTAATAGGAGCTATAAGGAGGACCTAAAGGTCCCATCTGGGTCCTTTTGGCAGGATGTGTTCTCTAAATCGGACCTTGTCTCTGTCTGTGTTCCCCAGGGAGCCTGCAGCCGGGCCCGACGCCACAGTGGACTACGTTAAGGTAGGAAAAGCAGTGGTGCTATATTGTTTGTCTGCTGTTGCTGAAAATAAGCGGTTCCATGATAATCAATGTAAATATTTTGTTTACTGAAAATATGGCTGCTTATTACTGCCTATAACGCATAAAACAGTATTTAAAAAGACTGATTGTAAAATGGTAAAACACACAGAAGTAAAATAAGATGTACGACCCCGCCAGGCTTAATTTAGTTTAGCAGACTAAAGTGGAAGCTTGTTGTGTGTATTATAGTAGGAAGGAAAAAGTTATACTAGCAGTTATGTAAAACCTCAGACCTCCCACCCTGCTGTGAAAATACTGCAGTACTAAAGTGAAGACATTTTGCAAGGGGGAATAAAAGTAAAACATTTAGTAAAGCCCACCAATAAAGGATTACATCTAACGGGACACATCTGCCACTGGATATGAAACACCAGCTGTTTCTGCAGACTGAGGTGTAAACATCACTCTTAGGTGAGGTTAATCTAATTGCACCTCGACTACTTGGATAATGTGCCTTTAAATCATACGCTCAGTTTTGTTGCTGTCACACAGCATTAAATCATTTTCGTACCACCTGCACCGCAGTTTTCAGTCAAAGACAGATGACGACCGAGATGCGATGGCTCTGTTAACACAGTTCTTTGCCTTTCTTATTTTTGGCTCCTGTCTGCTTGGTTGTTAAGAAATTTGTATTATTAAGACCATCAAACAAAATACAAACCTTCTGTACTGCACATTTAGTGGAGAAAAGGCAGGGTATCTAATCTAAATACATTTTGAGCAGCAACCAAATTGAGTGCTGAAGCTGGTTTACCTAATCTTTGGTCAGACATTGCCTTATTTAAATCATAATTATGCCTGTATTTTTGCAGGTTTCTTAGAACAACAGTGTTAAACAGACACTGACATGATTGCATTACTGGGAAAGAGTCTGTATTTTTATGTTTTGTTTTGGTTTTAAATCAATGAATGAAATTAAACAGGAACGATTTTCCGATTCCCACGCTTGCAACTGTGTGGCTAGAGAAGAGACAAGTAAACAAATAAACCAGCAAAAATCAAATTGTATTATGAGGCAAAGGCGTGGGAGGAAAAAGCGCAGCAGATAATCAGGCCTGTAGTCACAGACAGCTGTTCATATATCAGCACAGCTCATCGTAGACGGCTCGTCTGTACCTTCTGTTCATAAAGAAATGCGCAGGTTTGTGGACGATTTACACTCAACTTCATTATTTATCAAAATAAATAATTCTGTCATTTTCCTAAATGATATTTGTTTGTGTGAAAATGGTAAACTTTCTTTCCTTGAATGGGGGGAAAAAACTGTTTTTATACCTCACAATAAAAAACAAACAAATTACTCAATCCCTGCATCTCTGTCATAGATTGTAGACGTAGGCAAGAAACAGTGGAAATCAGAGAGAGGAGGGTGGCATGCAAATATGTCCTGAGCTGGAGTCATGCATGAAGTTTGCATTATGTGGTGTCCACACCGACGCTTTGGCCCTCATGACACTGACCTATGTGATCTAATTTTGTCCTGTGAACAGCGACATCATTAGTTTCTTTCAGATCTTTGCAGATGTCATAACATTTACTGCAAACTACTAGATTTTACTGTAAATAAAGCCTGTCATTACATACAAACCCGCAGTGGTTTCTCCACTTTTCTTTTTCCCAACATTTTCTTTCAAATCAGTTCTTTTTCTCTGCGTACGACCACGTCCCAACTACTCCTCTCTCCTCCATCTGTTGGCTCATATGTTTGGATGCTAACACCCCATTGTAAAAAGCAAACTCTGTCCTTCCCATGCGAGCGGGTCACACATGTGGGAGCTAACCTCACAGAACACTTATGGGCTCAAAATGTGGTCATAAATATTTTGTACTTGTAAATCAGGATTTGTATGTGTAAACAGAATTTGTGTGTGTGTAAAAAAAGATTTGTGTGTGTAAAAGAAGATTTGTGTGTGGACTTAGCCAAAAAAAACCCTGCAAGTTACAAGTACAAATTTTGACCCTATTTTTCTTCCTTTCATCTGATTGGCCAATGTCATGTCAATCACAAATGTAACTATCCAATCAGAGAACAGATGGGTTTGGCTGTCGGAGGGGTGCTTTTTTGGACTGCAGGTCCTTGAAGGGTAATACAGTTTGAAGCTGGAGGATCTCTATATAAATATCCGATAGCAGTTAGGTGCCCTAACTTTCAGCAGCTGTTGAAAGGATAAAGTTGTGGTATATCAGTGGTTAGAAATACCATTATTACTTTAGGATTAGTTTAACGCAAAGTCAGGGCTGACCCGGGACCATGGCTGTGAGTCACAGTGCGCAGCATAAAGGTCCTTTCACATCGGATGCAGGGGAAAGCGCATCAAATCCGACTTCTTTGACCCTCTGCGACTCATCTATCCGATCATGGTGTGACGGTGTGAACGACACAAATTCAATATTTTCAAATCCGATCTGGGTCACTTTCGTATGTGGTGCTGAATCCGATACATATCTGATTTTTTAGAAAGCGACTGCTGTTTGATGGTCATGTTGCATTAAATCCGTCTTCTACGTCACTGACACAAGACAGACGCCAACTATCAGCGCCCGACATGGTGAACGCTCCTATCCAGTGAAACTGTTGGGAAGACAACGTTGGAGAAACGTGAACATTTTATTTGTACTGTATAATCTGCAGATTCTGACAGAAATCTGCAGCTAGAAGCAGCGCTCCTCTAAAACAGCAGTAAGGATCATTATTAGGCCAAATGTAAATAACAAAACTTTATAACTTAAAGCAAAACTGGGAAACGTAAAGTCTGAAGTCTTTACATTAAGGGCCATCAGTCACACAATACTGTTTGCTCTGGGTCTAAACAGAGCTCGTCGTGTGTGACGTCTTCTTTTGCGCATGCGGCTGCTCTGAGCGTTCACACTAGAGCGCGTTTGCTGTCGCATTTTAATTGTAGTGTGAACAAGCAGACAAAAAAATCAGATTTGATCAAAAAATCGGAATTGAGCATCAAGACCTGCAGAGTGAACGTAGCCTAAGACTGTTTTTTGATTTTTACAGTTAGGAATATAGCTCTCTGTCTACAATGTGCCGTCTCTCAAGACAGTCAAAACCCTTTAACTGGAACTTGATCAGTCAGGCTAAAATCAAAAGTACTGATATCATCAGGACATTTTCACACTGAGCCAACACCTCTCTGTTACAGAGCTGAGGATGCCTTTGTGCCAAATATCCAGAATAAATATCTACATTTAACCTACAATGACAAAACCAACTCAAAGTGCTCTGACTAAATAGTTTGTGCGATTGTCTCTACATTGTGATTGATGAGACTACAAACCATTATACACATTTAACAATTAAATGTTCTGACAAACACATTTGTTTCGTTTTCTGCTCATTTTATTTCCAAATTAAGAAGCAAATTATGTGAGTGATTTAGAGTGTCCGATCAAAGTGCATGTCTGCACTGTGAGAGGCCCCACAGAGCCGCTGCTGCTCACTCTGTCACTCTGTTTCTGATTCGCTGCTCATGCAGCAACTGAACAGCCTCCTCAAAGATCTACAAAAAGAAGCGAGGGTCCTAACGATACAGTTTCTCGGCCTGTCTTTCTGGGAACCTGTGGATCCATTTTGTACCTTGTCCTCACTAGCAGATTGTTGCGTTTTGTTCTCACTGGCTGGAGAAACGCTTTTGTCACTTTCTAAACGTCTCAGCGCGTGACTGGAGCCACTCGATGCTTTTAGCTCCGCTTTTAATAGCTCCACAACGGCTGCTACAAAAGTCGCGTGACCCTTTTCCATCACAAACTGAAGCACGTATTTGGATCCAAATTTGCGACACAGGTCTTTGTACATTATGATGTACAAGTTTTTTACAGTTTTTAGAGGAGTCAAGTCTCCCCCAATCTTCTCTCTTATATCAGTCACTATCTGCTGAAAATTCAGCTTTACAGCAGTTGTTTGTGTTTTCTCAGAAACGTGAGCGACTAAATATCCAAGACACAAAGTGAGAAAGGTATCGGTCTCTGCAGGCGTAGGAAGCGTCCCAGACGAACACTGCGGGGCGTCGCTACATTTTTCTTCACTCTCTGAACTCTCACGGTCAAGATTTTGGACATCGGTGATTTGAAATATATCACTGTTGACCTCGCTACCCAAATCTCCCTCACCTACACAAGCTTGAGTCTGTGTGCTTTTACAAGTCTCTACAGACTCTGGTTTAAAGTCGTCATCTTCCTCAGTTTGGCGATTCAACAATGCTGTAGCTGCGACTCTCACCATCTACAAAAGCGGGAGCTAAGGTCTTTGCACAGTCCTTTAAAATGTTCACTACACTGTAAACCATCCCAACAAAGTTTGTTGGGGATGTGGATCTATCTGATTGCAAGGATGTGGACCCTGTGATACGACTCAGGGCTGAGTTTACGTTCTTTGCAATCGACACTGAAAATAAAGTCAGTAGTTTGTCAGTAGACCGCCGTTGCCCAAAACCCAAGACCCAACCGAAGCAGTAATGAAAGATGTTTCTGAGGCTGGCCTGAATATCATCCTCTGTCACCCTGCAGTAACTGCACCCATCAAGCAGAGGTTCAACGTTCATCCTGAAAAGGGAGAGAAGAAATGTAGTCAGTCATTTTCCAACACTATCACTGTTTTGTCCAAATCTACAGGCGTCATTAAAATAAACCACATTGATGACTTCACACGTGATGTAAACGAAGCAATGCTGTGTCCTCTGAAAAACCCCTCCGTCACCAGGATTACCCGATGAACCATCTCACGTAAAACGTCTAAGAAGAAGAAAGACTGAATGAAACTGTTTAATAAAGCAAGCTTTAGATTTACCGGTCAGCGGAGCTTTCTTTGTCTCCACGATCATGATTATGTGGGCAGCATGAAACCTGTCGGCGTATGACTTTATACACTACGGTGCTAATGTGCCCTATGAGTGCTCGGCACATCTCGGTCAGCAGATCGACGACATCCGAGGAGATGTCATCAGTGGCTAATGCCGTCCACTGTCTGAAAGAAAAACATTGAGAATGGTTGAGCGAAACAAACCTGTAACCAGTGAATATGTCTGTATATGCTGATAACTGTCTCGCTGACTTTGAGCTTGTGACTTACCTGAGCGATAAATCGTCTAAATAGTTTCTGAGGCATCGTTCAATGTCTCCAAATCTGAACAGAGGCACGCTGAGATGACTGCACCTCGGTTCAGCATGTTCATCTAATGGGATCTAGAAAGAACAGACAGATGTCAGTGAGCAGGCTTTACACATCCAAAATAATAAGAATTAGACCAGCAGCCAATGTAAGGTTTTTGTCACAGCTGCACTAAATAAACAGTATTGGTGCCTCATTTTGGATGTTTCTGTAACAGTTAGTCCACCAGTACCACTAAGCTTCTCACATTTTGCCGGTCCAAGCCCGGATAAAGGTGCAGGGTTGGAATTGTGACATTCCCCCCTCCAGGGGCGGGGGCACCTAGACCCGGTTTGTAGAGTACGCTTGGGGAGTGTGATCGTGTGTACAGCGTCTCTTTATGTCTGTCTCCACGTTGGTTGAGTGTGGAGTAAGTGCATATGAGAGCATGAGGGTGGGAATGGATGTTTGTATCTGTGTGTGCCTGTATGTCTGTGTCTATATGTCAGGTTGGGTGTCAGGCGCCACCTCTCTGGGGACATCTCAGGCCCTCCAAGGTTTGGAGGCCTATCTCCCCCTACCACCACTTCCCCTGCCAGTGGCGGACCCCCTCAGACATCGGTGCGTTGGTGGTTCTTTGTGTCCGGGGATGGGCGTCCAGGTACACACCGGCTCACTCCTTGGCGGCCGCTTATCGGGGCCTGGAGCCTGGGGCTCGCTCGGGCCACTTCGGAGGTGGGGTGCCCCCGGCCTCTCGGCCTGGGGCTCGGTCACTCAACTCCCCCTGGCTTCTGCTCCGCGGCTGCTGAGTGAGCCCTCATCTGGGACTCTCCTCAGCTCTTTCTGGGACAGTGGCACGGCTGCCCCTCTGTTGGTCTTCCTTGGTCTCTTGTGTTCTGGGGGCCTCTGGATGTCTGGAGTTTTGATCTCCTCCATACCTGCTTCACGCCCTGGAGGACGGGGCTGTGGCCCCCCCACACCCTCTAGCAGATTATTACATGAAGGAACCTTTTAAAAAAACAAAAAACAAGCGCGTCCATGGTCACAGGTGTACACACGGGTGATCACACCCACAAACTACACCCTTTTTGGCTCCTACCTCAAAGCACACTGTGTTCTGTTGATCTTATGTGCTGCACAATAATGTTTAACATTTAGTATTTACTGTCATATTCCCATATATCATTGTGATGTTGTTTATTCTATTACTCTTGTTCTCTTCTGCTTGCTTTCTTTTTTCTTTCTCAGCAGGTGATCCAGGTGATTGATATATGCATTTTTTTTTTTCTGCCCGTTCTGTTGGTTTTTGTCTTTTGCCCTTCTCCCCCGTCCCTCTTCTCAGCTGTTTCTCTTTCCCTCTTTCTTTCTCCCCTTCTTTCCCCCAGTCAAGTCTGTCCCGTATTCAGTAAGTGAAAATAAAATAAACAATAAAAGGTGAATCAAATGGACCATTATGGCAAGGCTGGGATGGTCAGTTTGGTAAAGTAAATCCGTTGGGCATCTTTCTTTGCCTTTAGACAACAATTCTGATGGCAAAAGAGCCAAACGGGACAGGCCAAAAAAAAAACAAAAAAAACAAAAAAAAGAAAAAAAGAAATAAAGAACATGTTAACTTAAAAAAAAAAAAAAAAAAAAAAAGGAATTGTGACATTAAAAAAAAATTGCTAAAAATTTAATTTGTAGTTCTAAATAAATTCTAAATGCATTTAGGAAATTTTTTTACTCAATTTATGTCTCTTCCACGGTTTTATTTCTCTCTCCAACAACGTAGGTTACAATTAGCATGACCAATTATGCAAATTAGGCGATGACATCATTTGGCGACTTCTAGCGACTTTTAGGACAACCAATAGCGATTTTCCTTACTGAGGAGTTGGCAACACTGCATGGAGGCAGCATATGCCGCTAATGCTAACTGCTAGCTAAAGGCCAAGGATCCAGAATTTGTTGCGCTGGCTGCTGAGCTCTGTGGGGTTTTGCGGCAGCTCTACCTGTACTAGATTCACCTGCTCCTTGTAGTTTCTATCTATGACTTTATGTCCTCTACAAGAGTTTCTGTTTTTTTATCTTCAAATGTTCAATAAAAACGTATTGCTAATTCAAAATGAAGAAGGCTTTGTAACTATCCCCACTAGTGAAGACTGTGCCATTTCCACAACACTGCCCCCTCTCCCGAGGTCCGCAGCGCTGTTGAAAAGGCTCTGGAGGTCCCTGTATTAAGCACGTAAACCTGTGACACAAAAATCACCAAACTCGGGCCACCACAGACTGTTTTCCTTCGTGGTGATGAAGGAAAACGCTGGGTTGGCATGTAAAAGGGCATTTATTCCCTTCAAAGACCTGCAGTTCAACAAAGCGCCCCTCCGACAGCCAAACCCATCTGTTCTCTGATTGGATTGTTACATTTGTGATTGACATGACATTGACCAATCAGATGAAAGGAAGAAAAATAGGGTCAGAATTCGTACTTGTAACTTGCAGGTTTTTTTTGGCTAAGTCCACACACAAATCTTTTTACACATACAAATCCTGATTTACAAGTACAAAATATTTATGACCACATTTTGAGCCCATAAACACTCTCAAACCTGTGAGCCCACATGCACAAATAGTACTTTGTGTGCATTTCTTTGGTCACACACATGGTGTATCAACAGAGTGCGTAGCCTATTTTGTGTGTGTCTGCGTGCTGACCGCATATGTGGCCTACTGTATTCCAGGTATTATATAATATGTGTGAAAGCCTAGCTGTCAGCTCTGCTTCTGTGCTGCTCCAGGTGTGTTTGCATTTCCACTGTGGATGAAAACACACACATAGACCGTACAGGTACAGTACAGGTGTTGTGTGGCATATGCTTTGGAAACTGTTTTTTTACAAACAGTTGTCAGTACAGTGAGTGTTGCATTGTTCTCTGTGATTATGTCAAGTAGATGTGAGCAGAATGGGTGTTTGTTGGGAAGGAAGTCTCTGTGGAAAACAATAGTTTTAATATATTCTCAACTTCACCACCTTATGGCCAGTTTCTCTTCTCGTTGACAGCCTCTGTTTGATGTTCGTCACTAAGCATCCAATCAGCTTGTTTCCTTCTCTAGAAATAGACATAACATGAAGAAGAAGTCTAGTACCCTGTCTTCCAAATTTAAAGACAATGGAACCTGATTTTGCTAAATGTACTAGGTTCTTCCTTTAATCATGCTCCACCTATTGACCAGATTAAAAGAAAACCAACAAGGTGTTGTTTAGTAATCGTGCTGACAAAGAGGCAAAAGCACTGGTGAAGGAATGAAGTCAAATTAAAGTGTCTCTTTCTCACAGAAAGTAAAATTTACTGAGGATTATAAAGTAGGTATCAAGATAAGTACTGTATAACTTTACTGAGTAGAAAGTAATAGGAGCAGATTGTTGATTTTACTATGACTTGGCCAGACTTAATAGTATAATACAGCACGATCTCTGTATTATTTGATGACAAATTAAATGATAGAGAGGAAAAGAAAGACCCTCAGTGATTCAGTGTGAACACAACTCTTCTTCTACTAAGCCTTTGCTAAAAGACTCTTTTGCACTCTTTTATTCCCACACAATGAGTTGAAAGTTGCTGTAAACCCTCATGAGAGAGCTTTAGGAAACAATAATGCTCTGTGTGTGTGTGCGTGCGTGCGTGTGTGTGTGTGGTCTTGGGTTGCAGTAGCTATTAACTCTGTGTGGATGACACTTGTATAGAGCACACACACATACTGAAGGCACCAGTTTAAAACTGTGCTTTGCTAATAATAAAGATAAAAGAGCAGTAACTGTTTGAATTCACTTACAAACAGCTATTCATGCATTTGTTGAGTTTTAGAGGAGTGCACCATCTGCTGGCCAAACTGAGGAAAGGGACTGTCAGACCCGAAAGTAGAAATGTCGCTGTAGATGGATGTTGTTGTGAATGTTTGTTAATTAGAAGTCCAAACAATAGTGTGACTTTCATACCAGTCTGTCAGTGAGCCAGCATGACTTCAACAGCAAGCAGCCAGCCACGCTCGGCACCCCACCAACCAGCTTGGTTTGTCTCTCTGCTCGTCCATGAACTGGACACCCAGTCAGTTATTCAGTTTGTCAGCCTATAAGTGGAACAGGCAGCTGGCCAGTAACCCCCACCAGCTTGCTACAGAATATCATCAGTAATAATTTTCCTGTTAATTCATCAGTGGCTGTTCAGTCTCCAGATTTTCTCAGTGATGATTTTGAGCAAGTGTGGTCAGGTTACAGAAATCGTGATCATACGCTCTATGCTCAAGGGAAAAAGCAAGTAACATCAAGGTTTGTCTTTGTCATCTTATATTCAGATTTACCTAAAAAAACATTAAAACTTTTGGGTAATAATCTAGACACGGATATTTTTTTTCTCCTTTATTGAAGCTATCGCCCGTTTTTAAACAGTTGTAGCTCAAGCTGAGTAATTGTCTGTTTTTAGATTTGGGTCAAACCATATGAGCCAGTTTCTCAGACATGGATTTAATCTAAATCTGGGCTAAAGAGAGAGTCACAGAAGAATCGTACTGAAGAAAATAGTCTAGAACCAGTCTTCGTGTCATGAAAATGGAAGTCACGTTGCTCATATGTATGGATGTATTAATGTTAAAATACTTGTCTTTCATGTTATATTAAATTGTCTGCACTGTAAATAAAAGATGAAAAATTTTCCAGTGTTCAAACCAAATATCAGATGCTTCTTGCATTAACTGTGAAGCTGATCTTCTCTTTGTAAAATTGTTATGTTTGTATTCTTGTTTTTCAAGTATACAATAAAGTAAATAAGTATGAGTAGTAGTTTGTATTTTTAATTGTAGTTTATGGAACTTTGGTGCTCCAGTGTACTTTACAAAAGCAAATACACCAACAAATTAGTTTCTCTTTTGACCCACATAAGATGTATTGTAGCCTCTTACTGCATGCGCTTTCACTGACTATATAAGGATCACGTTGAACCAATCAGTACGGCTCGACACCAGTCTATTATCAATCAATCAATCAATCAATCTTTATTTATAAAGCACTTTTCATACAGAGAAAATGTAGCACAAAGTGCTTTACATAGTTAAAAGCATTATATTATTGATCACTCAGTCACCAACACCTCATATACACACACAGTCTGCACATGTGTGCATGTGACAGACTCACCCAGAGGGTGAATAGAAGTGTCACTGATTTTATTGATGCATTAGGGGATGAGGAAGCGTGATGAATGCTGCCTAACTGGTACAGAAGGACAGTGAAGCTTCGATTGTGGTGTGATATCATACTGCACCGTAGAATCCAATTTCTGCCAACCAAGCTTGCAGCCACTGTCAGGAAATGTAAAACCTGTACCTACTGCATGTCTCCTTTACTGTATTTATCATTGAGACTGTTGGGAATCGTGACCTTGTAAATGGATGTGTAGTACATTTGGACATGAATTCTTTATTAGGTTTACTACCTAATGCAATTTGATGCAGATTGTATGAGATGTGTTTATAGAACAAATGCAAACTGAAAGATGAATCACTTGTATTTGTTCGTTCTCGTAGAAAGCACTTCTCATCTTTATATTTTGCTACTGTTCTGATCAGTTTTGTATATTGGTGGCAGTTCAGGCTTACATTAGCATCCCATTGTCCTATTGTACTTTGGCCAGTTAAGCTGCATTATGGGAAATTTAGGGGCCTTGTATGTCTTTAGGTACTTCAATTCAGGCTTTGGCAAAAGAAGTTAAAATAAATCCTAGGATGAGTGAAATATTCTGTTAACACATCATGAAAAGAGAAAAGATCCTTTACTTTCAACATCATTGACTGCATATAGTTTCTCTCAGTCCCCCCGGACAGTAAAATATACATCCTGAAATAAAACTACATATTTAAGCCAATTTTTACATAGAAAATAGCCCTCTTTCATCCCCAATTTTCCATTTTATTATATTTCATGTAATTAGCTTAGGTTGCTGAAACAGCACAGTCTCTCGTATTTGACAGAACCAACAAACAGATAGAAATAGAAAACATAGAACCTCAGCGCCCCAATTTCTGTCCTTCACTGTTTTTCCAAAGCATTCCTGGAGCGACGGATGTGTGTATTTTAAGGTGGACGTTTAGCCTAGCTGGTGATTTGGGGCTTCTGTGGTCGCCAGTCGTGTGTGTGTGTGTGTGTGTGTGTGTGTGTGTGTGTGTTTGTGTGGGAGTGTGTGCGCCTCTATGTGGTGCCTTAGGGAATGTTCTACATGTATTTCCTTCATGGGTCCTCATGAGAGTTCACACTGTAATTAGTGGCTCAGTTTCCTGCGACCGAATATTCCCTTCAACTTGTTGCTGCTGGCGTGTCACCCTCAGTGTGTGTCTAGTCTTTGTGTGCATGTGGCTGTTCTTATGGTAAATGGCCTGTATTTGTATAGCGCTTTTCTAGTCCCTAAGGACCCCAAAGCGCTTTACACAACCAGTCATCCACCCATTCGCACACACATTCACACAATGGTGATGGCAAGCTACATTGTAGATGGTAGTGTTTGTGCTGTATACTCATGGTTATTTCTTTATTTTCTGTCTTTGTACGCTGCCATGTACACTCTGGATCTAGTTACGTTTGTCCAACCGTTTTCCTCACTTTCTTCCCTGAAGAAGTTGATAAGTTTTACTGGCCTGAAACATGCCAATATACTTTTTTCACTTTCCTGCTTTGGGGCCAGTTTCCTTATGTCAGATGTCAGTATGGGTCTGTGTGTGAACTGGTGTGAAAGCTAAGAGTTTCACCAGTGTGTGGGCGTAATTGCTCAACAAGCATTAAGTAACACAAGTGGCCAGCATCAGTCCACAGCACACATGCGCACTCACTCTTAGCAGACCCTTCCCTTTGTCTCCAAGTGGATTATTTAGTACACAACACTGGTTGAACAGCAGCTATTTCCTATTGAAACTTTCTTTGTGACTCATAGCTGTTTTCTTAAAATACTTACTGCCAACTGTGGAAGTGATATACTTTTAGTTTTGTTTTTTTTTTCTGCTGTGATGTGTTTTCTGTTCTCAAACTGCTGGTTTGAGCAGTTGGAAGAGCCACAATTCCAACCATGGCTTTACACCAAAAAAGAGCATCTCTTATGGAAACGTTAACATCGTCTATATGAGACTGAAAGACAGTCGCACAAGGGCTGGACATTGTTTTTGATAGGCAGATAAACCTAAAGTAGTAATGCAGAAACTCCACAGCTGTGAGTACTCAGAAAGAAAAGGCATACATAATTATTTGGCCAGTATTTTGGTCAAACTGTCACTTTAGAGACTAAATTGAGTAACAAACCAATCAGCACAATCAGTGCAAATTCTGAAAAAATGATTTTGAGTCAGAGGGAAACAATAGCAACAGTTTAGGTTTGAAGTGTCATACTGAATGCATGCAGAGGATGCAAAGCCGATGTACACAGCTTTCTTTCCATTGCCCATGTGTTTGCAGTGAGAGCAGGCGGGAGACTCTGCCTTTGGGTCACTCCTAGTTTATCAACACTTGATTGGTGCAAACCACCTCACATGGGTCTTTCTCTCTCCCATATATGGAGCTTAGGGGGGCAGGGCAAAAGGGAAATTTAAAGAAAAAATGTGTGAGAAAGTGGAGGGCTCACTCTGCGGGGACTGTGGAGGAGAGAGGCAGAGACGACAGAATGTTAGTAACAGTTATCCCAGGGGAGATGTTCACTCCTTAGTCTGAGAGACTGGAAAAATTCTGACTTGTGATATTGATCCAGCTGCAGAGTTAGTACTCGACCATCTGTGTAACTCTTAATGAAGGTTTTACTGGAAGAGGCAAATGGGAATCATTGGGAACTTGTCGTTCAAGTTGTTCTTCAGTCACCTTGACCGCAGATCTAACTGAGCTGGCCGAAGGCAGCATTTGTTACCCCGTTAGTGTCAGCAGATAGAGTCGATAATGTCGGAGAGATGCAACCTCAAAGCCCTGACAGCAGCTCTGTGTTGCTTCTACCACAAGAATTCTGTCATCGGCGCAAAGGTGAGGAAACACAGGAGAGTGTGTGTGAGAATGTGTCCATGTTACCTATTTTATCATTGAATTCATCTTCATGTTTTGTACTTTTGCTTTGTGTAAAATTCATCATACAAGGTGTAACTGTAAGTGCCCATGTGCAGGTGTTTTGTGAATGCTTGCATGCTACAGACTTTATGCTGGTGTTGTCCATCATGAGATGATCTTAGTCCAGGGGTAGATTAAAAAGTAAGAGGTTTGTTTGCCTTTAAAGTATTAATAGCATGCAACTTCAGAAACATTCTTTAATGCAAGTGTGCTTTTCAAGGCTCGTTTCATCCTGTTGTTTCAAGGAGATGGTGGAAAGAAAACAACATATTGCCCTGCAGAAAACAGTCTGAAAAGTGCGTGGTAACACTTCCAGCCTGAGCAAAATCTAATCAGCCTAAATAGTCCTTCTCTTTCCCATCGCTCTCACTGTGAACACTGGGCTTTTATTAGTCAGACCAGACACTCTCATAAATGGCCAACTGTGCGACTGTCTGTCTGAGGGTGTGATTGTGAGATATATGCTGGCTTCATCCATAACTAGTGCTGGCAGACAGATAAGGCTGTGTGTGAAGGAAGTGGTGAGATGGTTAGACAGTTAACAGGACAGGGGTAGTAGTCCTCATGTGAATGATAAATTACCAGCTTGTGCTAGTTTGTCTTCTTTATGACATCAGTAAATTGTATGAATGTCATTACTTGATTGGATGCAGCGAGCAGCAGTGGGGCAGGAGGCTGAGGTGGGGTGGTGTGTCCCTCTGTGGATCAGCCTGTACATTTCCATCTGCTGCTAAAATGCACTTTGTGCCTGGATAAAGTCTGTTTACAGGTCTTTATATGTATCTTCTAAGAGCACACACTGATCTCACCACAAAGTATGCCAAGAAGTTGTTCTGAAGTTTTCAGCATATTGCATCTTCATCAGACTATATTTTTGTGTGCATTTTCTCCGGTCAACTCTCAACCTTGCCGTGCTGATGTTGCAGCGTGCTGTCATCAGCACGCTGCAACACTTAAAATCCATTTCTCTTCAAATGGAAAGCTGTCAAAGAGGGGGAAAAGTATTACTCTGTGCTCTCAAACCAATCCAAACCATCCAGGAAAACTTGGATTCCTACTTAATGCATATGGCAGTTCATCAGCACTTCCTCTTACTAAGAGTTGCCTCTAATGGCTGTTGTTGTTGTGTGCAGTCTATCCAGACCTTCTGTTTCAGAGAGAAAATAAATGACCAATAGTTACATTACTGCTCATTTAGAAATTGAATGAATAAAACCTGAGATGTTCTGTCTGTCACTCTCTTGGTTATTTTAAGAATCCTCCAGTCTGTTCATTTAAATGATGCTTCGATGCAATGTGAACTTGTTATCCTTATTTGATATCTTTGTTGTTTTCTCAAGAACCAGAACTGCACAGCACCGCTCCCATCCATCTCATGCTCTTCTGTCTCTTTTGTGAGTTTTCCCCCAGCTCATCCTCATCCTCTTCATTAGTGCTTTTCTATTTTCTCTCTGTCTCTCTGTGTCTTTACTTTTGACTCCATATTGCCTGGGGTTTTGTTCCATTCCCCTTTTCATTCTCCCCTCCATCTGTTTCTCTGGGAGGTCGCCATTTATCCACAGAGGCCCTGCTTCCTGTTTCTGTGCCTGCTGAGATTCAGGCTTACTTGTGCTGGTATCCTTAGCTATTAGATCACATCATTGACACTTTTTCGTTGTTTTTTTTTGTTTGCATTAGCTGCCATGATCCAACATAGCTGGGTTGTATGCATAGTTAGATTGCTTCTGTGCGTACATTTGCTGTAAAACGATGCATTAAAAAGTTCTTTTTATCTTAATCCCGTTGCATGATAAGGTTCTTTCTCTATCGTTGTATAGCAGAAACCATTATTCATCTTTAGCTCTTAAAACATGATGCTCTAAAACTTAAAAACCCTCAGTTGCTATTTCAGGCTTAGCTCATTGGTGGAGATCAATCCTTTCTACTGTTTCTAAAAAATTTTTTTACATCACTAAGCATGAATCTCATCTGTATCTTTGAGGCAGTCGACCTCAGTTATCGCTGTAGGATTTGAATCTGGAAGCAATCCTCTTTTGACTTTCACAGTATATGACGAACAGGCTATAGCCATTCAGTCGTTGTTCATACAGGTTCAGGAACCTAGCTGCAGAGATTTGTTCCCACTCTTCCACAAGAGCATTAGTGAGGCACCGATGCTGGTGCTGAGATTGTGGCTTACAGAACAAATTAAGATGGCACTGACGATGAACTCTCTTTGGCTGCCCCAGGCTGACCAATCAGATGCTCTCTGGCCTAAACACAGGAAGATGTTTGTATTTAGTTGTGTGTAAACAGGAAAGGAAGGGACCTTTTTGATGACGAAGACAACACGCAGAGATAGAAAATCAAAACATCAACAGCTATTAGGTTTTATCAACTGTCCTCAGCGGTAATGATGCCCATTTAATTCAATGTTAGAGTCAAACACAGTGTTGTTGTCAGGCCCTAAAAAGCTAAACTGAAGCTCTGAGGAAAAGCATTTGGATGCTGCATGACTGTTCAGCAGGAATATTCTCATTAAGCCCACCTCAATTCTACATGTATTCTTGACACAACCTGCACTGCTGTTTGCATTCATGTATTCACTTTTTAAAGCTTTGTGACTTGATTGGGGATGCATACTATGCAGTATGTAGACACAGTGGGAAATGGTAGCATGAAGAGAGGGAGGAGGAAAAAACTGAAATTGTTAAGAGAGATGAAAAGAAAAGGAAATGCCAGAAATACAGCAGACCAAAGAGTTGTTATTTTAATGATGATTGCCCCAGTGAAACCCATTTGATGGGTATCCCAACTCTCATTTAAGCATTTTGTTTGTTGAACTTTCAAAACTTTTGCCTTTAGCAACTCAAGACTTTCATAATACTAATTGGTTGCATTCTAAAAATAGAAATAAAGAAGATGAAAAGCTGCATAGCCTGACTTCACCTCTAAAATGATCTCAGACGTCACCATAATTGTAATGATGTGTCTGTTATGGTGCTGCGTTGCTTGTATACTGTTGCAGTGGTCATAATCCCACTGTACAGTGCAGCATCACAGATAAAGATTATTTTGAGACCCAACCAGAGACCAGGGCAATAGTTTTTATTGTTTCTTCTTGAAAGAAATGTGTTGCAACTGAGGCAGCAGAAGAGTTTCCTCTATGGTCTTCTACGGTGTTTTAGTTGGTGTTTGAAGAATTGTTAATATACTGACTCCGCTGCATATTTGAACATGATTCAAATGGAGCTGCTTCTTCTAGTCAGTCTTCAGGGTTTTTTGTTATCTGCAATCCTGCAGGCTGGCGGTATCAACTAAGAATCTCAGGTTCACTGCTTTATTTCAGCTCATAAGCCGCATAAGTTGAGGTAAGGTGAGGATTATAACGTCATCTAATGTATTTGTAACTTTACATGTGTGTAAGGTGATGAGGGATCAGAGTTATGATGTTAAAAGGTTGTTTGCCTTTTGTGTTCAGTGAAGTGAGGACAAGCAGCTTACCCAGGTGGCCGCTGCTTCTGAATGGTTGCCACACACGACTGGATTATTACAGAAATGTATCATCGTCACCATATATAGAGAAACCTTTAAAGGGTTAAAAGTACCTTCAATCTTCAAATCCATGAAATCAGAAGAAAATCCAATCACTGCAGAGATCCTTTTTAACAGTACCTTTGTTTTTAGTTGGAGATTATTTTCTGTGGCATGTCAGATTTTTTTTTTTTTTAAGCTGCTTAACACTGAGCTATGAAATCACAAAACATAACCAACTCGAGGGATGAATCACTGTTGTCTACACATAACAGATGACAAAGAATAAATTTTTAGGTGCCTTGTTACAAGCAGTCTGTTGTAAAAACACATCATTTGTTCATCTTGATGCATGCTCATCCAGGTAAGTAAATCCCAAAAGTTGATTCTGTTCATCTGGATGCAGCGTTTTCAGTGGGAGAAACATTTCTTCACTCATCCAAGTGACTTCTTCAGTCTCTGCTGACTGCAGGTTTCCCCAATCTTATAAACAGTACATTTGCACAATGACTGAAACCAGGCCACTTAATAAACAATGGGCTTTGAGGTCAGATCCCTTGATCATTAATATGCAAATTGTCATGACCATTGATCAACAACCACTGATCAAAGACCATTGATCCATGGCCATGAGTACCATTCACAGAGAGTTGGGGAATGGTTGCAATCACAGCATTGTAAGATGGCAAAGATGTACCCTTAGGCCCCCTTTAAAAGTTGATGTGTACCGTAAACCTACGCATATGGATCAGTATTAAGGGACTGATCCAGTCAGGTTTGACTCTCATCATCCACTGGATCACAAATTGTGTGTCATCAGCACGCTGCAACACAGAGCGAACACCATCCCCACAGACACAACGGCCAGGGAAGCAGAAGAACATCACGTCAAGAAGGCCCTGAGTAAATGTGGTTATCCAGGCTGGACATTCGTCAAAGCTGGGAAGGCGCCAAAAGAAAGCTCCAGCCGATCCAGGAGAGAAGGACAACCGATACCTAAGCGAAAACCCTTAGTGATCCTGTATGTGTCAGGAGTATCAGAACAGCTGAGATGCATTTTTTCTAAACACCGTGTCTCTGTGGCTTTTAAACCCCAAAACACGCTGTGCTGTTGTTTATCAATGGTCACCTCACCTCACAGCCCATTGTTCATTCAGTGGGCTAGTTTCAGTCATTGTGCAAATGTACAGTTTGTTACCGTTTGCTGCAGGGTCTACCTTACCATATAAAGCACCTTGAGGCGACTTTTGCTGTCATTTGGCGCTGTATAAATAAAACTGAACTGACTAAGGTTGTGGAAACCTGCAGTCGGCTGAGACTAAAGAAGTCACTTGGATGAGTGACGAAACGTTTCTCCCACTGAAAACATTACGTCCAGATGAACAGAATCATCCTTTTGGGACATCATTTATTCCCATTTCTTTAGTTTAAGCTATGAAAAATACCAAAGATAACAGTTGAACAGGCATAAAATAGGATTTTTCCAACAACAAGGAGGCTCCCAAAATGCTGTTAGCTGAAAACTTGGTGCATGGTGTGCAGTGTATCCTCATTAGAAACGGTCTCAGTGGCTGTTATGAAATCATTCTTAATGAAAGGACTGAGAAAAGGCTGAATTACACAAGAACTGGACCGAAATTCACTGAATCCAAAATTTAATGATTTGATACAAATTATCATTAATTTGTATGGGGAATGTCAGGAGATTTTGCTAACTTAAGAAGAACGTTTACCTTAATGCATGGGTTTTATTTTGATTTCAATGTGTGTTTCAACGGTAAGCATCACCATGGGATAACGCTGAGCAAGTTTTGCAGTTCATATGAAATGAAGCTTGGCGTCAGTGTATTGTTTATCCCATATTTTGTCACAACTGAAGTCATTCACGCTAGAAGGAAAGGCTGTAGGCCATGAAGCAGGCCAGTCCAGTTCACTGTACTTCACTGCTGTGTTGTGGTCCACACACAGGCTGGTACGGTATAAATGTAGCCACTCTCTGAGGATGACATCATATTGCAGGATCTTATTAAAGGCCAGGCTATTAAACAAAACCTCACATCCAATATATCCATCTCCTCCCTCCTATTTCCTTCTCTGCTTCCTTCCTCTTATTCCTTCAGTTTCTCTTCAATTTTTCTTTCTGTGCTCTTTCACTCTTCTGTTAATTTGCATTAACCATGTATCCCCATCTCCATTAATCACTGTTCAACTTTATATGTACATGTCATCCTTGCCGCTGCCGTGCATCCCTCTTCTCACCAGCTCTCCCGCGCTTTCATTCATCAGTCTGTTGGCACTGAGACTGCAGACGTAAAAGCAACGTATTGTGTCTTTTGAAATAAATGTGAGAATCACAAATGCGAGTGGAGTCGGTAACAAATCCAGATAAGCTGGGAATAATACAAACCAGCAGCCGTCGTGTTTTCAGTTATTACAGTTGATCATGTGCATTTTAAAATTGTTGCGCAATGCCCGTACAACCGGAAAAACATGCTGCAAGCCGTGCGTTATGGGTGTAGTGTATCCTGTTTTAACACATCACAGCACCTAAGGAAAGAAAATGATTAAAAGCAAAACAAAAAGTGAAACAAAAGAAAGGTGCATGAATTTGGAGTTGTAGTTTGGTCCCAGCCTATCTCTGTCCACGTGTTGTCCCTGTCGGAGACATATCCAAATAGCTATGGATGATCTATAAGTAAATATAACAACAAAAAGTGCATCTATGAGCAAATGTTTGTCTGTCAGTCAGATGTTAGAAAGACAGATGTTAGATAGACCATTAGCTTACTCCAATGGCACCAACTGTTAATGTTGATTGATAAGAGAAAGCTCCAATAAAATGATCGTGTAATTCAGACTGTCTGCTATCATTTACTTACTCATTGAATCTTTTGTTTAAAAAATGGCAGGAAAAAAACACGAGCCCAGGAGACTTAGTGACAGCACAATTACACTGCCCCAAGTATTTTCCACTGCTACACACACACATACACAGTGTTTCTGGTTCAAACTGGAAATAAAGTAAATTGTTGGATGTGCACCATGGTGCCAAGCCAGTGATCAGTTTAATATTTGCTGTAATGTGACACTTTGATTTTCTGTCATGTATGGAGACTCGGGGCAGGGGGTCTATTCTAATGACTTTAGAGAGGAAGAGAGCTAGTGTAGCCGCAGAGAGATAAAAATGGCACAGATATGATATTCCAAGTTTCCTGCATGGACATGGATTAGTAATTCCTGTTTGTGTGAGCGTGTTTGCTTTTTTCCTCAGTGTTCTACCTCAAACCTCTTCTTCTTCTTCTTCTTGGATCAAAGCCTTCTTCTGAGAGCTTGTCCATGACGACCTTCAGTCTTCAGACTTTTAGCTGAAGACTGTCAGTTGAAACTTTACCTGTAACTGTACCTGAACCTGAGCCAGTACTGTTACCCCAGAGGCTGTGAGACATGTAAATATGTATTTATCATCATCATAACAGTTGCCTAACTTCGGTCATCATCATCATCATCATTACATTGGCAGTGTTTGTCATGCTAAAAAATCTGATGATTCTTTTCTACATTTATTCAATTGTAACAATATCCCCGGCACCACAAACGCATCCCAAACCCTGACAGATCCTCCATCGTGTTTTAAAGATGGAGGTAGACGCTCCTTGTGGTACCTCTCTCCTTTCTTCGGACCACGTTGACAGCAATTTTAACTAAAAGTTGCCAATTTGGATCCATCGCTCTACAAGTCTTGTTGCCACAGACTTTCAGTCCAGTTCTTGTGTAATTTGGCAAAACCTCAGCCCTATTCTCCCTGTTTCCCTCAGTTAATAAGGACTTTCTGACAGCCACAGAGACCATTTCTGATGAGGCTTCGGTGAACAGTAGATCAACTTAAAGGGCCAGTTGCTTCTCTTAGGGGCTTTGCTGTTTCCCCCTACTTCTTAAGTAGAATAGAATAGAATAGAATGCCTTTATTGTCAATATACAGTTGTACAATGAGATACAGAGCATCTCCTACTCAGTGCAAACATGAAGGGGGGGCTGTGTTATCGGTGCATGTGTGAGTTCAGGGTGGTTATGGCTTTGGGGAGGGAACTGTTTTTGAGTCTGTGGGTTTTTGTGTTGATGCACCTGTAGCGCTTCTCTGAGGGAAGCAGGCTGAACATGTTGAAACCAGGGTGGGAGCTGTCCTTGATGATGTTTGCTGCTCTGCTGAGACAGCGGGAGGAATAAATGTCCATCAGGGAGGGGAGAGGGCAGCCGATGATCTTCTGTGCTGTCTTGACCACACTCTGAAGCCTCACTCTATCCGCCTTGGTGCAGCTGCCGTACCATACCGTGATGCAGTAGGTTAGCAGGCTCTCAATGGATGAGCAGTAGAAGGTCAGCAGCAGGTTGGAGTTCAGCTTGTACTTCCTGAGGACTCTCAGGGAGTGCAGCCACTGTTGGGCCTTCTTGATGACCGCTGAGATGTTGTCTGTCCAGGAGATGTCAGCAGAGATGAGGACACCAAGGAACCGGAAGGTGTGGACCCTCTCCACACATCCACACACTCCCCGTTGATGTAAACGGGGGCCAAGTCAGTGCTGTGTCTCCTGAAGTCAACAATGAGCTCTTTGGTTTTCTTAGTGTTCAGTGCCAGGTTGTTTTCTGAACACCAGGCTGCCAACTTCAGGACTTCCTCTCTGTACTCTGCCTCGTCTGCCTTCGAGATGAGTCCGACTACCGTGGTGTCATCAGCAAACTTGATGATGAGATTGTTGTTGTGGGTCGTACTGCAGTCGTGGGTGTAGAGAGAATACAGGAGGGGGCTCAGCACACAGCCCTGTGGGGAGCTGGTGCTCAGTGTGCGAGTGGAGGAGAGATGAGGGCCGAGTCTTACAGTTTGGGGCCGGTTTGTGAGAAAGTCCTTTATCCAGGCACATGTGAGAGGAGGGAGGCCAAGAGTGACCAGTTTGGTGATGAGGATGTCCGGGATGATTGTATTAAAGGCTGAGCTGTAGTCCACGAAGAGCATTCGGACGTAGCTCTGCCGCTGCTCTAGGTGACTCAGCACAGCGTGGAGGGCTGTGGCGATGGCGTCTTCTGTGGATCTGTTTGTGCGGTATGCAAACTGGTGGGGGTCGAATTCTGGGGGGAGGTAATCCTTGATGTGCTGAAGGACTAGTCTCTCGAAGCATTTCATGATTACTGGTGTGAGGGCGGTAATCATTCAGGCTGGAGATGGGAGACGTCTTTGGCACTGGGATGATTGTGGCTGATTTTAGACAGGATGGGATGGCTGCCTGATCCAGTGAGAGGTTGAAGAGTCTGGTGAAGATGAGGGTGAGCTGGTGGGCACATGCTCTTAGTACCTTGCCAGGTACTCCGTCTGGACCGGCCACAAGTAGTACTTTACTTGCGGCCGTACAAGTAGCACCGCAAGTCATGTACTTTCAGTATCTGAAAGTACATGACTTTCAGATACTGTTCATGCTGTAGGGAATTTTTAGGCTTTACACTTTTTTATGTTCCATTTTTCCTAACATTTTTTTTTTCATGGACATGCTGCACAACATGCCAAGACATTCCATGTTTTCAGCATATAACCCTTTGGGAATCACCTGTTGGTATGAAAATACAATTTTAATACTAACCTGTGTTAGAAGCAGTTTGACAAACATACAACCAGCATAAAACCAGTGTTATGTCTACACAGCCAGTGTTGTTTAGACACAACACTGGTTTGTCCATACAGTTAGGTGTTTTATGCTCAAATGATGCAGGTCAGTGAGGTCAGTGACGGATACAAGGACTAGAGCAGCGGTCCCCAACCCCCGGGCCTGGGACCAGTACCGGTCCGTGAGTCGTTTGGTACCGGGCCGCGAGAGTTGAGGCTCAGGTGTGAAATGTATAGTTTTCAGGGTTTTTATCGGTTTTCAGCTTTATTTTGTTATCATTTTTATCGTTAACTCTGTTTTCCTTGGTCTTTTCACGTGTGTTATGAATAAATCTTCTTTTTTTTCGGTACCGGTACTAGTTTTATTTTGTTGTATTTATCCGCGACACCTTAAAGGCCGGTCCGTGAAAATATTGTCGGGCATAAACCGGTCGGTGGCGCAAAAAAGGTTGGAGACCGCTGGACTAGAGTGCAAATGAGTGAAAAAGCAGCCAATGTCCAAAGAACCATTTGGAAATCCCTTCAGAACGTCTGGAGGAATATTGCTCTGGGCCATTTGAAAAAAATTATAATAAAGTCCTGCTGCTTGGATAAATAAATAGCTCAAGACATTTGTACTGACATTTAAATGATTGAAATGCAAAAGTATAGAATAAACTGACTGAGTGTAGCAGTAATGGGTTAAAAAGAAAAAAGGTTTAGTTTAGATAAGTTTATGCGTCACTCAGAGGTGTGTGTGTCTGTGGGTGCGTGTGCGTGCGTGTACTTGTCTACGTTAGGTGAAGGTGTGCATAGAGGCCGGTCTGGGTAGCTGGGCGGTGTCAGGATGATGACATTTCTTTGAATGACTCTGGACGAAGGCAAGAAAGGAAGTGATAAAGGAGAAAATCACAGAGGAGGCAGACGCAGACAGAGGCTGTGTGCGGGCTTGTTGTTTGAGCAAACAGAAGAGACTTAACTATAGTGTGCGTGAGTTTTAATGTGTCTGCTATGAAGTTTGTTATTGAAGATCAGAGAAAGGTGGCAGGATGGAGAGACCAAGCAGCTGTCATGTAAGTGTGTGTGTGGTGTTTGGGGTGTGTGTGTTGTGGTTCAGGTGGTTGTGTTGACTCGACATCCCGTCAGGGTTAACAGAGCTGTCTGTCCTTTACTTTCCATTTAGGCAACCTTTTTGGGCTTTGCTGGGATTAAAGTGGCTGATCAATAGTTTCAGTAATCTCACTGGAATTAGATTACAGTCCTGGTTTCTACCTATCCCGGCTCTGCGGTGTTTTATTTGGTGTTGTTTTACTGTAGAACAGCAGAGGCGACTTTAAACAAATCAGTCAAAAGTTTCCTATTTTTTCCTGCTTCCTTTTTTACTTTGTTGAAATAAATAAATAAATTAAATATGTGGATGTTGAATTTCTGTCATCTGTCTTTGGGTTTCTCAGCTATGCAGGATAAAGTTACAAAATCAGCTTTTTCTGCTTTTATTCCAGTTCTCCAGAGATCAGTTCATCCTGGACTGTCCTTCAGAGAAACTTCGCAAGGAGCTCGAGGAAGAACTGAAGATGGACTGCGAGGAGCCGAGAAGTCACGCGTGGTACCACGGATCGATTCCCAGACAGGTAACACTGCTCGCACACAAATCTGAGTCACAAGTCCCTCCTTTTAAAAGCCAGGTTAGAAACTTGTTGAACCAGATTACCTATTATTAGTCTTCCATGCAACACACATGGTGCTTACAGGAAGACTGTTGCGTAAAGAGTGGCCCCTGCAGCAGCGCTGACAGAAAGAAAGGCTTCATTCTGTATGGTGTGTTTATGTGTGTTGTGTGTGCGCGCATATGTGAGAGAGAGATCTTGTGTGTTCCCCTGAAAACCAGCACTGAGATGTAATCTTTTTTAATAAGCTGCTTCCCTTGGCTAAGCTAAACCACCGTTCTAACTTATACAAACATTTGCTTAATTAAAGTCTGAAACTGTGGATGACAGAGAGTGTATGTGTTCGAGAAGAGCGAGCGAGAACCAATAAATGTAACAAGGCAGGGAAATAAAGAGCACTGCATGTGTAAACGGTCAAAGAAATATCGGTTTTTTTTTTAATCATATAATAAATGAAAGTCAAATTTATTTTTAAAGTGCATTTAACAGTGCTTTATAATACTTTATAACACATCCAACAGTTGACACTGGCCAAGGTGCTCTTTAAAAGACAGAATGGATAAAAATAAGTAAAATACATGCTAGTAGGTGGTAAATATAAACAGTCATGGCTTACATAGGCACATATAATGACCATAAGAATCAAAAGCCAATAAATAAATATATGTGTTCAGTCTAGTTTTATCAGTCATTTGAAGGAAATGCTGTTCCACAGTTCAGGGGCAAACACAGAGAGTAGACTGAGCTGGAAGGAGCTAAAACAGGTGAAATATGATCTCTTTTTTTCTTCTTCTTCTTCTTCGGGTGCCTGTGAGGAGCCTACAACTGACTGAGACCCGTGTAAAGTGATTTGCAGTAGTCCAGGAGGAGGAGATTAGGTCATGAATGACAATCTTGAGATCTCTTATGGAAAGAAAAGGCTTAATTTTCTTTCCATAAGAGAAGGCTAATTTTTAACCACCGAGTTACTTTGATAATGGGTCTCATTTTTTCTGTGGTAAATGATAAACAGGGATCAAGCTTGTCAAAAATGTTGTCATTTGACTTGTGCATTGATAGATGCACAAAAACACTGAAAAGTTTTCTGGATTAAAGCTTTATTATTTTGATTTCCCATATAAAGGTTTTAGCGTGAAATGAATGTGATTCTACATGAAACTGTCCCTTAAGCGTCTAGGTCACTAACTGGATAAATTGGAATGGTCCTCGTGTCTTACATAACCATCACTAAGCTCGCAAAGCTGGTACTAGCCTACCATTAAACGTTTGTATTGTAAACAATCACTGTGGGCCACTGTAGGTGTTCGTGTGTGTGTGGGCCGGTTATTATGGGCTCCTAAATCTGTTTGAACAGTCACGTGATGCAGGCTGGGCTTTCTCAGGGGCCAACATCATCTATGAATTTTCAGGTTAGGACATGTCTTAAGGTTAAGGTAAGGGTAACGGTTAGGCATGTAGTTGTTATCGTTAACGGTAAGTCACCAGGAAGTGAGTGAGACAACGTAAAGTCCTCTAATGTCATGGCTGCGTAAAGTTGAGTGTGCCCGTGTGTCACTTATTTCTTTTTGCAGGTTGCAGAAAACCTGGTGCAGCGAGATGGAGACTTCCTGATCCGTGATTCGCTGTCTTTACCAGGAAGTTACGTTCTCACATGCCAATGGCGAAACACTGCTCAGCACTTTAAAATTAACAAGAAGGTACATATGAGCTTCCAGCTACACTGAGGTGAATATTTGACTAGAGTATATAAAAGGTACAATAGCTAGGTCTGTTATTTTGCCTGTCGCCTTCAGGTCGTGATGCTGAATGAAGCTTACTCCAGAGTTGAGTACCGCCTAGACAGAGAAGGGTTCGACAGCATCCCTGCACTCATCAGATACTATGTTGGCAACAGAAAACCTGTCTCACAGGTGGGTTTAGTCACTATTTTTCTTTTAATTAATCTTGCTTCAAAGTTTATTTTATACTGTTATTGTTCTGGTTGGTGGTTTTCCTCATTATAGCACATAAAAGAAAAACCTTTGGTAGTTAATAGTAAGTTGTGTTTAAGTGCTAAGAGTTTCAAGCTTGTGAGATAAATATAGTCGCAGATAAATAAAATATGTTGAGGTTTCTTTAGGTCACCTTATCTGTTCTTCCGCCCACACATTGAAGGTGGTAGGGGCCATCATCTTCCAGCCAATCAACCGGGGGCTGCCGCTGCGCTGCTTAGAGGAAAAGCACGGACTGTCGAGCAGTCACCGGGAGAGGCTGATGTCGCAGGAGAGGCGGAACCAGAAACGCCTCAGCCTCAATATTACCAACGGACACACATACGACAACACACAGGCCATGCACGACAGCACACACTGCCAGGACAATGGCATTGCCCGAGGCAGCCAGCTCAGGTTTGCACTCTAGAAACACACGCAAACACACTAATTAACACCTGAACACTGTAATTCCTCGCTGGCTCTCATAACGTGGTTGTTGTTCCACTGAGCATGTGAGATTTCTTGGATTTGATTAATATAAGCCTATTACTGCAAGTGGATAGTGGGCTACAGACCAAATACCAATCTGTCTGCTGTGTTTGAATAGTAGAGACCCACCTTTGCACAGTCTCCACCTCCACACATCGTTCTGCTTTTAAGGTTTTACTCTTTGCACTGAGCTGTTTACATTCAATCGTTCTGACTGAAGTTCGCACATACACATGTCCCATACACATCATACGTCCTCTGTAAATGAAGAGCTGTTGTCTGTGTGCAATTTCAATGCACACAGACATTAAACAGGGTTCTGTATCTATCTGAGAGAGGTCAGACCAGCTGTGAGGGGATAATAAATACAGAGCTGAGAGTAAAACAGAACACAGAGATGAACAAGAGGATATATGGACAGAGAAAAGGCTTTTTAAAAAGTCAAAGAAGGGATGAAAGGATTAGTGTTTATAACGTGATTTACTTTTTTTTGAATACTAATGGTACCTTTTTATTATTATATTGGAAATATTTGTAAGAGGTTTATCCGATGCCCATGTGTGAGTGGGATGTTTTTATCGCCCTTCCTCCTCTTTCAGGTTGAAGGATCGCTGCGGCAGCCAACCAGCAAGTCTCAATCAAGTCCAGGAGCGGCGACACCCACTCAAGGCGCACCAATCAGAAAGCTTCCTTCCTCTTGGTAAGTAAAAGCTAGGAGGTTCTGAAAAGCTGTGTGACCTTTGAGGAGAGGCTGAAAGTTTTTATTATAATTACACATCTGTATAATAAACACTCAGAGAGAGCTGAGTGTAAAAGCGAAGCTGTCGATTTACCACTCGACCCAAACTCCTCAGCTCTGGTAGAGACCGAAAGAATGAGGTCATGGACACGAGCAGCAGAAAGGAACTTTCTCCAAAGGGCAGCCGTGCTCTCTGTAAGTCAGAGGTCAGCAACCTGCAGCTCACGAGCCACGGATTAGGATTACATCTCTCCAATTAACTCTAAAAAGTTTAATACATAAACTATATGTACTAATTTATGCTCTTCCAATTACATCTGTTATACACTCGCATCCACAGTCACACGTGTCTGCCGGTTGTTTTGGGGGGTTTTTCTCGCCACCGCTCCTCCACATCAAAAGGAGCCCGTTGAGGTGGTTTGAGTGTCTGACAAGGATGCCTCCTAAGTGAGGTGTTTGGGGCATGTTCTGCTGGGAGGATGTCTCAGGGCAGGACGTCCAGACATGCTGCAGAGATGATAAGCTAGAGGGGGTCTGGGGAGAGAGCGGTCTGGGTTTCTCTGCTTAGGCTGCTGCCTCCATGAATCGGTTAAGTGGAAGAAAATGAGATTAATAGATCTTAGTGGCTTGAAGTATTTTGAATCCTTTATTTTTCTCTGTATCTGTTGTATCTAATTTTTACAAACTGATCTAATGTATATGAGACCTCAAAAACAAAAGTGGGAATTCTAATCAACTCAGTGCCTTTTTTAAAAAATTATTTCCTTTCCTCCCCACCTCCACCTCATCTTTTCCTTTTTTTTTGTAACCTTTTTTTTAAATTTATTTCTATTTACCCACTGTCTCATTATCTTCTCTTTCATCTCTTTAACTCCATCTTCTGTAATTTTGTTCCGTCTTCAGGATCCAAACCGCAGCCCCTGCAGACACCTGACTCGCTCCTTCCCAGCCCAAACTCCAAGTCGCCGGTGTTTCGGACAGGCAGCGAGCCACTGCTGAGCCCCTCTTTCCCACGGAAATCAGCAGAGCCTCTAGCAGGTATACAAATATTTTGGTGGAGAAGAACCAGCAGTATACAGATGAGTTTCTTCAGCGATCATTGCGTTTATACAGACGAATCCCTGAAGACTTTTACGTATAGTGGTTCATATAATAGAAAATGGTAAATGGCCTGTATTTGTACAGTGCTTTACTAGTCCCTAAGGACCCCAAAGCGCTTTACACATTCAGTCATTCGCCCATTCACACACATTCACACACTGGTGATGGCAAGCTACATTGTAGCCACAGCCACCCTGGGGCGCACTGACAGAGGCGAGGCTGCCGGACACTGGCGCCACCGGGCCCTCTGACCACCACCAGTAAGCAACGGGTGAAGTGTCTTGCCCAAGGACACAACGACCGAGACTGTCGAAGCCGGGGCTCGAACCAGCAACCTTCCGATTACAAGACGAACTGACAATTCTTGAGCCACGATCGCCCCTAATAGAGTCTATTAAGCCTAACAATTGCAAGACATGTGATACAAATAGGTGTTTGGCTTTATTTGTAGTATTACTGTCCTCTTTATCAGTATTAACTTTTAATGTTAACTGTAAAATAGATTAAAATAGATTTGCTTGGTCATAGTGCATAAAATGTACAGTATAGAGCAGCACTCATGCTAGACACAGAGCTACAAACAGAACAATTGAGAAAAAACTGCAATTAACAAAAGCAGCCTGAGCGCCCACAGCTCTGCCAAGACTAAAAGTTCCCTATACAGGTTGTATAAATCAAGTCCCAAAGGACAAGGATGGCCTGATCCAGGGATTGAGTTTGATATTTTGTTGAGAACATCATGATGATGTCTCCAATTTTTGTTTTGGTATGAATTTATAAAGATTAGATGCAAGATGACAAGTTTGCCCTGCGTCATAATGACGGTTTATGGACAAATCCAAAATGTACTGACTTCTAAATGTTGGTACTTTTCACCTCTTTCTTTATTTTTAATCCTGCAAACAAAACCACTTTATCACTTTGATGGAGGAAAAAATGACAAGAATAGCAATCGAGGATGAAATAAAGTAGCCTTGGTCCAGGCATCTGAACGGTATAGAAATAATGAAGCTAAACAAAGTGGCAGTTTGGACTGATTATCAGGCTAAAAATAACTGTGTGGTGCTTGCTAAGAGCCAATAAAAGCCCACGTGGGGGTTTTAAAATTAATCAGCCGTTGTGCCTTCCTAAGTATGTGGGTGTAATATAATACACTCTCCCGGGCTGCTCCTGCCATTGCTTGAATGTTAGACAATGAATTTTCCTCCTGTTCTGCTGGGGCTCTGTGCTCTAATTCACAATCTGATAATATAGCTGAAATCTGAGTGTGATGCATGCTTTTCATTGTATTTGAATTTAAATAATAATATCTTAAACATGTTAAAAAGTCAGAGGGGTTGTAATATTAGATACTTAAAAACGTTCCAAGTCTTTATATGTATAAAAGCCAAAACAGCTTTTGTGTAACTTTTACGGCACTCGTGTTCCTCCAGGCCAAGCGATCCGGGGCTCTGACAGCCAGCTGTGTCCTAAACCGCCTCCCAAACCCAGCAAGGTTCCTCTGGCTAGGCTGGCTCACTCCTCTTGTCCTCAGGCTAGAGTTCCCTCCTCCAGCTCCTCAAACCTCACAGACACCTCCTGTGTCTCTCCCAGACTGGCTGCACCTCCACAGGAGCCCAGACGTGTAGAAACCCCTGATTCTTCCTGGGCGGGTGGAGGTATCCTTTTATTTTATATATCTTTTTTAAATATATTTATGCAAAGTTATTTGATTATTATTGGATGGTAAACATCTGTTTACATCAATACTGACTTTTATTTTCAAATGCAACATTATAGATGGATGTGTTTGTTATTCCACAGCCACTGCAGGCCCTCCTGTTCCTCCAGTGAAGCCCCTGAAATTGCAACATCTACGGCTGCCTGCAGACTCCTGCTGCTCCTCTGGGTCTCTAGTTTCACCTGCTGATGCTGCTAAGTGTCCCAATTCAGAGACAATAACAGGACAGGGTGAAAGACTGCAGCCCAGCCCTGCAGACCTGAGGTCCTGCAGCCCTCTGGAGTGGGAATCGTCAAACTCTGCTAACCCCATCACAGAGCACAGCCGTGAAGCTCAGCTAACACTCTGCAGCTATGTGGAGAGACTGAAGAGAGAAGGGGAGATGGGGAAAGAGGAGGAGGAGGTGTCAGGAGACAGAAGCTCCTACCATCATGCTATCGCAGCCTTGGAAAACACCAGTGAAGAAGAGGATGAAGATGCAGGGAAAGACGAGGAGAAGGATAAGAGGAGGAAAAAAGAGAGGAGTAGTTTTCAGCGGCCTGTCATAGAGACGGAGTCCATGTTCAGGCCAGCAGAGTTCGACTCGCGACTTCTGCCTCTAGAAAACAAACCACTGGAGATGGCGGTTCTGAAGAGAGCAAAGGAGCTGGTGCTCAGCCACAATCACCACAGCCTAGCCAGACACCTGCTGATGGCTGACTGCCAGGTATACATACACTCTCTCTAAACCTAAATATAACAACCGTAATTTATTTTTCACATGGTTATATCCTCCTCTGCAAAGTCATTATCTTTCGTCTTCCTGATTTTTTTTCTTTTTATAGACTGATTTTCTGGATGCTTTAGAGCTTTTCTTTTTTTAATTAGTTAGTTGGTCGTGACTACTATATATATATATATATATATATATATATATATATATATATATATATATAAAAACAAAAACAAAGGAAGCTTGTTATGAAACAACTACTTAAGTAGAAAGTGAGCAGTGAAAAAGAAGGAAAATAAAAGAATATTTCTATTTTCTGTTGCCTGCGTTGTTGACTGTGAGTAGGGAAGAGGTTAAAGTGGGATTGAGCGTGTGGTGAAACTCTAACATCAGCTGTCGTCGCTCAGCGTGGAGAAAAGAATCACAATTTCTATTGAGGGCTGCAGTGAGTTTCTTTGTGTACAGGCTGTGATCAGCTGATCTGGGCTACTGCTCTGAGGTTTACTGCCCTTTGTGGATTTACACACCTCAATTTAAGATGTAAGCAGATGTTTTATGAGTTGTCCTGTTCCATCCTCTACACTGTTTGTACTGTCTTTATATTAGACAGTATAAAGTTGGTGAAGGTGGAATTTGATGAATAAATCTCAGCATCATTAGCTTAACTTCAAATTCATCTGTGCTGTACCTGATATAATCTAACTCTGACCATGAAACACAGCCACTGTGCACCAGTCACACACTGTTCTTTACTTTTAATCCATCACAGTACAGCAAACTAACCTGTTTTTATCTTCACTACCTGCAGAGGATCTTCATCCAATTCTTAAAAAACAGTCTGCCTCAGTTTGATTAGCAGTAGTTTCGCATTATGATAAAGCGTAATGTGACATGTGCACACATAATATTTGGGTTAAAACATGAGGATTTATATTAAAGCTTTTCCAGTATATCAAATCCCACTGAGCATGCTTACCTTTACATCTAACCTGTTCTTCCTCTCCTGTCCTGTCTTATCTTTCTCCATCTCTGGGTGAGCTCTTTCTTTTCTCTCCTTGTGAAATACAGCAGCTGGACCTTTAACTAGCAACACACTGTGCAACAAACTGCACACAAGCAGTTTGTGTGCTTGCTGATGTTTGTTAAGCTGATAGAATTATTTAAAAAAGATACTCGTTTTGCTCCTCTCACTCTTCGTTCCTCCTTTGTAGCACTTGTGCACACCTGCAGTCGTTCTGGTGTCGTGCCCAAAAAGCACAAAACAAAAAAACTCACCCCAAAACACCAGCCCACTTTAATTCCCGACTATGGTACATGATTTTACCTCTTTCGTCTTTTTATACAACCTCGTGATTAATACACAAACAGAATTGTCTTTCACGTGTTACTGTTTAGGCTCAAATTGGTTTGATGGAGTGACGTAAAAAAAGGTTTGCCTCACACCTCAAAATGCATCAAACCAATAGTAACGAGCCTGTTTTGAAAATGTAAGGAGAAGAAAGTACAGATTTTTATTTAAGAGAGTAAAAATAAAAAGTTGTCAGAAAGATAAATAGTCAAGATACCTGAAAATTCTACTGAAGTACAGAAACGAAGTATTTGTACTTCATTACTTCCCACCTCTGGCAGTAACTGATGGTTTTAGAATTTAGTAAATGTACTAGTGCTGCAAAGACCCGGTATGATTCATTGTTAATAATAACATATCAGAAAGTGCTGCAAACAGCATCACCGTGCTGGGAAAATGAAAACTGACACTGACGCGTGCATTTAATCTGCAGGTAAACATGTTTACTGCTGCTGTGACACACAGATCCTCTCTGTGTGTGTGTGTGTGTGTGTGTGTGTGTGTGTGTGTGTGTGTGTGTGTGTGTGTGTGTGTGTGTGTGTGTGTGTGTGTGTGTGCACTATAGAGAATTAGATTTCCACCCTGCACCTGATGCTGCTGCTGCAGAACAAAAATGATCTTCACGATGCAGAGACACAACCAAATAAAATGTTTTGCCTCATCCAAACACATGCGCTAGGCACATCCAATGAAGCAGGGTGACAAACTATAACAGAAAACTGTTCTAACAGCTACTTGTAAAATTTCTTTTCTTCCCACCAGGTTGCCAGGATACTGGGAGTGACTCCAGAGCTTAAAGGTCAAATGGGCGTGTCCTCCGGTCTGGAGCTGGTGACATTGCCGCACGGTCGTCAGCTGAGGCTGGACCTGATGGAAAGGTAAATACACTGTATTGGTTAGCTCTTTTGGGGTAGTAGCAGACACAATTCAATTCTCTTCTGTTTTGATTGTATAGAACCAAATCACAACAGCAGCCGCCTCAAGGGGCTCTATACTTTAAGATAAAGATCCTACAATAAAACAGTCAAATGACCCAGTACGAGCAAACACTTGGCGACACTGGCAAGCAAAAAGTCCCTTTTAACAGGAAGAAACCTCCAGCAGACTCAAGGAGGACAGCCATGACCAGTTCTGGGTGAGGGGAGGAAGACAGGACAAAGACAAGATGTGGGCGAGAGCCAGAGATTAATAACAACTAATGATTAATTGCAGAGAGGTGTATAAAGACATGGAGAGTGATGAACAAAGCTCAGTGCATCATGAGAAGCCCGCAGCATGACTAAGGGACTAGTTGTTAGAAGTTTGAACTGAAGCTGATATACCACCATTAAACATGGTGGTATATCAGTATATCGTACAGGGGAACCCATCGTGGAACTCGCCCCTCCAGGCAGTGAGGTCTGTAGTTAGACTACTGCACCGCTGGACGATCAGATAAGGAACAAAAGACATTGCTGTTGGGGGCTGTTTGTAATCCACCCATCTCCTCCATCTGTCTCCTAGGCACCACACCATGGCAATAGCTGTTGCTGTGGATATTCTGGGATGTACGGGTAGCGTGGAGGAGCGGGCTTCCACTTTAAATCGCCTCATTCTGGTTGCTATAGAGCTGAAGGACACGGTTGGGGACCTGTTTGCTTTCACAGCCCTGATGAAAGCTCTGGACCTGCCTCAGGTAATGAATGCCTAGCCCTAAACCCTAAGCATAACCCAATCGTAACAATGACACTAAAGCCACATTTTGAGTCTCAAAAATGCCTTCAAACTTGTGGGAACTGGATTTTGGTCCCCATAAATTTAGTAAACTTCCAATTTATGGTCCCCACAATGATATGAATAGACACACACGAATATGACAACTAAAATCTCTCTATCATGTAAAAAAACAAAAAGGAGAGATTTAATTGTAGTTTGAAACTCTTAAAGTTGATGTTTGTTGTTGATGTAGATCAGTCGTTTGGAGGAAACATGGACGACTCTACGAAGGAATTTCACACAGACCGCTATCAGCTACGAGAAAACACTCAAGCCTTTCTACAAGAATCTGTACGAAGGCACCGGTAAGAGGACAAACACAGCCTATAGCCACTGATAACAGCTTAAATATATAATATGTATTATTTCCCAAAAAGAGAAAAGAAATTACATCAAATCATCATTTAGACTTACAGGAAGTGTGAGGCTGTGTTTTTGGGACTCTCTGAAAATGTAGCATCCAGGTTACATGGTCTCCATCTCTGTGTTAGTCAGGGCTGTATTAAGGGTATCGAGGATGTGCATGTCACTTAGAATCCAGACACCACACGACTGACTTCATAGTTTTCATCAACAACCTTTGTTTTTCCTGGTGAAAGTAAGATGATGAGCAGGTCTGGACTGGGACAAAAGATTGCCACGGCATTTTTGCTCCAGGCAGCCCACCTCACTCTCCGCTAGCAACAGCAGCCTCCTGTGACTGTGAGGGTTGTTGTTGAAGCTACTGTTAACGGTACAGCAGCAGCAGCCCGATAACTAAGGTGTCAGCTAATTTGACACATTTTGGTGCATATGTTTTTGCTTTATTTTTATTTTTCTCTCTTAGTTTTGCCCCTAAATCTTTTCACTTTTCTTTGGCCAGCAACCAATTCTTCCACACTTAACTTTAATCTGCATGAACACACAGGGAAGGTAGGGGAAGGGCCGGTTGCCAAGTTGATCGTAGCCTGTATGACTATATCGAAAAGAACAAAATGTATATATTATAACAACAAACATGTCGTGTTCGAAGTCACTTAAATAACCTCGCTTCCCCATTTTAAAGTTCAAATTAAACTTCAGCAGGTCGCCTTGACCACGTCTACATGACTAAATGCATCAAGTTGCTGCCATGTGATTGGCTGATTAGACATTTGTGTAAAGGAGCAGTTGAACAGGTGTGCCTGATACAGTTGCTGGTGAATGTGAGAATTTGGATGATAGCATTACTGTAATTTAAAATATATATATCCTATTGTTCATAAATGAAACATCATCAAATAAATTGAGTATATTTTGTTTCGTCTTTTTAATAAAATACATGGGGTAAGTAGATCCTAAGCATTGTCTTATAAAAGGGTTACTGTTGCTATAAAAAACCCTTTTGTTCAAATTCAGCCAGTAAGGATGAACATTGCATTATTTTTTTTTCTATATTTACAGTTTAAAAAAAGCAAAAGTCAGTGTTTATGTTTTTTATGGCGCTCATAAACTCTACTAACCTCACTCTGCTGCAGCCTCCTCTCCTCCGGTGGTCTGTGTGCCCCTCCTCCTGCCATTCCTCACGCTGATGGAGCGTCCTTCAATTGCACCTGACGGGGTGGAGCTCTGGGAGACCAGCGACCAGGGCTGTGACATCATGCTGCGCCACCTGGAGGCTGCACGCAACGTTGCACGCAATGCGCACGGCTACACTGCCAATGCACAGAAGATCTTACAAGGTAAACACCAGAAGAGTCCACCAAATTCTACCAAAAACGGGCGTTACGTGTTCCTTTAAAAACAAATGAATAAATAAAATCCACCTGTGTGTTTGTTCTTTAGGGTTTCAGTGTGACGACGATCTGCTCGAAGTTTTTAAGACAGACTTTCAGCTGCGACTGCTCTGGGGAAGTCGCGGAGCTACGGTCAACCAATCAGATCGCTACAACAAATTCAACCTCATCCTCACTGCGTTGTCACGGAAACTGGAGCCTCCATCTACAACACCAACCATAATCTGACTTCTTCTACGCGAACACAGCAGAACAGAAAAGACAGGAAGTGATTAGTGAGCCAATCAGGATCATCAGGAGGATCACTGTTCTCTGAAGGCGCTCAGCAGCACAGCAGGCGGGAACGTTCACCTTCAGGTCAATGTGCTCTGATGGAATGTGAACCAAAGCCGGGCTCATTTCATTCATGAAAAGCTTCAGAACATCTGTGAAAACTGAACTCCTTTTTTTCAGTCCAGATGTTCACTGTCCCGTCAGGTCAGCTTTAATTATGTAGCCCAATATTACACATCCCAGGTTTGCCTGATGGCTTTTTAGAGTGAAACAGCTTCTGATTCCCTTTGTCTGAGAAAAGGATTAAGGGGAATAAATACAAATTTTAGGAAGGAGAAAGAATGAATTTACAGTACGGACAATCACCAGAAAAAAACCTTTACAGCTAAGTAGTTTCAGTCAAATAAAACACTGGAAAGCTCAAAAAATATTACCGCTGTCATGACACACTAGACTGAAAAGTGATGTCTGCACCCAAACCCCTCAGACACATCTCGCTTTTAACTTTTTTAATCAGACTGATGCAGTGGAAGCTATTTCAGGAAGTGATGTGAACACTGATCCACTTTTAAATTGATAAGTTAATATCACATGGTTGTGTTTAACTTTGCAACAGTGGATTTGAGACTAACTTAGGTAAACTGATTCATACTCATTCATGTTCGTTCATTTTCAGTGGAACAGCTGTCCATCGTTTCCAGCTGTTTTAGTCGGTCTATATCACTGTTTTGAAAATCAGGGTGTAGAGGGGGTAACAAGAAAAGGGTCTGTGTACTGTCTGTACACAAATCACTTGTGCGTCTAATTAGAATGACTGATGAGCAGCAGCACGGTGGTGCGGGTGTCATCTCACAGCAGGTGGGCCTTTGCGTGTGGAGTTTGCATGATCTCCCTGTGCTTGCATGGGTTTCCTTGCACAGTCCCAAGACATGCACTTCAGGTGAAATGGTCTTTCTACACTGACTGTAGGTGTGGTTGTCTCTCTGTGTTCAGGGTTTAAATGGCCTGGTAAAAAAATAAATAACGCCACATTGTCGTTCTCATACTGTACATTGCTCCAGCAGCTGTTTTTAGCCTTTGTCTGCAGTGCTCTCTTTAAGATGACTAACGTGTGTGTGTGTGGTCATTTCTGTCAGATGATGTTGCTCGATGTCGTCAGTGTACATTAGCAGGTTGAAAGATGTCACACCTGCGGCACCTGAACAAGTGATAGAGAAAAAGGACGGATGATTTCCAACAGTGTCAGAATTGTATTTTTGTTCTGTTTTCTGTTAGCCTCATTAGCTTTGCACTATTATGCTGGTATGTTACATAACAAATATATATAATAATCAGGGCACTTTAAATCTATGTGGCCATTTGCTACAAACACCGCTCACCCAGCAATAAAAGAGGTAAATATCTGAGATGATGAATTCTTCCACTCAGCAGGCGACAGAAGGAATCAGCAGGTAATCATTTTTTGCGAGCAGAAAGTCATGATCTGTGTGCCTGAGTAATGTGTTTGTACAGACACACACGCAGAAATAATGGAAATATGTTAATAAGCAAGACATTAAAGCTGTACATATTTAAAGCATGTTAATAATAGACTGTAAATACTTTCTGTAGATGACTGTTTAAGAAAAAAAAAACGTGCTGATAAATTTTAATGTTTATATTATTATGAACTACTGTGGTAAGATTAAATGCCATAAGCACGATCTGGAGAAGTTGAGCGTGTTACCATTGAATGTTTGCACTGTCATTGTTCTAAAATCTTCCACAAACTTCCACTGAAACAACTCCACTTCTTTTCAATGCTGCTTATTTTATTAGAACAATATTCTGAGAGAAGAAAAAAAGCATTTTGTTCACAAAGTGTCCAAAGACATTCAAAGTAAAAAGATGTGCACAACAATACGAAAAGAGAAGTACTGCAATTGGTTACAACATGGTAGAAACACAGATTTACATGTTAACATCCTGCTAAAGCACCTTGTACCTGCTGTTCTTGTATTTCTTTCTGATTTTAAATAAAAAGTTTAAACAGCTGGAAAGTATCTTTACATGGTTGCTGGATACAAAGTTTCCACAGGACAAAAACAGGAATGTGGAGAACATGTGGTTTTTGCTGGGTAGTGAACAGCACCACGCTCACAGTGTTATTAAAAAACAAACCGTTTGTACATAAAACTTACTGCAGATTTAGTATAGCGTCAAAGCTCAATTGTTATTTAGTACTTTTGCATTATATTCAGAGTTACAGCACAGTGTCCATTAGAATACACAGTTTTATGCATATATTTGGAGTCTGGTGTGTTTTCTCACTTGCAAACTGCTGCATCACTCAGCAGCTCTATAGGGACGGCACGCTCCAAACGGGCCTTGAGCCAAACCAAAGTGTAGCAGTCACATATAAAGCATCACATCTAGTTAAGGGTTTGCATGAAATGCTTACCATTCTAAATGCTCTGCAACATAAATGTCAGCAAAATTTTAATCGTATTCCTGTTGGAAGTTTATCACACTCACAACATGATTTCGCTGTCTGACAATAATGGCCTGAAGGTTATGGTGGGGTAAGTTTGAATGCTGAAACAATCAGTGGAACATTCAAGCTTCTCATATGTGAAGCTAACTGGAAGTCATATCTTGCAGTTTGTTGCAACTCGTTCATAATTGTTACACTTGACTGTCCGGCGATTAAAAACTATTAGCTGTGGTCTTCACTGCTTTAAAGCAGAAACTGGATGACCTGATATGACTGCATTAACACTGGAACAAAAAGTCATATGTACACATAAGAAAAATCACTGATGAAGCTTGGTGACGTCTTTGCAAATCAAATCAAATGTACACTGAACAAGTCCTGGAAGTATCAGTTGTAGTCCTAGATGAAGAGGGCGGGGCGAAAAGTTCAAGTAACAACATCTACAGCATTGTTCTGCACGGTTCACAGCTTCATCAAAGAAACAGATTACAACGAAAGCATGGCCACCTGCTGTTTACACTTACGTCACGTGAGATGAATCGTTGGCGGCTTTTTACGTTAAGTAGTAGGTGTATAATTTTGTTAGTCTAACAGAAGATCAAGTGGGCCATTAAAAAAAAAAAAAAAACTGGTGAATGAATTTAAAGACTACAAAATCATGCACAAAAAAAAAGCCTCTTTGCTCAAAATGAGATACAAAAAGAGTATAAAACAGTCAAGAGAAATTACTCACGCTTATTTGTTTGGTTTCTCACGTCTGCACAGGGGTCATTCAGATAGTTCACGTGTCTCTCACCTTCATTCATTCATTCATCTAGTCACTGTTTGTCAGATTTAAATGCTGTAGTACTTTCGGACAAAGTGCATCGGTTCAATTCAAAACATGTCTCTCATAAAAATGGCCGATAAACCTAAAAACAATCACCACGGAAACACATTCAACATGACAGATGTTAATATGTACAAATCATTCAATGGTTAAAAACTAACAAAAACGCACATGTGCACAAATTAACATGTTCACATGTATGGAAAGCCTATTAAGCCGGGGGGCAGGGAGGGGACAAAAAACTCATTGGTATGTGTAAATGTTTGGCCTTCCGTACACGAGTACATGTCGCTGATGCATGCGTGCTTGTCATCACATTCACATGTACAACCTATTAAATGGGAAACCTCTTCAGTCGCCCGATAGAGGTCAGGTCAGCCCAGTTGGCCGATGGGAGATGTAGTCAGGCGGAAAAGCAGACGCATCGTTTTATGCTTGTGAGAAAAATCCATCCACAGGAAAACAAGGTGAAGTTTTAAGGCAGTCTTAATTGCAAAGACACCGGAGCTCCTCCTCCTCTTTCTTAGTTTGGTGTTCAGGCACAGTCCGGAGCGAGCAGAGCTGCGGTTTGGTGAGGGAAGGCCGCCATCTGCTGGTCAACTGGTGGAATCGCAACCCAACGAGGAAAAGGAGAAGAAAGAAAAACGGAAAGAGGGGAGAGAGGGCCTGTATTTCCCCGATAGTCCTGCTATCTGTCTAATGAGCCGCACGGAGACATTAAACCGAACAAAATCCCATTCATGCTGGAACATCATGGCATTCGACACACACAGAGCTGGAGTCACATATGCACAGTCACAGGTGGAAGGAAAGAAAGAAAACTCGCACAGGATCATAGCTGAGACACATTTATGACACTTTTTTTTTTAAAAAAACAAACAAAAACCCCACATGCGACTGTAAGAGAGTGAAGGCAGGCAACGAGGAGCAGAGTGGCTCAGGCAGGCAGACACCAACACAGCACAGATAAGGATGAGGAGTGAGCAGGAGCGGGACAGGACTGACTGTTGTTAGTGGCAGCAAATGCTGGATGAGCACCTGACCCTGAAAGATAAGAAAACCCTGGCGTGGACTCTGACGTCTGCTGTTATTTTTAATTTATTTATTTAAATCTTGCCACAAGCTGGACGCAAAGTCTGGGAGAAAGTGTGTGTATGTGTGTGTGTGTGAGAGAGATACACTTTAAAAAATATGGTGAGAAATTTTTAAATAAATAAACCAGCAAGGTGGGAACAAGTTGTACTTGTGGGGCACTTATAAAAAACAACTTTGTTATTATAGGAGAAAAATTTTAAGACTTGCCCCCAAACAGTGTGTCCAGCAGATACAGAGAGTAATGTAATTTATAGAAGGGATAAGCTGATATTTAACACTAAAAGATAAATTCAAGAAATGTAAAACTAATCAGTTTATTAGGTTCACCAAGCAGAAGTGGTCCTAACCTACCTTTAAAATCCATTTCTTATATTTAGTCACATTTGTACGTGATACAGGTGACCCATCGATACAAGGTCAGAACCGGGCAGCTCGACATAAAGGCCCACAAAGTGAGCAGCGTGGCACAGAAATAAAAGATCGATGCTCAGATTTTACTGAAGCTGCTTATGATGGTTTAACAGGAAGTAGTTGGTAAAATCCGGAGCTTTCTGTAGTTTCAACATAAAGTCTTTACAATTCTCACTTAATGTCAGGACTGCATGCAGCTGAGCTTGGTGTAGCTAATAAACTGCTGTGGTTGCTACTTCCTACCCTGAAAGACAAAAATGGTCCACAGCTCAGAGGTCAGTTTGGATCTCATGTGAAGATATTAAATCCTTTATTGCTTGTTCGTGGCTTTGGCATCATCTCTTCTACCTCCCTCCTCTGAAAGCCCAGAATGCTTTGCTGCTTATGGACACGTGAGCATGCAGACATGCAAACCTCCCCGGCAGCTCGCCTAATCTCCGACCTCCTCCACCTCCCTCTCTCCCTTTTCCGCTCTCTCTCTTTCTTAGTCACCCTCCCCAGCACCAATAATCAGCAATCAGCACGAGCCCTCCACCAGCCAATCAAACCGCCCGGCCACTCTGCGGCCCCTCAGGAACCTGCAGTCACATAGAGGAGAAGAGACCGTTAACAGAAAAGCACACACGAGCTGAACCTGCTCACACTCAGCTCAAGTTGAGGATGCTCGCGTTTCGGACACAGTAGAAAAGTTCAAATGGCGAATGGAAATGAAGGATGATGTGGCGCCCTTTGCTGCGATAAACACTCTTCAGACACGACTTGCTTCAGCTTGCACAGACGCCGTTAATACCTGCGCTGCTTGGTTTTTATCCTCATGGATAGCGGTGGAAACACTGAGGGTCAGGCCAGGTTTCAATCAGTGACTCAAACAACAAACCAGGTCTACACATCTTAGTCTCCTGGGCCTAAAAAAGCTCTATAACCGGTTTAAAAACAATTAGGCTCACTAACTGCAACTCTTAATTTGTGTTGATCCTACATAAGACCCTCTGACAGAATTATAGCACATAAAAGCGCTATCCTGATTCAAAAAGGACAAAACAGTGACTAATAATTTTAATTTACTGCTTTGCTTTGCTACAAACTACAGCCTTTAATTTAAAAAAAAGATACATTATTCATTGTGGTCTGTTGTCTCAGTTAGTCCTAATCTAAAAGGCTGGACTGGACTGAAAGTTTACAGAATGTGGGTGTTCAAGCATCCTTCAATAACCTGAGAATTTGACCCACATGAGGAACAAGAATTCCTGCCTCGTCTGATGAACATGCACCAGAGCAGGCGACTCCTGTAACAACATGCACTGCCCACTCTGCAAAACTAATAGGTAGAGATTTTATCCAGATCCTTTACAGAGATAACTGATAAATCGGCATTACAATGGCACAAAAATGCATACACACACACACACACACACACACACACACACACACACACACACACACACAGAAATCAGACAGAAAGGCAAAGTAAATGCAGCATATTTCATTTCAATAAACACAGACATGTCAAGAGCTTAAAATCAAGAATTTGATCATCTCCAGTTAAAAATAACATAGACAGTAAAATAATTAGAATACATGTTAAAATAAAAATAAAGTCTTTCTAACGTATAATATAAAACAATCTTAATTCATTTGATCTAGGAGAAGAGGTGTAGCTTACATACAGCGGTGGATGCGCACACGAATGCCTCATATATTACACACAAATCGCTCAGACACCGCACGATGAGTCCTTCCTGTTTGTGCTTAGAAACATCGCAGGTATGAGAGGAAGACGAGTGATTATGGGGTTAAAAGAATGAGCGGGCGTGCAGGATGAAGGGATGGGATGGAAACGAGGCAAACAAGACGACAGGAGTCCATGCAGATGTTTCACAGTGATGTCTCTTTTCCTTTTAGTGGTGTTACACTGAGAAGCAGGCAGACATGGAGAGCATGACAGACAGAGGACAGCGGAGCCTCAGATGTAGGTGACGGCACCTTTGCTGTTTTTCTCCAGCGTGATTTCTACGTAGGAAGTGGGAACGTAGCCCTCCTCCCCGCTCTGCTTCCTCGCCCGCGTCCACCCGTCGCCTTTGTCCTCCTCGATGATGTACAACACCTGCGGGCAGGCAGACAGTCAGGACATCACGTTCTCCCACGACTCACCGGAGACGAGTTTTCAAATTGCACCATTCAAATCAAACTCAAGAGTCTCACCTCGTCTTCTGCCATCACTAGCGTGCCCTCGTTCTGACCTGAGAGTCAAACAAAAACAGGACACTTAGACCACATCAGGCTTGATACTCTGTAACCAGCTCAGTTCAGACTGCATGTGCTTACCGTCAAACGAGTAGAGCGCTTTGCAGTGTCCGATGACAGGCAGAGGGTCGTCGTCGTCGAACTCGTCGTCGAACTCGTGTGGGTCGGGGTTGGGATGTCGAGGCTGCGCTGGACCGGGCCGGTGATGAGGCGTTTGATGCTCCTGGCTGGTGTCGTCTGTGTAACTGCCCTCAGGGCTGACAGGAAACAGGCGTGAGCTTAGTGTGCACGGGACTGGTCACACTTATATTTGATTTAGAAGATAAACAAGAACCAGCGAGAGTACACATGGAAAAATGGTGACCAAAAAAGGGAAAAGGCTTTACTTTGGCCCATGAAACATTTGTACTGCTTTGAGGCAACTGTTGTTGTGATTTGGAGCTATATAAAGAAAACTGAATAAAGTTGTAGAAAATATGCTGGACAGAAAAATGAAAGGACGTGGGGGCGAGACCAGCCGCTGAATACCAATTTAAGCTGCCGCAATTAAATTCAGCAAAGTGGACAAGCTTGCTGCATCAGTTTTCTTTGATTTGATTTTTGGGCCATCTCTGAAATCTGCCCTTTCATTTCCATCCAAAGATGTGGCATCTTTTCATCCTTTAAGTCCTAACTCTGGTGCATGATTGAGATCTGATGTGTTTTCAATCTGTTTCTTTAACTTTTCTGAACAGTTAAAAACAAAGGTCCATTTTCAGTGAGGAACATAAGTCCTCCAAAGAAAAGACGGGAACATTTGATACCTCTCTCTGCCTTGAGGACCATGGTGATGGTTATCAGCGCTGTGCCTTCTGTCTCCTCTGGAGCTTTGCTTTCCCTCCACCTCAGACAACCACGTCTGTCAGTGACACGGTTCATTAGTATACATTTCAACAGGTGGCCAGAAGCTGCATGTAGATAATGACTGAGACCTTGTTGTCCCGTCTTTACCTCATTTTTGTGGATTTCGGAGCGCAGTTTCTCCATGTTACAAATGGTCTCTGATATTTTGGGCTGCAGGCTGTTGGGGTCTCCCATCTGAGGATTCTTCTCATACACGTCCTTCATCTTGTTCAGAGCATCTCTGACAGAAACACACAAGCAAACAAGCGAAGCTTATAGAGCAGACTGATGGCGATAAACAGTTCGAGGGCCATAAAAGCGAAACTGGATCCTGGATGGAAATATCTGACAGTGACATCATTTAACAGTTGTAAGATCCAGAGCAGGTTTCCTACAATCTTGCTGGTTTGGATGGCTTGGCCAGTGTCTTACCTCTGATCCATCTCTTTCTGGAGCTCTCTGTTGAGTTCATCAATCCTCTGCTGCAGTCGCTTCCTCCTCTGCTCAGGAGGTAAGTGGCTGAAATCCTCCAGAGACGGTGCCTGGGGCAGGAAAAAACAAAACAAAAACAGGATTAGACTCTGTCGCGGAATTGATTAACTTTAGATGAGTGATGCCAGAGAATGATCCCCAGAAAGCACAACAAAAGCAACAAAGCTTATTGCATTTGCTTTTTTGTTAAGATGCAATTACACCAGCGACTCATTTCCATTAGGAGCCCAGATGATGCAGCGTGAGCTGGTTTGTTGTGGAAATAAGCGGCTCAAATGTTAGAGGTGAAAGAAACAGCAGCTTTTCTAGAGCCTCTGATCCAGAAACTGTCAAAAGAGCTTCATCAGCAATTCATTTGTTCGGTTGTCATGGAAATGTTCACATTGCTGTTTTCCCTTTCTCTGAATTTTAAAGAAGACCACCAAATCAAACCTTTGATCTTCAGTAGTAAATATCCATCTAGAGTGCTTTGATGCGAGTCGCCTCATTCTTGAGACATCAGCTGGAGAGATGTGTGCCTTAATTTGAAAAAAGGGGAACTAATCAACGTGACTTTTCCACAACACTCAAAAAAAATATACATTAAAGAAAAAAAAAACATTTTCTTCCACAAAGCATGACCTAGCTAGTGAAAATAACAACACAAACAAACCTTCCTATCCATGCACCACCAGCCTTATCAGTGTGCCTCCGCCTGTGACGCGGGCTCGTGACGGTATGCAAATACTGAACTGTAACGCTAGCTAGCTGCATGCTTCACTTGCTTAGCTGGGCGACTCACACCAAAATAATCTGCAGGGATAAACAGCAGCACAGTGTAGAGGGAAAACATGAAGACTGGATTAATGTGAGCTCAAAGGGACAGCTCACACACTGTGCTGGCCTTAAAGTCCACTCATGGTGTGATGAGTCTGCTTCATCAATTCCATAGCAGAAAATATATAAAGCATGATAATAATATAAATAATTTATATATAGCCTAATAAACAGCTCTGAATGCAGCTGACAGGAACAACAGCTGTTCCTCTAAAACTGAGGAAGTCTGTATTCGTGAGGATCCACATGTACTGTTTGTACTGACAGAAAACAGGAAATCTATTCTACCTGGAGAGGAAGTGGCCAGCTAACACTACTGAGCTGTGCACTGTGTGTTGGACACTATGGGAGTCCTACATGGTGAGGTTAGATGCACTGGCACCTACATGGCCGAGTCTTCTCAACAGCACTAGTCTACACACTCACGCAGACTCACTTACCATCTTCACTGACCACTGAGCCGTCACACATTAACAAAAAAAGAAAGAACAACAGTGGATGCTGTTAGTTGTCAGAAGAGTGTTCACACTGGTTACTGGATGTGTTTACTGTGTGCGTTCTCAGTGTGGTCCAGCACCTCGTGTTTACTAAACACAGCAGCAGCGTGTGTGTCCCCCCCCCCCGTGAAACTTCCCGCTGATTGTGTTTTACGCTTTCACAGGTACACACCACTCCTGCTTGTTTTTGGTGCAAAGTTACAGCACTTTCCATAACTCAGGAGATTCTCATGGTGGGAAGATTTCTTGCTGATTCATTAAGGGACAAAGGAAAACACAAAACTAACAGAGAGCAACAAACGTACTGGTAAACTAGTTAAAAACATGTTCTTGCATCAAATAACAACATCCCAACTACCCAATGTGTGGGCAGTGACAGCCTGCAGAGCGTTTGAGTCACAGTTCACATTTAAAGGAATGTCTTGTAAAGTACTGCATCCTGCTGCTGGCTTTGTGCTACTCTGCTCTTTGACAGCAGGTGGCAGCACAACAGTCACTGATGCACAGTTCATTCTCCACATAAAGCCGGGCTTGCTGCTGCTGCTGCTGCTGCCATCTTGCTCAGGGAGGTCTGACTACAGGCTCTGACCCAGTCCTATAAAATGTCATATGCTGTGCTGCTAAATGGCTCATCGGCAGCTTCCTAACCAAGTCAAGCTCTCTTCCACAATGTGTCTTCAGTCTTGTCTCCCATCCCTCACCCCCAATCGGTCGCTGCATATGGCTGCCTCTCCCTGAGCCTGGTTCTGCTGGAGGTTTTCTTCCTGTTAAAAAAACATTTTCCTTCCCACTGTCGCCAAGAGGTTGCTCAATAAATAAAAATTAATCGTATTGACTTGATCCTGTCCTGTTTTACATTTCACGGCAGAGCCTCACAATAAAAGCAGCTGCAGAATAATATGGACCTTGCACAATATTTTATAAAACTCATACTAGGTCTACAAAAACAAGCATTTTCTAACTGAAATTTTTCATTTTAAAATGTCCTCACATCATCTGTAAAAGTAGAATGAACACCGTGCTCCAAATTCAGCAGCATAAGATTTTTTTCTTTCTTTTTTTTTTAAATCCTCTGTCCTCGTTCATACATGGCCCAGGCATGGCTGCACCTGAGCAATAACACAGGAGCGCAGATGCATTTTTTCAAAGATCAGCAGCGAGCAGTGTGTGTTATATTCACAGGCACAGTACCTGTGAGTGAAGATGGCAGATTCATGCTGGCAGACATGGAGGTAAACAAAGTACGATCCAATAACAGGGCTTCAAATTGCAAGATATTATCACGTTCCATACTGGTACTTCAACTATCCATATATCCATGAATCTACTGTTAACAGTATACTGCTTTGTTTTTACCCTGTCCAAGAAGAATAAAGCGGCTCAAAGAGATGCACTCAAAATGAATCCATTATCATAAACACTTGCTAAAATATGCCACCTTGCACATTTGTTTAAACTCTCAGATTGCATCAAATTTAGTAGACCAAACAAAAAGCCGCCAATCACAGATGAAGCTGACAGACCTGAAAGGAATAAAAGCCAATTAAAGCTGAGGACTGAAACGGAGTCTGAATGTTATTCACATGTTTGTGTTAAAACTGTGAGAGAGCAAAAAGCTCTGTTTGACAGCTGAATGAAGCCATTAGCAGAGCGACACACACACACACACACACACACACACACACACACTACAACTACAGCCTCAGACCAACATCTGCACAACACGTCTGATGTTGGCATCTCTGTTTTTATTTTGTATGCCTCCCACAAACACAACACTGCAGCCACAATGCCAAAAATACCCTCTGAATCCCTCGCACACCGACACACCGTCAATCACCAAGGATCCTCCGTCTTGGGATTAGAGCAAAATTCCATCTTATACATGAAGGAAGCAAAATAATCACACCAAGAGAAAAAAGAACGAGAGATAAAAAGAAAAGCAGAGGGTGGAGGATATGGGAGGAAGGGAAAACAGGAAAAAAAGGAGAAATGAGAAGAAGAAATTATATTTTAGGGTGTCTGCAAGTTTCTCAAGTCAAATGACAATGTATGGGCTCGATGTATTCATCAATCAAGGACAAAAGTAGTTAAACGATCCAGGTCAAAACTGAAAGTGTGCTTTTTGTGCTCATTGTGTAAGTCAAGATTGTTATCGTCCACAGAGGGCCTGCAGACAGCCTGTAGAAGAATCGAAAACCAAAAAACACATCAACCTGTCTCACTCGAACACACTACAGGCACTACTGTTTGTCTCACCCCTCTCCTCAGGCTCCGCAAATTTCGCGGGATTCTGGGAACTGTAGTCTTTATCTCAGATAGGTAGTGGCTGACGAGGTCAGAACTAAACCGGCGTGCAAGGAATAACTGGGAGGTGGACCAGGGACGAGAGGAGGAAGGTGGTGGAGGAGGGGAACAGGCGGGGGACTGGGTGGGGGGCAGGAAGAGAGGACAGAGCCAGAGGTCAGGATGACTTATTGGATTCACGGTGCAGTGTTTCTCCTGACGGCAGGTCGTTTTAGATCAGGATGAAATTCTGGGTTTTAACGATCGCTGGAACTTCTACATTTAATTCGCCGAGCCCTTTAAACCTAATAAACTTTGAAAATAAAACAGGAAGTAAGTTTATGACGCTGATTTGTTCAAAAAAAGTGACACATACACAAATACATATTCAGTTTATCTGATGGGAATGCAAACAATCCAGATGAAAAGGGTGCTTTCCCCACTCTGCTGGTACGAGCTCTGCATGCGAGTCCTTTAGTGGTTCAGCCATCATAATCCATCCACAGTCGAATCCTCTAACTCAGCACATTTTTGTTGTAGAGATCTACCAAAAACCTCCACATGCAACTCATCAAATCTCCTGAAAAATCTATCTCAATCAGCTTCTTCACATGATCGCTGGAGCCCGGCGTGGACACTGTTTATTCCAAACTGAGATCAGTTTCACTTTAACATTTTTCTGTCAACGTGGATCGGGGGAGCTCTCTGTTGAAAAGAAGTGATGTCAAATCTAAGCCACACAGTCTTTAAAAAGAAATGATGACGCTCAGATGAACCAACAGCAGGCAGTTAATGATTGATCAATACGGTCTTTATGGAGAGGGGCAAGGTCCAAGGAGTGTGTTGGAGGAAGCATTTGAGGGTGTTGTTATTGGAAAGGTGACAAAAAAAAAAGCTGCAGCTCAACGCGAGCTGAGAATACAAGCTTGATCCAGAGGAAGTGATTAAATATGGGGGAATAACATTAATAATATCTGAAAATATGCAAAAAAATGACTCTGTAAGAGAAAAATGTATGATGGAAAAGGGCAGGGACGGTTAAAATCAAATGAGCTCCTAATAAAGCTGTCTGACTGTATGTATGAAGTCTGCTAAAGAACACGCTCTAGTGCAATGTAGGTATGTAGGTCACTATGGAGAGCCCTTATAAAGATCCTACTGAGTGATGAACATCTAAGGATTATGGGTAAATAACTGCAAATTCACCTGCAAACAGAAATTTTCAGATCTTTTCTGGATGTTTTACGTTATGACACTATTATTTTTTTAGGTCTATATTTTGATTAGGGGCGATCGTGGCTCAAGAGTTGGGCGTTCGTCTTGTAATCGGAAGGTTGCCGGTTCAAGCCCCGGCTGTGACAGTCTCGGTCGTTGTGTCCTTGGGCAAGACACTTCACCCGTTGCCTACTGGTGGTGGTCAGAGGGCCCGGTGGCGCCAGTGTCCGGCAGCCTCGCCTCTGTCAGTGCGCCCCAGGGTGGCTGTGGCTACAATGTAGCTTGCCATCACCAGTGTGTGAATGTGTGTGTGAATGGGTGGATGACTGTGTATAGTGTAAAGCGCTATACAAATACAGACCATTTGATAGACTAACATGAACAGGTCCACAAGGGTGAATTATTCAACAACAAGAAGCATTCATCACTTCCTGTACCTTTGGTTTCTTCCCAAACAGCCAGAGCTTGTTCTTGGTTCTGCTCATGGGGTGTTTCGGATCAGATCGTGGCCCCGGTGCCCCGTCTCGCTCTCTGTCTCCTTTGGGCGTGTTGCTGATGGTACCATCTGAGCCCGTTCTGCTCAAATTCTGACTGAAGTCCTCGAAGGGGAAGTCAGCAGGAGGTTCAAAGCCAGATTTGAATGACTCCACAACTATTGCTGAATCCTGGGAAGTGAGGAGGAAAATAAGTTTTCCTATCTTTATCCAAACACCAACCCCACGTCTAGACAGACAGATTTCTGAAGATGCTAGCAATAACCGCTCTTTTTCCTTTCTTCCTACACTTACCCTTCGCTCGTCTACAGCCTTGGCAGCTGAAACCATTCCCTCTAGACATTTGGAGATGATGGGAATAACTCTCCGCTCTGCCTCAGCAAAGCTTCGATATGTCTCTCCAAGCTTTACCGTCCGACGTTCATCCATGTTCTGCAGATTCTGTTACACAGAGCACAGGAAATGGAATCAACACTAGGAAGTAGCCAAGTACTACACACACATAGACACACACACACAGACACACGTGCAAACCCCTGCAAGCAGATCCTTTTAATGACAAACACTGATACCTGGTTAGAAGATCAGTTAAAGCCATGTGTTAAACATTTAATGGGTCACTAACACAGAGCACTATGCTTTCACTGAAATGGAAACCTTTATACAAAGTCATTGAAAAACAATGAAAAAGAATCAGTGAGATTGTGTCCGTAAATAACAACGTGGACTTGAAGGTACAATTCCCTTCAAATCGTTTCAGTTTTATTTATATTGAGCCAAATAACAACAACAACCTCTTCAAGGTCCTTTATATTGTAAGGTAAAGACCCCTCAATAAAATCAAATGACCCCCCCAACACCCAACCCAACCCACCCCCTTCCTCCATGAGCACGCACTTGGCGACAGTGGGATGGAAAATCTCCCTTTTAACAGGAAGAAACCTCCAGGTTCACGGAGGAGGGACTATGTGTTGTGACAGGTTCTGTGTGAGGGGAGGAAGGTGTGCTGTAGAGAGAGAGCCAGAGCTACAGTTCAACATGTCTGAGTTACCTTAAAGATCTGTGGTATGGCACTGTGGAAATGTTTCCACTGCTCTGCATTGAAGCTCTGGAGCTGAGCGGCGTACTCGTTCTTGCTCTCATCAGCCGCGTGAGTGCGCATGTAGAACTGGGCTTTGGCCTGAACAGATCATACACACCAACACAACATCAACAGTCACTGATGTCCCACCAACCTCCAGTCTGTCCACATTATAAATCACATGCATCACGGTGCTACGACTAATTCTGAAGCCATAACAAATTCAAATACTGTGTTTTCCAATTTTCAAAAGGAGGGAAAAGTCACGTCATTGCATAGATCCCACAGTGCAAACAAGCCGAGGAGACTGCTACCACAGCATCTTACAGTTTAAGGCACATAACGGTGTTATTACAGGTGGGGGCTTCCTACCTTCTCCACCTCTGATTTGGTGGCGTTGATGTCATTATCTAGCCGCTCGTAGGTGATCTGGGACTTCTCTGCTTCTTTGCACTCTCTTTCAAATTTCTTTTTACTCTGAAAGGGAGAAAATAAACGCACAATTTTAAATAAATTGAGTAATCAAAAGATTATATAACATTTTCGCAGCCTCTCCATTTCATGTCTCAATAAAAAAAAATGTAAAAATAAAAAAATATGTGAATGAGAGGGAGATGAATCAGAGAGGAGGATAGTTTATTTCCTGCCAAGCCATCTGGGTTACATTACCAGTGAAGGAAACGCAGCGAATAGCTGAGACATTACAGTTCAGTCACCAGGTAGTCACCATTAAAGTCACGCAGCCCACACACTGAAACACTCGAATGGTTGTGCAGCACTGAACTCAACTAATGGGCCTCGGGCCAGGAAATGTGAAAAGATAAGAATTATTAACTTTTTTATTTACGTTTATTTTGGAGTTGTTGTGATTACAGAGAGGTCTTGTAATGAGCACTGGTGTAAAATAACTCAGCTCACGCAAGTGAATGATCTCAGATGAACAAATGCAGTCTCTCGCTCCTTCTTTCTCTCTCTTGAGCCCGTAAAGAGCCAAAAAGCAAGCCTGTCAGGGGCCAAATGCGGCACATGGGCCTTGCCTTGCTGTGGGAGGGGTTGGTCTGCACCGAGGTCTCTGTGTATGTGTGTTTTTTCAGTGTGTTTCCTGGTCTTGGCCCCTGTCTTCAGTCCCTGCAGACTGGGAAGTTTGCCAGGAAGAAGAAAGGAACCCAGCTGTCTTTTCACACTCAGAAACATGTGCTTTAATATTACAATATTACATATACATACATACATACATATATATGTGTTTATATATATAAATTAGCACAGATAGTGAAATGCTAAAATCAAATGCAAGTACCCTGAAATTGCATATTTCATTCTTGTATAAATAATGTAACGTGTGAAAGTGGGGGATAAAGTGGATCCTATTTGTCCTTCTGTTACCTTTGTTAACATATCTTACATTCCTCATGCAAACAAGTATGAGATGAATAAAGCCGGCTGTCCTGAGCAGATGATATTTACACTAAACAGTACATTTTTCTACTCAAACCTCCTCCTTCTCGCCTCACTTACATTGTCCATCTGTTTCCAGCAGTGATCCAAATGCTGCTGGGCCTTTCTGCCCTCCTGTAGATGCTGCTCATTTATGCACACACACAAACACACACAACGAGACACATTTACACAGAAGCAGAAAATACATATAAATATGTGCACAAATACAAAATTACTGGACTCTGTGTCACAGTCACATATATAACAACAATTACTTGAAGGAAGAGTTCAGTTCAGTTACTAAAGCAGTAAATGTCCTCAGCTGTACCAGACGCCTTAGTTTGTGCGATTGTCATGGAAATGAATCTGTTGACATGCATATTGAGAACTATGTGATGCACTTAAAAGTTTATAAGACTAATACTGCAGTGGCTGTTCAGCTGGGATTGTTGCCACACTGATATTAGTATATTTGTGATAATATATTATAAACGAAAGAATGGACAGCACTTCTCTGCCAGCATTAGAATCTATGCCAACCTTTCATGCTTTTCAATCCTAAATGTACAGTTACTCTGTTCAAAGATTATATTATAGATGGGAAAGACTTGAGCTGCTACGAAGGATATCACGAAGTCTCTCTAGCTGCAGCCCCACCCACCTGCTATTAAAACGTCCTGATCCTAAACCTATATGTAGTCTTTAAACATCTAAATACAAACAAAAACCACTATCATGTTGGTGTAATCCTAAGATACTACTGTCCCTACAAGAATGAGTGTTGGATTGCTATAGAGCACAAAACCAGCAGAGGGCGCTGTTTTCCCCCCAAACACATGGCTTTTAGCCTTTCACTTTTTGCCATCAGCAGATGGTGGAAAAGACAGATGGTTAACATTACATCCAACATATTTATCCTCTTAAGTAAAGCCAAGCAGAACACAAATTCATATGAAGGCGACACAGCGGATGTTAAGGGCAAACAGCAACATCCGTTTTATGACGGGAAGCAACAGTTTCTTTGACAAATGTGATCTAACAGCGAATGAGCTGAAAACAGACAGAAAAGAAAGCACATGTTTGGCTTTTGTTCAGTGGCACGCAGCGGGAGCAGTGAAGTATGAACATGTTAATGTACTCACATGCTTCCTCTCAGCTTTCAGGTCCTGGCTGTACCTCATCAGCTCGCCATAAACCCTGTGAGCCATCTCCTCCGCCACCACCTCCCTCTGACCGGCATAGTCATTAAGCTCATTGAGTATGGAGTAGAAAGACAGACATGACGTGAACCTGCAGGAGAGACACATAATTAACACGTGATTAAGACATAACATGTCCCGTGTCTTCTAGTGTACTACACGCATATGCACAAAAACATAAACTCTAAGCCAGGGACATTAAACTCATTTTACATCATGGGTGCATCTCCCTTTGATCTTAAGTGGGCCGGATCAGTGAAACTCCCTTTGTTTTTTTATAGTGTAAAGAAGTTTATCTACACATTTAGTCCTGAAATATCTTAATATAAGAAAAAGAAGTGAAACTGCAACAGCATGTCTCAGTTTTGAAAAACAAAAAAATATACGGCAGTAGTAAATGAAAGAAATGGGCCAGCACTGCTCTTTAGGCTTAAATTGTAAGAAATAAATGTGTAAAATTACAGGAAAGGATCTGGTAGCTCAATGGACATATTTAGATAGTGAAATACAGGAACCTTTCAGTCATTCCATTGTTTAATCTATTACTTAATTACATTGGTGTATTATTAATGGCCATGTGGAAGGTCTTTATCGCCTAAATGTATGAAAATGCAGTTACAACTCCAAAATTTATGCTCTTCTTTACATTTTCCATAGCTGTCCAGTGGGCCCGACTGGAGTCTTTGCTAGGCTGATTCTGATCCCTGGGCTTCAAGTTTGACACCCCGCTCCAAACAAACTACTAGAGATGGCACGATACCACTTTTTTATGTCCGATACCGATATCATAAATTTGGATATCTGCCAATACCGATATGAATCCGATATAGTGTTTTTTAATCAACAAAACTGTTTTTTTTAAATATCTTGCTGCATTTTGTATAAGTTCATACTCAAGTTTAAAACAACAACTACACTAAAGCTATTCTGTTATACCTGTATGCAAAAAAAAATATTTCATAGTTCAGCAATACTGATCAATCTAATAAACTTAGACCTACACCATCCTCCCTATTCTGGTATTTTAAAGAGTACTTAGCATAAATATTAAGCAGCCTAACTAATAGGGTACCAACTCCCAGCAACAACAAAAATAAATAAATAAAAAATAGGGAACCACCCCTCACGCTCCACCTCATGATGCTTAATTGACGTAACCAACCTTAATTTGATGCAGTGTGAAAAAAAAAATGCACAGAAATCAATTATTTTTCAAGAAATATTAAATAGATTCAACATCTTTCTTCAACAAAATTGCAGACTGCACAGATGGTACCTTCACAAAGGAAAAAGTACTATAGCTTACTAGGGTATATATATTAGACTTAATAGTCACTATATACAGTAATGGACTTCTATTTATTTTGCATCAAATTAAAACTTTGGGTGTCAGATAATTATTTATTAAAAGCTCGACATTTTAAATGAGAATAAGAAAGAAAAGTATGTCTTTGTGCCCCCTTTTCCCTGTTAATGCCCTATCGGCCCCCCTGGCTAAACTTTGCTAGATCCGCCCCTGCACAGTTACCAGCGTCAGCTACGTAGAAAAAGATCCTCGAGTAGAAAGTAATATTAAATAAATTCTAACAACAGCTGATCAAGCTTAAACGTGCTGCTGTTGTTCAGCCGCTGGTTTCCTCTTTCTGGTGCAAAGTGGGCCAAAAGCAAACTAGAGACAGGGACTCGCGACAGAAAAGCCGATCAGCTGATCGTTAAGCAGTTTCATGATTGAAGTAGCAGCAAGAAGAGGCAGTCGCTCCATATATCGTTTGTTAAGCTTAATGCAGGAATGCTTTACAAACATTCAGAGATGGACTTACACACTTGCTTTACTTCTCTCGGGATAACTTTGTCGGAGATGAAATGCCGGGTTGCTAGCGAAGCTCCAAATGCTATCCAGACCACCGACAGGTCCCGCATGCCACAGCCGCTCTATCACGTGATGCATACTGCTCCGACGTGCTAACGTTCTGAGGTGAGTTACTGCGTGTTGCAAGTTTTGTGAGGTGCTTTCGTGATATTTAATGGATCGGATTACATTTTTTATTTTTCTCCGATATCCGATCCAGTAATTTAGGTCAGTATCGGACCGATACCGATACGTAATATCGGATCGGTCCATCTCTACAAACTACATCCAAACATTCTGCACTGCTTTATTTAGTTTTTTTTATTTGTGTCATATTCTTTAGTTACATATAAATGACACTCAAACTGGTGTGGAACTCATTTTAACGTATCCCGCTGCAGTTAGAAGCTTACATACATTCATCATGGAGGTGAATGTTTTGTTAATACTAGCCTTTCAATTATTTCTGTGAACTGTTGTTGTTTTAAGGCTGAATGATTACACTGCAAACATCATTTAAATCACAGCTTTAATTTTTGCAGAAATAAATACAGGGTATACATACTTTACATGCAGCGCACCTGATTTAAAAAAAACAAAGTGACTCTCAGGAAGCTGCACCTTTACCAGGTGCTTCTGGCGTCAACAAGTTTCTGGCACAATTTCTGGTTGTTCTTCTAGGAAGGATTAGTGGAGTTAAATTGAAATGGTTGTTTTCCTGGCAACTGACTTTTAGTTGTTTTATATATTTCAGAGGCAGCCTTAATGTGTGACTGAGGTCACTGCCCAGCTGAGTCCAAGCTTCAAATGGCAGTTTGAGGTTATGCTGAGGCAGTCTACCTTCTTCATTATCATGGGTACAGTGCTCTCGTTCCTCACTTTTACACCTACAAAACAAAGTTGCATCTAAAGGTGTGACTCATCTGACCATTTAATTTCCAGAAGCTCTCAGTACTAGAGAACATGCATCTTTCTTGGACAACAGCCTATCAGTCCATGGCGATGTGAAGCTTCTTGACAGCAGACTGTGACATTGATGTTTCACTGATGTCTTGGAGGATTTTTTTTTTTCTTCTGACCATCTGAACCAACTCATCTCAGGGTGACAGCCAGCCTCTCTTTCAGACCTAAGCTAAATGGATATCCTCCCTAGCAACTTGTACTTTTCACCTGATGTTCTGCAAACATTAAACTCTGGAGCTCTCAGGCACATGGGCCCAGAAACCAGTTGGCAACCCGCTGGTCACGTCATGTCCCAAGGGAAAAATGTGTCGTTTCTGAAGGCTGTAAGCTGGGTGAAATTAGAGAGTCGCAGAGAAGCTGGTTTCTTCTACACAAACTACGGACAGCTGTGGCAATCTGCTCTTGCTAGGAGGTTTTCACTGCAGCATGATATACCTCTAAGACCAATTTCACCAACAACCTTCCACAACCGTTCACCAACCATTCAGGGAATGCACATTGTTCCCCAGTGTCCTGTGGCTACCAGGCAGTCACTGACCAGTCTCTTGGCCTGCATAACTGGAGCTTTAACAAGAGATTTCCCGACAACTGCCAGGAACCATCAACAGCCACTCACAACTGGTCAAATTATACTCATTCTTCCACAGTGCCCAGTGGTTGCCAGGCAGTTGCCAACTGGTCTCTAGGTCTGTGTGACTGGGGCCTTAGAAATGGCTCCAAGAAACATTATAGACGCGTGTGAATCTACAGTTCTCCTCTTCAGATCTGAACTGAGCACCCTGAACTTTTTTACTGTTCTTGGTCAGAACGACGAGTGCTGTGAAAAGAAAATCTATAAGAAAAGAAGCTGCAGCATTCTCCACTGCAACCACTGAACATCCAAGGTATGGACATTGAGGCTGTGGACAGCTACAGGTACCTTGGTGTTCATCTGAACAATAGACTGGACTGGACTCATAACTCAGACGCCCTCTACAGGAAAGGGCAGAGCAGGCTGTACCTGCTGCGGAGACTCAGGTCGTTTGGAGTGGAGGGCCCACTCCTGAAGACCTTCTATGACTCTGTTGTGGCTTCTGCTATCTTTTATGGCGTGGTCTGCTGGGGCGGCAGCATCTCTGCTGGGGACAGGAAGAGACTGAACAGGGTGATCCGAAGGGCCAGCTCTGTTCTAGGATGCCCTCTGGACCCAGTGGAGGTGGTGAGTGACAGGAGAACGGCGGCTAAGCTGTCATCCCTGATGGACAACATCTCCCACCCCATGCAGCAGACTGTGACAGCACTGAGCAGCTCCTTCAGTGGGAGACTGCGGCACCCACGGTGTGGGACGGAGAGATTTCGCAGGTCTTTCCTCCCCACTGCTGTCAGACTCCATAATAAAGACTTTAACTGATCAAGCACACACATCCATACATATGCAATAATACTAAGTGCAATAATCCTTTCTGTCATCGTTGTATTTTTACTCAGTTGTATATAGTATTTGTATTCTATTTTTATCTTATTGTATATTTATTTTATTTTATTCTACTGTATATAGTATTTTATTCTATTCTGTACAGTTGTGTACTGTATTTATTCTTATTGTATTCTAATTTTTGCCTCATAACTTTTGCACTGTCCACTTCCTGCTGTGACAAAACAAATTTCCCACGTGTGGGACTAATAAAGGTTATCTTATCTTATCTTATCTTATCAGCTGTGATCAGTCAGGATCACTCACAGGAATTGTGAGTGCCTTGTCAACACATTTTGAAACTTTTAGTACCTCTGAAAGACAGTGCAAGTATATTGTTGGCTATGTATATTAAATTTCAACTTAAAACATATTTTAGGAAACACATAATAAATTCCTGAGTCATTTGCATGTTATGCATCTAGTCCAGCATTAAAAAACAAAAAAAAAAAAAGCAGTTCACAGAATTTACTGAAACCCAAGATAGCGAAAATATTTACATCCATGATGAGTGTGTGCCAACTTTCTAAAGAAACTGTGTCTCCAAACCTTCAAACAAAGAAACAAAGAATCCACATTCTCAGACTTTTGTTTGTAAGACATCAGCCTTCACAAACTCGCAGCTTAATGGTGTATTATCCTTTTCTACTTAATGAAAATCAAAAATCAGTCATGTGATTCGGCTGTGGCTTTTGCTTACAATTAAAGAACAGAAAAACAAAGACTGAACAGTTTTGACATTTTTAGTAATTTTTTTTATTTTTTTTTTTTTTAGCACACATATGCCATGGCATCAAAGCCAGCGTCTGGGTCCTTCCAACGGACAAACAGTATTTATAAAGTGTCCCACAGGCCTTTTCCGCTCTTACCGTCTGCAGACATCCGACAAGTAAACAAAAGCAGAAACACAGACACTTAAGGTTACTCACCTCGGCTCCTCATCTTTGGAGCGCTTTGGACAATATTTCTTCACCAAGTTCCTGACAGACAAAAGACACAGAGAAGCAGACTTGTGTAAGACATTTTAACTGTGGTAGAGAGACACACACATGTATACACACACACACACATATAGAAAATAGGCATCATAGTTTATTATTAGAGATGAATAACACATTTAAACATCAAAGTCTCTGCCTGTCCATTCCCTCAGGCTCTGCTAGCACAAACTACAGTTACAGTGTGATTTAATTATTTAGCTAGAGTGCAGAGGAATGTGTGTGTGCAACAAACTATGCATGCGTGTGTGCGCACGCACACACGCATGCATGCGAGTTGTCTTGCTATCAGTGACAAAATAAGGAGTTTCTGCCTGATTTCCTGGAAACATGTTTCATGCAGACCTTTGATCACTCTTCACAAATCCTCAGCGGTGTGCGTCTTTTTTTTCATCTATTCACAAGAGATATCCCCCCCTTTGAAATCCCAAATGCGCCGCCAGTGGGACTCTACTGGTTTTTAAATGTGAGTTACTAGGTCCGTGCCCGGTGAGTTTTGAAAAAGGTTGAATCAACAGACACAGTGAATAAACACACGAGGCACTGTGCTGATGCTGTTATAGCTCAGACTTTGAGCATGCTGGAGACAAAGACAGGCTGCTGTTAAATACATATATTTACCCTTCTTTTAGTTTTACATCATTTCATCTCATGTCTTCATTCCTATTGTCAGTGCATTGCTTTAGACTGTTTTTTAAGTGTGCTACATGTAACTATGGCAAAAAAAAGCAAAAAACAAAACAAGCAGCGCTTCATCTCTGACCTTCTTCATCTTCCATACATTACTAGAATAAAACTTTTATACTACTCTCAGTATATTGCATTTTTTGTCTTGAAGAAAGGCTTTTTGCTGTTGGTGTGTTACTGCTCTTAATGAACCCAACAGTGCACACGCAGCTGTATTATACCAAAGGATATAAATATTCATTTGGGATTCAGTCCCAGGAGTGGCAGCATTTACATTAGCCTGATCAAATGCACAAAAAAAGCTTCAATATAGAATCTTCAGCATCAAAGGATTACCCAGTATGTATATGAAGGAAAAGACAACACCATCACACTTAATCTGTGTCTCATAAAGCTGCATTTTATGCTTTTTTTTGTCTTAAAGTATATCAATATAACTTTCTGTATTTGACATTTTGAATGTGTGTGTGTGTGTGTGTGTGTGTGTGTGTGTGTGTGTGTGTGTGTGTGTGTGTGTGTGTGTACCGTAGCTGCTTGGCATAGTTTTGCTCTATCTCCAGTCTCTCCTTGACAAACTTTGCATAGCGCTCAAGAAAGTCAATCCCCCATTGAGTGTGTTTGTCCAGATTCTCGAACTGGTCCTAAAGACAAAAACACAGTAAGACAGAAAAAGACACATTTAATAAGGACTTTCAGGACACGGTGAACAAAGGGTTCAAATTCAAAGATTAGTCAGCAGTCCATGTGGAATGACTCTGAACATACAAATGAGATACACATTTCCTTCTGCTGGCTCAGCTCTAAAAAGTATTAGTGAGCTGTGTACATCTCATGCATCCCTGATTTAAACCACCACATGTGGACAAATCACAATAAATCAGCTGCAGACTCGACATCAGAAGCAGCAAAATCAAGATCAGCATGAGGACGGAATAATGATTGATTCGTACAAATTACATATGACATACTGTTTCAGACTTGAGTATTATTGGTGGTTTGATGAGGAACCCAAAGGCCAGTGAAATCAGTGTCTGTGGCCACATGCCCACATTCGATCCATTCTCATTGAAATCCATCCAGCTGAAGGTTTTCGGGCCAACTGTTTACATTTATTGTGAGTGAACAAGGCATTTTCATGTCCAGATGAGTTGAATCAGCATGATGCATGCAACAACTGTCAAATATGTCCTGCATCATTCTTTTTCATGGGCTACCAATCATCTGTTCACTGCAGTAGTTGCAGTTATTGTCCTGCTCCTGCAGTCAAAGGTTTCTGACTCTCCAGAGGGGATCAGTTCAGCTTGGAAGAGGAGATGTTAACATCTCCATGCGCTTACACAGACGGAGGATACGCATGCAAAGAATGGAGACAGAAAGCAGCCAGGGCGAACATTTACATCCCAGAAATGCTCTTTATAGTCCATCCCTCTCAAACTGATGGAAGCTTCATTGGGTTTGGGTTCTGGTTGCTTTGCTTGAGGTGTTTTTTGAAAAGGAAACCAAGACTTCACTGTCAACTGGTGGTGCAACAATTTTAAACTTTATAATTTAATATATTAGCTTTTTTTGTTTTGTTTTTTGTTGCATTGTAGATTATTCTTTTTCTATCCACAGTGCACTGCCTCATGGCGGTAAACGATCAAGCATCCTGCTCCACAATCACCCTCATCAAACACAATCAACCCTGGACCCTGCCCAGGACAAACACTCTTATCTATAGCCCACATTGGTGGTTGCTGGTCACTTAATTGTTTTGCGTAAGGCCACCACAATGGCTGTAGATTTGCTAATGGCTGTAGCAATTCTTCAGCTGGAACCAGCTTGCACTGTTACTGCTTTTATAGTGGATCTTACTCTGCCTTTTTCACTCAAATACTGAACATCCTTGTCACTTCTGTCAACTCAGATGAACACCATGACTTTTTCAAAGTACTGAAAGCTCTCCATTAAGACAAAATCAAACCAAAAAGGTGGAAATATGTCAACTACTGTGGACACTGACATCAAAATACCCATCAAGTGAGCCACATGAGCTACTGCTCTGTGTGCTTTAGGCTGCATGTGGGTGTGTGAGCGTGTGTGTGTCAACATGAAGCTTGAACTGGAGAAAAAGAAGGTCACAGAGGCAAACATGAAACAGCCAACCCTTGCTTGTCCAGTTGTTACTTTCTTCAAACACAAAGAGAACAAAAGGAAGCCGAAACAATACTGCAATTTACCTTGCTGTGTACATAGAACAGCAGTGTCAGCAGCAACTGATACCCATACTTAAATGCCAAGTATGGTCTTAAAATCATTAGCAATATGTTCAGAAGTTAACTGCCAGAGTTCTCACCCACCCTAAGCCTTGGCAGCACATCACCCCCACCCTTATGCATCTTCACTGGCTCCTGGTTAAGTTCTGTATCTCCTACAAAATCCCCCTCCTCACCAACAGATCCCTACACAGCACTCTAGGACGTCCTCCTTCCCTTCACATCATCCTGGAATCGGATTTCCACCAACAGGGATCTACTGTTCACCCCACACACCAGCCTGCCATCCTAAATTTGGCAATGCCCCTCTCTGGCAATTTCAAAAAGCAATTATTATAATAATAATTATTATTATAACCTCAGCTCACACACAGAAACAGCTTCTCTAAATCATATTTCTCTAACCAATGTGGAAAAAACTGCATGTTACTAAAAATGACAGGCATTTTTCCCTCCTGCTATACTTGAATTCAATGTATCACTCTACTATTCTGCCACGTTTTCCTCCCCACTGTCCACTGAGGTCCATAATAAGTGCTTCACTAAAGCTTGTAACATCGTGTTTCCACTGTGAAGTGTGGAAGAAATTCTGTCTGGTTCAAGACAAAAACTGCAAACAAGAGGGGGGGCTGCAGTCCAAAAGCAGCCATCAGTCAAAGAATATGCTCACTAATTACAACCAGTGAGATAAACAAAGCGACCCCAGCATGTTCACACAAGCAGCAGGATGAAACACAGAGTTCCCATTGGTCTCTATGGAGCGTGCTGGCAGTTTCCTCTAAGTGAGAAATAAACTGCAAAAGGGCACATTTTCTTATTCAAGCATAAAGATTTCACCCAAAACCGAGCAGCCAAAGACAAAACAAGAAGCCGAGCAGCAGGGTGAAAAAACAAAAATCAAAGAACGGCAATCTGCATGTTTTGGTGGAGCTTTTGGATCAATATTTTCTGCATCCTGTCTGTCTGGCTGCATCTGGTTAATGCGTACCGGCCCTGTTTCTTGCCAGCCTGTCTGGCTCGTTTTAGCAGCATGTCTGGCTGTGGTTGCGTCAGCCTCTGTGACGGTGCCTATGAATAAGTAATACGAGTATGAGCTCATCCTGTAGTTTGTGGCAAGCTGAGCACAGGCTGCCTCACTGGGGAAATGACAGCATCTTCCCGGTCTTCTCTGGGATGAAAATAACGCTGGCTGAAGAGTTGCAGCCTAAATCTGGGATTTGCAATGTGGCTTGGTCTCAGTAAAGGCACCTGCACCACTCACACTTTCTCTGCAGGGAGTCAAATATCAGTTTTTGGACATCTAGTATTCCTCATAACTACGGTAAGTACTAAGTAACAAGACCAGCAATAGTTTTTTTAACCTGTGTATCCAGTCCCGTGTTAAGCCAGTCAGCCGTTATCAGAGTTAGACTGCAGTCTAAGAAGAGAAACTCAGGCATCCCCAGCAACCTCTTCCAACTAGTTCAGGGGAACACCAAGGGTTCCAAAGCCAGCTGAGAGATCTCATTTCTCCGGAGTTTGTCCCAGGTTCTCTTCCCTCACAGAGGAGACATCCAGGAGGCAACCAGTCTCCAAACAGCTGCAGTCTGACTGCAATCACTCTCAGACAGATTGGTGAAGGTTTGCAAATAACTGCCGTCCAATTTGTAGATGGAGACAGACTGCCTACACAATTAATTAGAGTCAGTCTGCACCAGTGATCATCATTTTGCAGCTGAGGACGTGCAGGTCTGCAGACTGAGTAGTGGAGACAGTGGATGAGAGGTTGGGTTTTTGTTTTTTTACAATAATTTATTAAAACGTCTTTCTCATTTTGATGTAGACAGCCATGTGGTCAGATTTAAAATGCAAGCAGTGAGTGGTTCAGTGTTTCGCAGCGTATACACAGTGTATTTTAGCCCAACTCGATCCAAAATTCATTGTGAACTTTTCAATGATGATATTCTACAATGAATTACTGAGATGTGTTATGTGTGTTACTTGTTATACTCTTTGCTCTTTAATACATTTTACCCGTTATGACCTGTAATTAATTATCAGAATTTTATTTTTTATTTTTTTGTTAAACAAATACAACCACTAAAATTGAATCTTAAATGCTTATTTTGTTCATTCTAACTTGTATTTGGAAAAATTTGCTGGAAATTCACAACTTAACTTTTTTCAGGAAATGACTTCTTTATCACTAATGCTGTTGTTCCAGGACGGGGTCAAACTTTTCCCTGCAGTATCGAAAATGGTATTGAGTAGCAAGTATTTTCCTCAGTATCGAGTTTGAAATTCTAGTATATTGACAACTCTAGTATTAACACGAGCAGAGGGAGCTCATTTCTGTCGTTTGTATCCATGATCTCTTCTTTTTTCCACTGCCCAAAGCCTGCAGACACAGGTGAGGACAGGCAGGTAGACTGACCAGTAAATCAATAGCTTCAGTTTCACACTCAGTTTTCTCTTCACTGCAACATCTACCAATCTCTCCATTTCTTGTGAACAAGACCCCAGGGTACTTAAACTCCTCTACTTGAGGCAGTAACAGTGGTGCCAATTATCATCTCCGCAACTTCACACTGGGCTTCAAACCTCCCCAGTATGAGCTGGAGGTCACCATCTAATGAGCCAAAAGAACTACATCATCCACGGAAAACAAAGTGCTGCTTGGCTGTGCCTATCAACTAATCAACTAAGTTTAATATTTAAACTGCTGGTACATTGATCCAAAACAATGTTCATATGTACAAATGAAATATTAAAATGATAAACATACACCTTGGGATTTGATTTCACTGTTTCTGTTTGTATACTATGTGATATTTAAAAAGACTAGCTCACAAAATAACACACATCATACGAGCTGAACCCTCAAAGCAGCAGAAAGGTGAACTAACAGCAATATTATCATCAGCAGGAACACAACATCCTGTCACACAATCCCCACATAATCACAGGAAGAGGTGCCTCCACAAACACAGCAGTAACACTAGACCCCTCCATCACAATGCATTTGGACTGTTGTACAGTGTGTGCTGGGGATAAAAATACTTGCACTGAAAGCGATATCATTTAGCCAGAGCGAAAAATACTTTAACTGAAAATCTTTTAACAAAATAAATAAACCATGCTATTTTTTTGGTTTTAAAGTCTAAACTTAAAAAAAAAAAAAAACAGAAAAATTAGAGGAAATATTTTTTTTAAGTCTCTCCACCCAAACTAGCATAGATAGCATATCAAAAATAAATTAATGTTGACCTTTGGCTTCATGCACAATCCCAGCTCAGGTAAATGTCCTCTGCTTAACCCATTATGCCCATTAGCCCATTATAACAAAATTCCGGACCAGAGAAGGTGTAACAGTGTAAGTTCCCTATCAGTTAATTACAATATGATGAAAGATTATTACAGATTTTTTTTTCTGTGTAGTCAAATCATAACACACTCCACTTTTATGACTCACTAGTGGAAAAAAAGATTGTCATTATCTTTATATAACCCAGACTGAGAATCATAGATGACATCAATGCTGCAGTAATGCTTTTGAACATTAACACACATGAACATTTCACTATAAGGAAACTAGGGAGCAAAAAATAAAAATAATGACAATCAATTCCAGTTAGCCTTTATTTCTGCTGGGAGATACAGATACAGGTCCTAGTGAACAGTCTGAACACAGCCGGTCGATTGGTAAATTCATAACATCAGTAAATGTGAAGCTTCATGCTGTCCTTACACTGTACTTTTAAGATAGCTCCAAGGTGGACAAGCTTATATAGCCAAGGCTTGTTTGCTGATTGAAAATGTTCATAAAGTCGTTGCAATCTTAAAAAAATCTTAAAAAAACAAAACAAAACCAAGTACACCCTCGCTGTTCCATAGGAACTGAGCGGTAGTCAGGTTATGAACACTTGAATAATTGATCATAAGCAACTGTGAGAACTAGAGCTGGGCGATATGAGATTTTTTCATATCACGATATGTTTTTTTCATTTCAGGCGATAACGATATCTATCACGATATGAGCCAAATAACTATATTTGTAAGATTTAAATGTGCCGTTGCTCACAAGTAAAATGTGAAATAATCAGCAGCTTGTTTTTATTTAAATATTTATTTCCCATAATAAGTTCAACAGGGTAGATGTACTTAAGGAACATGAGACTTTTTCAGATAAATAAAGGCAAATATTGCAAACTACACAAAAGGCAGCCGCTAAAGCGTTTAAGTTTCAAAATAGAACAAATGAAACAGACTAAATTGTCAATTCCACTTAGAAACAAAATATTAATTCTAAAAATAAATCTTAGTTTGTTTTACAGAAGAACAGACAAAACTGACTAACTTTTGTCAATATCAAATAAACTGAGAACTAAAAGGAAATTCTCAATCTCTCCTTGTTGTATAGCTGAGCTTTTCAAACAGTTTTAACAGTTACTTTAGTCTGACAAAAGCCGAATGACGAATTAGCGCTTCCAGTCAGAGACTGAGGCTACGTCCACACGTACACGGGTATTTGTGAAAACGGAGATTTTCCGTTTTCGTTTTAAAAAATAATCCCGTCCACACATAAAGGGAGAAATGAAAGAAAACGCTGCTATGAACATGCCAAAGCAGCAGGTGGCGCTAGATTCCTAACCGTGCAGAAATGTTGGCCAATCAGAAGTCTAGAAGCCTCGGTGGGAAAAAGTAAACAAAGCTGGGGCATAGAAGCAGAACCGAGTCGTATGTGTGGACGGACAGTAACTGTGTGTATATGTAAGCATTTAAACACTGCAGAGAGTAGAATTAACAGTAACAGTATTGTAGAAATTCATTTCACCGAAACAATAACGTGGCGCACAGTGTGACGCATGCTCCAGTTTATTGTATTTCCAGACTTGCTTTCGGCACAATTTACAGTGCACGCTACTCTGTTTTTTGTCAGACTTGAAATTAGGGCTGCTCAATTAATCGAATTTTAATCACGATTACGATCTGGGCTTTCAACGATCATTAAAAATGACTGAGCCGATTATTAGCCCCTCCCTCATGCTTTACTCTCGCGCTGCTCCGTGTGGCAAATCAAGCGCACTGCTCTGCATTTCGAACACGCGTCACAACAATTAAGAGGACCCGAGGGAAGCTCGGAAAGCTAAGCAGAAGTTATTTGGAGAGGAGAGTGACTGCCGTTGGTTGAAAAGAAAGGTAAAGAAAAAAAACTTCAGTGGTGTGGAAACATTATGGGTTCGCGGAGTCAGATGTGGATCAAGTAGACACAGTGTGTAAACTTTGCTATGGTGTCGTAGCTGCACCACAGAGCAACACTGCAAAGTTCACATTTTTCATTTATTTCTTATATTGCAAACATTTGCACTGTTATCAGTATTTGCACACTATTTTATATTATTTTTTTAAAGTCATTATTCAATACATTGTTATTCTTAACCCTTTAAAGCCGGTCAGAGCAGCATGCTCGTTTTGTATAACTATTTTTAAATCCCTGTAGAACCTGAACCGCTAAGCTAGCACAATAAATTTTTTTCCATATGAAACCAGAGGAGTTGTACTTACATCTTATGCCATCAGCTTGTCCTAGGTCACGGTTTCCTTCCACATATAGCTTTGCAAAAATTGCATAAAAAGCGCTTGCAGGAACAAAAACATAATATTCCAGAAACACGCTTTGCCGATCCGATCAGCTGTTCATAACACTTCCCACATTGAAAAAGACGTCAACGCGAACTATCGCAAGTGACGTCGTTTTTGCGGAAAATGTAGTTTTTTTTTACTTGTAGGCCTTAGAACTCGAATTGCACTGCTGGAAATAGTTTATTTTGATGCACATGCACATTCTTTGCAAATTTGCATCATAGGATTGTTTTTTTGTTTTTCCTGCAGTATATAAAAATTGCTGTATCTCCAAAAATAAAACTATGAAGACACTCAAAATAAATTTCCTGTTGTTGTAAACTATTTTTTGCAACTTTTTTGTATTTAAAGTTTTGAGGGATAAACCTCTTAAATTTCTCCAAGTAGAAATATATGTAAAAAAACAAAACAAAAACGATTTTCAATTTTTTTTTGTAGTTTATTGCACTTTTTTGCAATTAATGTAGTTACTATGGACTTAATACATACACATTTTAAAAATATGGGCTATAACAGTTGTATTGATGTATAGCAACGTGAAATGCTCCCACAAATGGCACTACAGCATGTAAAAAAAAATAATATAAGCTCTGGCGGACGAAATAAATATCGTCAAATAATCGTGATCTCAATTTCAGTGAAAATAATCTATGGAACTTCTATGGCTCTTCCGTTCGACAATCTCTCCGGCATTGGAACCATCATCTGTTTTCTCTTCGGTCACGCTCGGTTGATTTTTCTAGTCGGCACATTCATTTCCTCCATTACGCGCTGGCTCCATTACCCGCTGGCTGCTTCCCAAACAAACACACGTGCGGCTTGGCACTTGTGCTGTACGTAACAAGCCACGCAACGTGACGCTGCGGCTGTGATTGGTTCGGCTCTGCGCTACTTAATTTGGATTGGCTGACCTTTTTTTTTTTTTTTTTTTAGAGGACAAGAGCGGCGAGGTCTATCGCGATAGCTTAATTTCTCTATCGAGTAAAAGTTATATCGCGATACATATCGTTATCGTTCTATCGCCCAGCTCTAGTGAGAACTTCTATAAAAGCAGATGCAGCGATCTTAAAGAAGCAATTTTTGTTGGCCATCAAGCTAGGAAGCTTGTTTTAAGTCCACTTCCAAACAATTTTCCAATCTTTCCACAGTTAAAAACAGAATTCACAAATGGAAAACATGGAAGATAGTCTTTCCAGGAGTGGATGTCCCAGCAAATTCACCACAAGATCAGATAGTCAGACTTTACAGGCCTCCGTTTGCATGTTAAATGTTCATGATGGATTCATGATAATGCACTTAGAAAAAGACCGAACAAGTATGGCTTAGTTGGATGGGTTGCCTTGCTTCTTCTCTCTTAAAACATCGCAGCACAGCTTTCGGTTTGCATGAAAAATATACTAAACTTCTGGGACAAAGTCATTTGTACAGCCGAGGCCAATGTGAAGCTGTCTGGCTATAATGCACAGCACCACAAAAACCCCAAACACAGCATATCAGCACAAATAGAGCAGTGCGATATGACCAAAAATATTTATCACGATATACATTTGAAAATTTGCGATAACGATATAACTGACAATATAATTGGCACTAGACAAAATACTTTACAACTCCACAACTAGTGCAAAAAAAAACAAAAAACAAACCCATCAATGTATTTTCACTTAAACAAGCAGCTGTTTTTTTATGTGCATTAAAGTCATAAAAATTTAACAGTGCAAATGCAAATTCCTTGCTGACAGTTGAACCAAAAGGCATTTCCAGTGGAAATTGGCCGACATATCCTCAGCATAACCATGTATAATATCCACAAAATTAAAAAGAGGTTATACACACACAATACGGTAGAAGCACAGTATGTATCACTCCGCGAGGCTCCTGCCTACGATAGCCGCAATGCTCCGACAATCCACGAAGCGGTGCGGCTTTGTAGCTTAGCAAAGTCGTACTGAAACATTTGACAGATTTTCAAGCGACGTGTACGACATAAAATCGTTTCGAGGTCAGTAAACACAACCTGAATTCATACATAAGGCCCGCGGGATTATAAGGGGCACTGTCGATTTTCAGAAAAATCAAAGGATGGATTTTAAGTGTGCTGTACTTTCCAAAAAACACGGTAATAACGACGGCCCGCTAGCACGCTCTACCAAAAATAGTACTTTGTTGTATATCTGACGGACGAAAGCTAACCCAGTTCCACACCACTGAAGTTGCAGCATTTTTACAAACCAGTTCTGGTTCATCCGTTTCATTTAACGACCCGCTTTCGCCCTTCTCATTCTCCGTCATGTGCGTATGAAAACAACGGCACTGCGCATGCGCGTTTTACCCATATTCTATCGCGATATTTCATTTTCTTATCCTTGCCCAAAATTATACCGGTATTGCTGTGAACGGTATCATATGGCCCAGCCCTACTCACAAACACTTCATACAAACTGCACGGTGGTGGAGGGGTGATGATTTGGGTTTGTGTTGCAGTCACAGGACTTGGGCAAAGTATTTTAGAGTCAAATGTGATTCCATACAAAGAAAAATGTCAGCCAATATATCAGAGTCAGTGTTCAGGTGAGGCCATTAAAACTAGTGTTTAACTTTTAGGCTGACACATGACTAATTGGACACATGACACTGTAGCTGGTATATGGTGAAATCTCTAAAAAAAAATGGCTCACAGCATGATAAAAATGGGTCACAAATCTACTTTGGCTGAGATTCTCTCTAACAAAGCACTGCTCTGCTTTAATGAACTTAAATCTCAGGGTGAGAGAATAAATTAGTCATTTAGCTCCCAGTTGCGAGGGGCTAAAGATTCTTTGTGTGCAGATTATATAGCAAATACACCTCCTGCTAACCAATCAGACGGCCACACGGCACTTCCAAAGCCAATCAGATACTCAGCCAGCCTGGGAGCATTCAACGGGATAACGCGAGGTTAATTAGCATAGAGAATACTACTAAGACAATAGACTAATTACACACTGTTTCCTTCAAGAGCGTGGTGCGCACACGCACAAACACACAGACACACTGGTGTGCACAAGGCAGACACTGGGTGGGAAATGTCAACTTGTCTGAAATACTGGCATCACACTGAAGACCCTCAGGCTATGTCTGCACTGTGTGTATGTGTGTGTGTTTACTGTGTCTATCGGCGCTCACGCTACCCAAAAACCAAAAAAAGAAAAAAGAAATTTCTACCAGGAATGTGGTGGGGAGATGAGACAGAAATGTGTGTGTTGGAGGCTGAAGAGGGAGCGTGAGGGAGGAGAGGCCTGGAGAGAGAGAGGAGGTAAGAAAAACAAGTGGATAACAGGAGGAAGATTGGTGCATGAGCCCTGTTTGAGATAATTATTTTGTCTAAGTCTGCATACAGGGACGCAGACGGTGAGCCATGACACAACCACAGCCCAGCAAAAGAAGCCTGAGCCATAAGCAGATTTTAGATTTATTGAGGATACTGATCAAGTCAAATACTTAAAAAACAAAAAAAAACAAAAACAAAAAAAAACAGGACAGCAAAATGTTTTTTTGTCTTTTATGTTGTTTTTATCTCCATCAAAAATAAAAGTGGGTTCATTTTGAGCGTAAAACTCCTGGCTACCTTCAGCCCTGTTAGAGAGCAAGAGGTAAAAACACATAGTGTGTGTGTACCTGAATGTTACACAAACACACACACATTGCTTTTTCCCTTGATGTGAGCATGTGGATTTGAATAGACTTTGGTTTGTTGCTGTAAGGTTGTTGGGTTGAACAGCATCCAATTGCCATCTAAGGGCAAAGCAGAAGGGGGCTCTGGCATGCCGTCGACTTTACCTCCTTAACTGTGCTGCAGACAGCAGGAACAGCCAGCTTCTTGAACCCTTTCACTCTCTGCTACAGGTGTTATTCAGTTTTTCGAACTGACTCCCCAGAGAGCGCTCAGAGAGCTCTTCTATCCCATTAGTATGATTCTGTGGTGGAGGGTTTACTAAATGCTTAAGTACTCCACACAGCACTGCACGTTCTTTCACCTGTTCTCGTACGCAGCTTCTAGCTTTCAAACCAGCAACAAAAATACAGTACGGGGGGTTAAGGTATTTAACCTTAGATTTGTGTTGTTTGGATAGATCTCAGTGTGCCAGGTTGAAAAGTTAATTGAGATAGTTAATTGAGCGTTTTCACACACTGTAAACACATGCGCAAAAACACACACCTATACATCTACTACTATTTGTTTTGCCTTGCAGGCCTCATTCTTTGCCCAGCAGAAATAGAAACCAGTGCATGCATCACTGTGACCCTGCACAAACAAACCTGCCTATCCACACAAACCTTAAAGGAACTCTGTGATTCACAGGTGTCCAAATTATAGACCATTTTGGTGGATTAAAACAAATCGGTGAGTCTTGTGGATTACACTCTGCTCTGAGTCAGTGAGCTGCTTCAGGCCTGCAGACACACACTGAGACTGTTTTCCCATGTAAACCCGCTAAGCTCTTGTCCAGTCAGGGTGTGTGTTTTTGTTTACCACTGCAAATGGTTCGGTTGAGGTGAGCACACGGGTGTTTCCTCTCATGTGATAGTCAGAGCATTTGTTTTTCAGTCTGCGTGTTTACTGTCAGATTTGAGGATTATCTCCAAGAGTTCACAGATGTGTGCAGTTATTACAGAGGAAACTATTAATTGATTTCACATGACTGCAACCATGACTTGGCATCTGCGGAGGTTCAAAGCAAAGAAATTGGATTGTAACTGAGAATATTATTAACTAGGGCTGGGTATCGTCACTGATTTCTAGAATCGATTCAATTCCGATTCACAAGGTCCCGAATCGATTCGATCCACGATTCGATTTAATTCGATTCGATTCGATTTAAATCTGGGAAATTTTGACAGTCAGAGATATAATTCAGATCAGGACATTTACATATTTTTGTATCTATAAAAAGGAAGCTGACACTCTCAAGACTTTATCCAAGGTGTGAGCATCACAGCAGATGCCTTTGTGTCAAAGTAGCTGAAGATAAAACACAGAAAAACATGAAGGTGATTTTCCTGGCCTGGGATTTTATAAAAATATTCTGCAGTACATCAAAAACGAAAGAAAACCATTAATTAATCAACATTACCTCTGACGTTACAGCGGTTTTATTAGACACACGGCTAAGCATTTTGCATTTTGAATAATTTTAAAAAGTTTCAATTTGTTCAGTATTGAACAGCAGAAATGAGGTTTTCTTTTCGGAAGAATGTAAAAGGGGAAAAAACAGCGGCCGACAGCGCTGTAAGCAACAGTAGACTTGTGTAACAAGCAAGCGAATAATGAAGAAAGCAAAACTGTTCGAGAGGGGGGGGGGGGGAGAGAGAGAGAGAGAGGGGGAGGAGAGAGGGAGAGAGAGAGAGCTGCGCATCGCAATGGAAGCAAAACAGTAAAAGAGTGAATTCATGACGATGTTTATGTGAAGCGTTTGGATCTTCTTTTGCTGCTGGTTCGGTCAATATTGTTTGGAGAGAGATCAAACTAACAGCTTTAGAATCAGCGCATAAAGGGCGTGAACACAAAGCGCGGACCCGGATCAGCGAGCTGTCGGCTTTCAGCCCCGACTGTGAGAAAGGCGACATCTAACTGATTCTGATCCGCGGGTCGCGCTGTGTGTTTAAGTCTATGTGCAGAATCCCTGTACCTGCTCTCATTTACTGTTTGGTGGTTCTTGAAATTTTGTGAGATGTCACCAGAGATTCTGGCATTTCGGACAAAATAAATTTATATTAAAAAATCGATTCAGGATTTTAATGAATCGATTTTACGTTATCCAAGCCAGAATCGATTTTAATCGATGAATCGATTATAAAAACCCACCCCTATTATTAACCATTGTCAACAGATACTTCTCTAGCATAGGTCATACATTTTTGGCCCATCATTGGTCCTGGACCCCCTTTAATAGAAACCAGCATTTGCTGTGTTCCAGCAACTGTGACTTTGAGGAAAACATCTAGAAAGAAAAAAAGCTTTACAGATGCTTAAAAAGAAAAACTCACTATAAACACAGATGTTTTAACACAAACTGAAAAATGGAAAGTTGGAACAGATGCTGGTTGAAAACACTGTACTTTTACAAGTAAAAATGCAACAGTGCAACAGTGGATGTTCACCTGTTTCCAAGCACGTTAAGAGGTCATCAAATACAAGATCAACGTCCATTAACCCATAATATATAAATTAGGGGTGCAACAATACTCGTATCGATATTGAACCGTTCGATACAGTGCTTTCGGTTCGGTCCGCATATGTATCGAACAATACAAAATTTTTAATTTATTTTATCAACTTTCTTTCTGACGATGCTGTCTGTGTTAAGCGCTCAGTGGATCTGCGCTCGACAGTGCAGCCTAGGTGGAGCAGTCGAACGCAGATTCACTGAGCGCAGGGTAAGCTAGCGAGACAGAAGTTAAGCTCTCCTTGCAACATGGCAAATTGAACCTCCCCGACCCTCATTCAGATGTGACGTTTGGAACTATTTTGGTTTTCATGTGAAGTATGACCTTGAAGGTAAGCACGTCATGGACTAAAGTAAAACAGTATGTCGGATGTGCCACGCAATGCTCAATTACATTGGTGGGAACTAGTGCGTTAGCGCAGTTTGCTTGTTAACGTGTTGGCCATCCAGCCCCACCCACGTCGCGATCCGCGGTAGCTCGTTAACGGAGATTTGCCGTGTTGTGGCGTTAACGTCATTTCAACGAGATTAACGCTGACAGCACTAGTGGGAACACAACGAATATGACTGCACATTTACTCCGACATCATCCTAGTGCAAAGACAAGTGGAAGCAGACAAAAACAACAAGCAGGCATGCTACAAACTTTACCCGAGTCATTTAGACAGCCGTTAGCACATGATTCTCCTTATGGGGACCTGATATGTTTAATATGCTGCTGAGAATATAGCCCAGAAGAAGTGTATAGTATAGCTTTTATTTTGGAAAGAGCCATTTCTCTGTAATAAACTCTCTTTTCCAAAGATGAGTGATTTCTCGATCAGATAGATTTATTTTTTTTATTACTTTGTTGTTTCAGCAACATTAAATTTAAAAACTGTACTTTTGAGTTAAAATATATATTTATAATTTTAATAAATGACATATTAAAAAAGGCATGAACATTTTTTTGTATCGAAAAAATATCGAACCGTGACACTAAAGTCTCGAACCAAACTGAACCGTGAATTTTGTGTATCGTTGCACCCCTAATATAAATATATCAAGAGGTTACCTTACACGTGTAGGAACACCTTTACCGTATTTTTGGGACCATAAGACGCAAAGGATTATAAGGCGCACTGCCGATGTACGAGTCTGTTTTCATACATAAGGCGCACCGGATTATAAGGGGCAAAGCAAAACAGTCAGATAAGTCAAAATTTACTCAACTCATTCTTCTTGCTTCCTCCACTTCTGTACCATTAATGCTGAAATCTCTCGCAGCTGCTCTATTCCATGTTGTTGCAGTATATTAATGACTAACCTCGTATTGTGGATGGATTATCTCAGTTGTTCTCCTGACTGAAGTTTGGTCCGTTTACAGCATCCTGCCATGGGATTGCATTTGTCCCTGACCATTGGGAACCCTTGCCTTAACTTTTACCGAGTGGAAAACAGTTGGCGTTCATCCTCCAGCTTCACTGTGTTTATGTTATGCTAACATAGCTGTGTCGCTAGCAATCACGTAGCACATCATTATATACCAGCTAGCCAAACTTCAGTAACCCTAAAAACATCACTGCTGTTTAGTTTTCTGTCTTCATTTATGGTATAAGTGATAGCAGAGCTAACTTCCTTCTAACTTCTAACTCTGTTAAATTTCATAAAGTCTGTTTTCATGGATGCCTGGATGTTAAACTTAACTGTTACACCCTGTAAAGCAGCAATGCTGATCATTTTATTAAAGATGAAAAAATTTAGACAGTTTTTAACTCTCAGTGATGCCGCAGTGTTCGTTTGACTTTGGGAGCTGAAGGGGACGGAGTTTTGAACCCACATTACTCCGCGAGGCTCCCGACTACAGTAGACGTAATGCTCCGACAATCCATCAAGCATTGCGACTTCATAGCTTACCAAAGTCGTACTAATACATTTTTTGACAGATATTTTAGTGCCGTGTACCACATAAGGTTCAAGGTCTGTAGGAACAACCAGAATTCATACATAAGGTGCACTGTCGAATTTTGAGAAAATTTAGGATTTTAAGTGCACCTTATAGTGCGGATAATACGGTAGTCAAACACAGTGGCTAACTGTGTAACTTATGCAACTGAAATTGTGCTGAGATCAGTCTGCTGAAGGTGGAAGTAACAAATCTGTTTCAGCACTTGAAACAAAAACACACCATCAAGTACTACCAGGCTATGGAGGAGAAAATGCTAGCAGGTGCTCCACTGAGCACAAGCTAGTTACACTCCAAAAACTAATGCAGGACTTTAACCCTTGTGTGGTGTTCATATTTTTGTTACTCAGCCAGTGTTCATGGGTCTGGTGGACCCACTAGAGTTTTGGCTTTCCAAATGAACACTATCAAACAATTTTATGTTAAATTACTCAACAGATGTTTACTTCATCCCAATTACAAGCCATATGAACAGCAAACATGGTTAATTTTTTCCCTTTACCTTTGTTAGATCACATTTATGAATTAATGTGCTTCTCGTTTTTTTTTGTTTTTTTTATAAAATGTTATAAAAAAATAAATCAGTTATAATCAAGCGGAGTGAGTGGAAAGACAACACATTTACACGTGAAGCAATATGTTTCACAACTAAATGGGATCAGCTGCTCATCAATGGTGACATTAGGCCCAGGGTTGTAAAACAGGGGGAGGTGGTGCACACACTTATCCCACACTGTCCTGATGGCAGCTAGCTTGTCTCTCTGCCGTCGAGCTGGTCTGTTGTCTCGGTTATCAAAACTGATAATCCTGGAAATTTTGTGGAAGTTTTCCAGAGACACTGATGCACGGAAAGGTTCTTGCCGGTTTCTGCATCCCACAGGGATTCTGTGGATTCCCCTTTGGACCTGAAAACTCCTGCAAGGATAAGAACCCCATAGTAGGCCTTTGGGGTTCTTAGATGAATTTGGTCCATCTCCTTCCACCTCTCTCCAAAAACACACCTTCCTTCTAGATTACTGCAATCCAGAATAATTTTCTGGATGGAATCTGGGATGAAAAGCTCAAATGAAGACTTGATGTCCTGCACATGAGTAAATGTCAGCCGTGTTGGCCCTGGCTTATCACAGTAACAGCTCTGCAGGGTGGCTCATTTCTTGGGCAAGAAGACCATTCAATTTCACCAGTTATTGACATCCATATTTCTTCACTTGCTGTCTGGTGGGCTTGTTCTGGTCCTGAGCTGGCTGCAGATGGAGTACTCGTCTTCGTTTTGTTACTAAATGGTGCTCAACCTCATCCTCTTCTTCAAAGTCACTGTCAGACTCTGAATTTTCAGAAATGTGAAATATTCTGAAACTTCTTTGTCAACATCATCATCAGAAGCCCCTCTCTCTTCCAAAATCAATTGGATGGCCCTCGCAGCAGATAATCTTTTGCCATCTTGATCAGTTGTGATAAAGAACCACACTGGCAACGTCTTATTTATAGTATTATGCCCCTAATTTGCAGGTGGGACAGGGTATGAGAAAATAAAATTTGGATCCCTCAAGAAAGAGGGTAAAATGTGTGGGAATGTAAGAGCAGACGGTGTTGATAGTTGAATTTTCAACAATGTTGCAACTTTGTGCGGGAGCAGGAGGGGAAGAAAACACTATCAGCAGCACGAGAAAGGAGGAAGACAGAGTGTGGGAACACAGGACCTACACTTTCAACACTTTTATTAGACCTGGGTCCAGTGGACCCGAACACCTTGTATGTAATGTAAATGCGTGGGGGGGGGGGGGGGGGGGGTACAGTATGAGGTCATTGAAAATTAGTTCGGATTTATGTTCTTCACAGAAAATAAGCCAAAGCCAATGAATTTCAGGTTGAAAAAAGAATTAATTGTTTAATTTTTCTTTTGAGAAAAACTGAAAACGGGTCTCACAGACCCGAACACCATACAAGGGTTAAGTACATTGCTAAAAAGCTTGAACTAAGATAAAACCCAATTTTAAAACTACAGCTTTGAGACTAGCTAGCCTAGAACCTTGTAATTTCCACTCAAACTATGACCACAACAATGTGCTAGTGAAATCACAAAAAGGGTTTTGCCAACTAGTTAAAGGAATACACATTTTTCCCGTAGCGACAAGTGCTCGCCAAGGTGTCACTGACCAGTCTGTAGGCCTGTATGACTGGGGGCTTAGCAGTCATTTCCTCAACAAAAGCCATCAACTTCCAACTGATCGAGTAATACTTGTTTATTACTTCATGACTGATGCTTGCCAGATAGTTGCAGAGGACTCCAGCCTCTGTGACTGGGTTCTTAAACAGTCCAAAGAAATAATGAAGAATAAAAACGACTGCACACCAGCTACACTTGAGCTAGTGAGCCATTTCAGATAGAACATTGAGATGTGTTTAAACATTAACCAAATGCTTCCCTGCCACAGAAGAACACCCCGGCGTGTATTACCCCTGCATCAGTAATTTAGCCACTGTTAACTCCAGCAAATAATGACTTAAAAAACACCTAAAAACAAACAAAACTACGTATTTAGTGTCTTTTTATAAACTCATGTAGTGCACTTTTTCTAATTTTTCTTGTTCTTGATTCTTAAATCCACATGTTTTCTGGTCATGTCAAAGAAAAGCTGCCTCCCCCTCTGCCATTACAATCCAACCATAAATCACTAACAGTTACACTTTAACCACATCAGACTTACTCAGTGCATAACAAGCTTTTGTTGCTGACAGATGAAAAAATATTAAACTAGTTTAAGCAGAGTGCACGTGTGTGTCATATGCTGATCATAAACATGGATGGATGATGCTAATCATCTGATCACATTTACCACGATACACACTCACACACTGTTTTCCTGTGTTCTTTCCATATCAGCAGAACAATATATGAATATCTTTGTGCCAATGTGCCCCATGAAAAAACAACAATCCCTGTAACTTATTTTCTTTTAACTAAAATAAAATAATAATAAAAAATAAAATAATGTCTCTTCTTTAAATTTTCATTTATAGGCCATTGTTAAAGCTAAAACTGATAGATAGCCTAGTCTAGTAGACTGTGTGACTTGTAAAAAATGTTGCTTAAATTCAAAGATATATAAAGTAACATTTTCATAGTTGCATATTTTTACTATGAAATTACACATTCATCGTCTGTAGCTACACACAAAAATGCTAACAAACAAAATAAACCTCGCATTTTGTTGCAACAAAAAAAGAATGAACACACGAGGCAACATTTAACAATACCAAATAAGTTATGGCCTTTGGTCAATGTTGAATGAAACTATTTACAGCTGGTATAGATAACTGATAACGCAACCACCCACTCATTTTAATTCCAAACACTGTGGTTTTGCTCTTACACGTCATTCATGTTATATTTAATACCTGTACGAGCAAAACAAACTTATACCTGGGCACTCCTGCATGGGCCTATCTAGTCTGGTTTCATTGCAACCTGATCCCTACCATTGTCTAGCTACCCTGCTGCCACGCATACACACCCTGATAGACTAGTTAGACCAGAGAGAGTGAGAGAGTGAGAGAGAGAGATGTGATAGATAGACATGAATCTAATGATATGATTGTGTTCTAGCAAGTTCTGGTTATAGCACATTTTTAAAAATTTAACCATGTTACCAATACAAGTAACATAGTCCATGGCTATTCTAACCAGTCTTTCAATGTCAACTGAAAACATGCAGATATGATGATGCTGTGACAGATCGTAGTAGTGTTTCACAGGAGACGACAGAAACTTTATCCCTTTTTTTTGGGAGGGGAAAGGACCGCTGTTTAATTTTGAACATCTTGTTGGTCAACTTCAGGTAATTTGCTTTAAAAAAAAACAAACAAAAAAAAACTAAATAATTAAGTGCTTTCAGTTTGTTTTCAAGACTGAAAGGGAACAAAATTTTCCAGTTAGTCACACTTGTCCTGCGATATTTAATGAAGACAAAATGTGAACAGAGAAAAAGATGCTTGGGGAAAACGGGCGACCCTTTGACACTGAAGGGTGATGCTGGGTCACCATCTGACTCTGAAAAGGAGCAGCAGGGGAAACCCTTTGGACAGATGTGTGAGGGCCCTTTTATTCTGAGCCTTTAAAAGGCCAGATGTGTTAGAGGATGACATCAGTTCACAGAGCAAGCAGATGTGCAAAAAGACATTTTTTTGCACGTGATAGGATGGACTGAATATTTTTACAATTTGAAGCCACCAACAGTTACACAGTCTTTCTATACATGTTCTCCCTCAGCCCACAAAAATATTATAGTGGTTTTCTTGTGTGGTTTAACTCTTTCCCACAAAAAAGACAACATTTGATGAGCTCCCCTGTACCCTTAATGATGACTTTTGAGACTTCCTTACATCAGTTAAAATGTTGATATATGTTGCGTCGTTGATGACCATTAGAACAGGTTCTGAGTTTTTCCAAGGTTTCCTCTGGTAAGCTGATCATCCTCATTAATTTCTGATCCATCCTCAATTTGTCAATGAAATATGACAGAAACCATTCAGTTCAGAAAAGAAAAACAAGGGTTACCCTTAATTCAAGGTTTTCAGTGTTGCACATACATGTATGTATGTGGGTACTCAAATCCTGGGTTGATTTCAATCTGATGAAACATGACTATTACAAAGCTTGAACAGTTATTGGGCTCATTACGTTGTCTTTTTAAGGCTTCTGTAATTTGTTATATTGAATATGAACAAATATAACCCACACAGAACAAAAATGGGAAAACTTTAAGCAAGTGCTTATTTTACATGAGCATGCATCTCAGACTTAAGTCTCACATCATTACTCATGATTTGCTCATCGAAACAGCTCCTTTTCCATTTTTCCAGTTCAGCATAATTAAAATAATTCTGTATGAATCATGTAAATGTAATGTTACATTAAAAAAAAGGCAAAGGGCCAACTTCCATGAGTAAATCATGAGACATACAAGTCTTAAGAGACGGTTATGACTTATACCGCATGAACATGGACTCCAGAAGCTCTCCCAATATATACATCCCGGTGAGCTGAAATTCAGACTGAATTGGGGAAGAAAGGTGATTTAAGTGACACAATTGTTGATACCAGAATGGCTGTTTTGAGTATTTCATGAAGTTCGAGTAGATCAGAAGTCACAACCCAGTAGGGAGGGTAATGGTTTTGGCAAAAAAACATTTTTCTTAAAATGGTCCAAAGACAAATTTTAAAAAGCATTCACTGGAGATCTACTGCTAAAGACCACTGTAAAACAGCAGTCCCCAACCTTTTTTGTGCTGCGGACCGGCCTTTAACCCTCTCGAGGCAGGCGTTGCCGATTTGCAACAGTTAAAAACTAACAACCTGATTACCCCACATACATATTTTATGAGTTTTATTTACTCAGAAGTACCACTGCAGGACTTGGTTGTGCATTAGCAACAAAAAGTTTAATTTGAGCTTGAGAGGGTTAAGGTGTCGCGGATGAATACAACAAAATGAAACCAGTACGAGTGAGTTAATGATTAAAAAAAACAAAAAAAACAATTGCGATAAAAAATGATAAAACCCCTGAAAACCATAAATTTTTCACCCTAGCCTCAACTCTCACGGCCCAGCACCAAACGACTCAAAGACCGGTACCGGACTTTTGTTCAGTACTGAAGCTTCAGGTTAGCTCAGAACAGCTGAAAGCATTGTGTTTATCGTTTTCTGCACTACTGAGACGGTAAAAGTTTACAACTTGGAATATATTAAGCATATCAGTCCATCTGTTTTGCTAAATTTGTTGTCAGCATCTTTAACTAGTGCCACAGCACATTAGTGGTATGTCTATTACAAAGAGTAAAAATACAGATTTTTGACAGCTCTTTTAATACCAACACACCTTCTCTCAACTGAAACTACTACCAATCCCTTTAGGTGATGACTATTCTATATCCAAGTTGTAGCCTCCTAGTATATATTAGTCATATCAGATAGAGTTAATGGTTAAACCACATGATCCACATTCAGTGGGCTGGCCTACACAAGTTGTCCTTTCAACATGTAAACACCAAAGGGAAAAAAAACCTGTTCACAGTCACATGATGAGTGCAATCATGCTCAGACACTCCCTAAAGAAGGGCATTTCTGCATGCTTATGCATACCAGGGTAAAGAGTTATCTGAGGAGATGTTTCCACTGAAGGCATGCACTTTCTGAGTTAAAAAGCTATTTAAGGAAATTTTCCACTGGCTATACGGGAACACTGTGGTATCATTGTAAGGAATATTCCAATGATACTGCTATGTGAGGCGCTCTTCATTTGCGAGGCACACACAGATTTAAACATTTGTTAAAGTCTTGTCTGAGACTTTGAACTATTTTGCTGAAAGGAATGGGTCATAATTTTGTCTAGCATTTTTTTAAGACAAGAGCTGCATAAATAATCGACCCAATCCTTGATAGTAACTCTGTTATTCACATTTCAACAGAGGTAAAAAAAAACACAAGCATTTTCCCATATCAATAAAAATAATTGTTTTTTTTAGATTTGAGTCGATTTAAACCGATGTGATGTGTTCGTTGTCTAAAGAAAAAACATGCCCGCTCTCAGCACCCAAAACAAGCGTCATAACCTGCAGTCATCCACATTAACCAGTATGTATCCTGTGTTGGGTAGGTGTCATGATCATTACACACATTCTACCACACACACGCACACAGCTGGACCCTCATGTTGAACCCTGACTGTGATATTAAGGCACTTTGCAGTTAGCGGTTGGATAAATTGAGCATGCTTGAGCTTTTTTTTCCAGAGATGAATGAGCTGTTTGTTTGTGATTGTACACACAGGCCTGATGACACAACTCAGTGGACTGCTGAACAGATTTAGTAATTATCACATCCTGCACTTTCATATTGTGGACACACACACACACACACACACACACACACACACACACACACACACACACACACACACACACTGGATGTGTGGTGGTTAATGTGAATAACCACTGAAACTCACTGTGCGGAAGTCGTGCGCGCCTGTGTGTGTATATAGATACTCAGGTTTGTTTTTACTTTTTTTACTCTTTATCAAGTACTTAGGCTATAGATAAAAGACTTTAGGCTGTTCTGTGGTTGGTGGGCAGTACCTGTTCTCAGTCACATACTCTTTATGATGCAAGGAAAACCCCACTATGTAACACAGACAAGTAAATTGTTGACTTCTCTTTAGAGAAATGGTTGCATCACTTTTTTTTTAGGAGAATTTCCCGTGAGTAAATTGACTGACATATCAGCTCAATGACTGTTTTATTGAGCTCTTTTCAAGAAATCACTCCAGGAATTTTGGTCTGGCAACAAAAGCATTTGTGCAGTGCTTTCTGATGACGTATCTATCCGGCCTGTACTACACCTTTTTGCCAATAGCCAGCTAAGACATGCTCCAAATCCTCTGTCCAAACCCTCTACAGAATAAGGGTATGGCATGCGCTTTAATGGCCAACTAAATGTCAGTAACTGAACCACTTTTTTAGTTGACCAAGCTAAATGGTCAGTTGAACATGAGTCAATCAGAAGATTAGGCTGGAAAATTTCAGTGTGTGAGCCTGTGGTGGTGACATGAAGCGTCTGCAGGCAGATTTCAATTTAAAAACATGAACAGTCTGGATTTAGCCACAGTCTTATTATTACAGTTGAAAATTTCACTCAATTGTAGGACGGCGTTAAAAATGTAACTTGGAACACTTTTTATCCGACCTTTATCCAGACTAGTGACTAGGAAACCATTTCATTTTTGCTAGGGAGTAACAATATAGTACATGTTCATATTAAGTGCTTGCATTATAAATAAAAGGTAATGTTAAAACATTTCATTGATACTTTTGGTATCATACAATGAATTTTAATAGCACTGGTAGCAACAAAGAATGGTTCGGATGCCTTCCTAGTTAGTACTAAGACCATTACTAGCTTTACTGCATCTCTTTTTTTTAACCTTTTTAACATTGTTTGTCTGGCCAAGAGGGTTTAAATGAACAATGGAGAGTCTAGACTAAATCAGAATAAAGTAGTGTTTGTTGAAGACTGCCTTGAGACAATACAGGGTCACAAATGGCTTTAAATTGGTTCACAAATGGCTTCAGTAATATGAATCCTGTTTGGAGGCTATTGTTGCCATCTACCTAGACTGGGTTTCACACAATATCAAGTACTGGATAGAAAAAGGCTGTCAGGAAAAAAAAAGAGCTACAGTAAGTATATTTCCCACTTTTCAAAGAAAGAATAACAGGTCTTTTACATGCTCTCATATCATGTTTCCTGAATTTGGAGGTAGGCTGCTACTCTCAGCAGTCTGACTACCTGATATATTATGGTCTGGGGTGCCTGCTGTAACCAGGAGGTACTTGGTAGACAGGTTACCAAGGTAACCAGCAACCCTCCATGCTGAGCAGCTAGTGCGAGTATGTGCAAATGAGCAGCTCACAGTGTAGCAACACAGCATTTTTATGGGCCTCTGAAACTTCATTGGCCAAATAAAAAGCCTGGGAAAACTCTTGCTGCTAGAATGAGCATTGTTTCCTCATATGCAAGCAGGCTGTATGTTGGGCACGGGAGGGGGGGTGAAAGAAAAGAAAGACAGGAAAGGGGAGAGGGGCCTGTCCTAGTTTCACTCGAGCCATGTATATGCATTCTCTCAATATGTCACTATATTTAGGGTATGCAAAATATGGCAAACCTCTGACAAAGGCCAGTGATTCCCATACATGCTACGTCACAACAAGAAATACCCCACAAATACGTCCACTGTATTTTTCCCATGCAATGTGAGCAGCAAGCTAAACAATCAGGATTCATAGAAATCACTGAGAGGTTTCTTGTAAACCACAGCTGATATCAGACCTGTGGGACTGACATCCAGTTGATGACTTTGCTCAACATATCAAAATTTCAGGCATTTCTCACAATTTCCTGACTTTACACATGGACCAGTAAAACCAAATAAGCAGCATTTTGTTGTCTCTTTCGCATACTTTACTCACACCAGGATTTCATCCAGTTTAACTCAAACAGACAGAAAGAAAAACATCTTCCCACATGCAGCCCATGGGAGAAAACTTCTTTGAAAAGCGTTTCACCATCACTAAAGTCTATTTGAGGCTCTGTGACATTAAACCATTTTGAAAGACTTCCTATTTTATCTTGGCCCGTGGGAAACCCCTTACCAAAAGTATCTGTGCTGGAATTGTCCAAACATGATCCCGGGACAGAAGAGGATGGGTTGGATTAAGTTCTTTAGCATAAGAATGGAGAAGAATGGAGTCATTACAATTACAGTACAAACCAATCAGCCATGAGATGACAACATTCTGTCTCCAAATTTTACCATTTAATCCACACCTTCGATGCCATAACTTGACTGTGAAGTTGGAATTTCCATAACAGTTCATCTTTTTATCTTCTTAGAGCACCAGAAACCCCTCCCCATTTGTTGCTTTGCTTGCCGTAGCAACATCATCACACAGTTGTGTCTATTTATGCCAGCCGTTAAGGCATCATAAGCTTGCTGCGGTATTCTCCTGAACAATATTTGTCACCACTCAGACTAGGGCTGCTCAATTAATCGAATTTTAATCACGATTACGATCTGGGCTTTCAACGATCATTAAAAATGACTGAGCCGATTATTAGCCCCTCCCTCATTTATCCGCGACACCTTAAAGGCCGGTCCGTGAAAATATTGTCGGGCATAAACCGGTCCGTGGCGCAAAAAAGGTTGGCGACCGCTGATTAAGAGGACCCGAGGGAAGCTCGGAAAGCTAAGCAGAAGTTATTTGGAGAGTGACTGCCGTTGGTTGAAAAGAGAGTTTAAAAAAAAAAACTTCAGTGGTGTTGCACACTATTTTATATTATTTTTTAAAAGTCATTGTTAACCCTTTAAAGCCGGTCAGAGCAGCACGCTCCGTTTTGCGTAACTATTGTTAAATCCCTGTAGAACCTGAACCGTGTAAGCTAGCACAATAATTTGTTTTGCATATGAAACCGGAGGAGTTGTACTTACATCTGATGCCATCAGCTTGTCCTCGGTCACGGTTTCCTTCCACATATAGCTTTGCAAAAATTGCATAAAAAGCGCTTGCAGGAACAAAAACATAATATTCCAGAAACACGCTTCGCCGTTCCTATCAGCTGGTCGTAACACTTCCCACAGTGAAATGATGCATATGCTGTTTTCTTTGCAAATTTGCATCATAGGATTGTTTTTTGTTTTTCCTGCAGTATATAAAAATTGCTGTATCTCCAAAATAAAACTATGAAGACACTCAAAATAAATTTCCTGTGGTGGGAAACTATTTTTTGCAACTTTATTGTATTTAAAGTTTTGAGGGATAAACCTCTTAAATTTCTCCAAGTAGAAATATATGTAAACAAAACAAACGCGATTTTCAATTTTTTTTGTAGTTTATTGCACTTTTTTGCAATTTATGTAATTACTATGCACTTAATGCATACATATTATTAAAATATGGGCTATAACAGTTGTATTGATGTATAGCAACTTGAAATGCTCCCACAAATGGCACTACAGCATGTAAAAAATAATATAAGCTCTGGTGGACTTGGTTCTATAGTAGGTCTTAAAGGGTTAAATAAATATCGTCAAATAATCGTGATCTCAATTTCAGTGAAAATAATCGTGATTATCATTTTTGCCATAATCGAGCAGCCCTAACTCAGACAATACTGCCACATACGTGTTGATGTAGGAAGAAAATATCTCAACAATGGAAGCAAAGACTTTGCCAAGTGTTTCCTCCTTACATAGTCTCAAGTTTTCAAACTGTTGCAACCTCTCCCTCTGTATATAGAGGTAAAAAACCAGCATGATCCTGCACCTGTGTCTTTAACCCAGCTGCAGCGGCAGGTTGCAAAAATCGAGAGGCCCACGACCGACCGAAGTACAACAAAGATTATGCCACACAGCACATGATGTAACGTCAAACTCAGCAAGCGCCATGCTTGCATGACAACCATAAAAACACCATTAGAAGTTCCTCCTTCTGTAATCAGGGATTACAGTTATGGATTGGTGAATAGTAAGTTTCCCACATTCATCACTTGATTGCTAAATCAAGTCTCAGCCTGCCATAAATCACTCAAGGTGAAGACGCCTTTAGGGAAAACACTGAGAAAGATCACTAAACTTGAAACTGAGGACAATGAGCGCCTCGATGTTGTTCTTGTGAAACACTGCAAGTCCCGGTGTTTTGTTTTTAAGTCTGTAGCGATTTGGTATCATGTCCAGCCGCACAGCAGATATCATCAGTCCAGCAGGTGAGCAAGTTTAGCCGGCACCTGACATGTTTAGTACACAACAAGCAAAGGACATCAGCTGGAGGGCATTTATCATCTATGAAGCGCTCTTGCATGGTCTATCAGGCTCACCAAAGACTCCACAGCCTAATAAAACCTTGCTTGGATCTATTTTAATCGAATTTATCAAAGCATGCTGCTTCTATGTAAAGGCAATAATATAATTATATAAAATACTATATTAAATGAAATAGTAGTAGTGGCTTCTGTGTAATCCATAGAGTGGTATACTGAAAAATAAAAACCATGTCATCACAGTGATGTAAACAGGATGTTGATAAAAAGGACTCTGCTCACTAACTTGCAACTGAGCTGTTTCCCTAACAGGTAGATGATCTGCTAATTATTTTGTTGATTTAATATTTAATAACAATAAGAAAGAAAGAAACCCAGAAACACCACACAAGCAAATATATTTTGAAAATTAATAAATAAAAAATAAATAAAACCCTGATTTACAAAGATAAAAAAAAACACGTTATAATATGACTAATTGCAGGGGGCTTATTCCATTAAAGAGAATTTCAGCTTGAAGGTTGGTACACTAAAATAAGGAGGTAACAAGTCAAGTTTTTACAGCACACAAAAAAAATGTATACTGTAAGTAAAAGAAAAGAAGCAGTACCCAACTTCGTGTATTTTACAGGAAATAAGAACTAATTAGAAGGTAAGTAACTTTAAGTAGTGAATGAGTCATTGTAAGTTGAGTAAGTAGTATTTTAGAGAAAAGGAGAAAATACAAGAAGCAAGTAGTTTTAAATACTGTGTAATCTCATGGTAACTAATAATATTTTCCCATCACACACTGTATTTTTGGGGTCCAGGCTGTATTATGAAGTGGCTTAACCTTGCCTAACTTCCAGGTATTTTGCAGGACATGGGACCCTCCCTTCCTGTACACCAAGTTATGTTTGGACAGTGATGGTGAAAGAAAAAAAAAGGTTAGACTGCATCTTCATAAAGTTGCACAGGCCTGCAAATGTTGATGCCATTTATTTTTTCTTATAAGTTGGTAAGGGAGAACAGTCCTCATTAAATTCATATTAGTAGACTGTAAGGACAGTTGAATCACAGAACATTTCATACTTGCAGTATAATCATTTCTTTGCTTCCTTTAAAAACTGGATTTTTCGCTCCCTTATTCTAGAACATTGAAATTCTGTTGAATGACAGGGGAATTATGCCCTTGGTTGGGGACAGTATTATAAAGTGTGACCTAAAATGCTTATATTTAATAAGTAAATCGATTATTTGACCTAATTTTACACACAGCTATAAATAATGTAGCATACACTAATAAGCGGGCACAGTTATAGGATTTGCTCTGAAAAGGTAATACAATATTAATTATTAACAAGTAATGGGTTCCTTATTCCTTTTTTAAACTTTATTTATTAAAATTATTCACATTTTTTAATATACATTTTTTTTTTTAAAGGAATAGGCCATAGCATGCTCAATACCATACTTCAACCAGGCAGGCTTCAAATACACTGATGGAAACCCTGCATGTCATGGCCATAGACCCCCACCGACTTTAGACTCTCCATGTTAAAGATTCAACATGTTGCACTGTGTTTTGTTTTTTATCAAACAAAGTTACAAAATTCAGTAAAGAAAACAGCAGCTGTTGCACACTGTAAACTGTGTTTTGTCACATAAGACCACTTAAATTCTCCAAAAGGTGATGCTGTAAGGCTTGGCATTTTAATCCGAGTCCGTGGGGTTTAACTTGCTTTTAAAGTCAGCCTCAGGTGGCTTTGTGAAGAAACTGCAGTTTTCAAATCTTCTATGCTGTCTTCATTTTTCAGCCCCTGTGGGTTCCACTTGGTTGTAAGTGCCAAATTCTAAGATGTTATATTGATAATTTCAGCAAGCTTAATTCCTTTAAATTGATGGACTGTTTAAGATAAAGTCAAAATATTGCAAACAAAGACCTAATCAAACCAAATATGCACATATATTAAAGAGATACATGGATATAGTAGTATTTGAAGCTGTATTTTCTTAAAGACTAGTTGTGATAATTAATTAAAAGAATTAATATAAAATTTACCATTGTCTGTTTTCATGTTACACAAGCAGAGATTGACAGCAGCCAGACATTCAGCAGAGGTTTAGTGTAATGACTGGTTTGGAGTTCTAGGGAAAATTCACCAGAAAAATTCCCAACAGCTTCCAATTTTCCACATGTCCTAAAGCAGCATTTTTATCCACTGGCTAATAAAGTAACTGACTAATAAACAGTTGACAGACTGACTGACTCCTGGAAGACAGCGCAACACTGAACCCAGCTGCAGCTCTGACAAGTCGTGACTCTAAGCTCCAAGGTCTAAAACTGGTTCTGTCTGTGGTGAATCACTTTATACTTCCTGAAAATAAATCAGAATAAATGATGAAACATCAAAATGTATAAATAGTAAGATGTTATGTTTATGATTAGTATGAGGAAACACAGCTAATGAGTTAAAGTCAAAAATCTAAAATGCATCTAAAAATAGGCCAAACGTCACTCGCCAAATTCCCAAATAGGAACCAGTACGGAAATTCCAGGAGACTTGTAACCACAATTAGTCCCCTGGCTAAAGAACAAACAGTAATAACAATCCCAAAGTTTAAAAAAGAACAACTTTAATGTCAAATAAAGGTACTGTTTACAGCAACAATAATTTCTGACACAGCTAGGTCATGTAGCACACATTGACCCATGTAGACAGATGGGACAAGGGTTCATCCTGGGTCACAGTGCTGGTATGAAAGGGGCACAGGTGTCCTGTGGTCTGAACTCAAGAGGAGCTTGACTGCTAAACAGCTGGGAGGATGGATGCAGCTGTGATCGAATCCAGAGGGAGGCAATAGGAGGATAAGAGGAAGGAAGAGAAGAAGGGACGAGTGGAACAGTGGAGATAAATTCTGTAAAAATGCCAAGAGGAAGGAGGCTCTGTGTTTGTGTGTGTGTGTACTAGCCTGCAGGAATGAAATTAGGTAGGATGGTGATTCTGTAATTCATTTTCTTCTTTTTGTAGCCAACTGTTTCATTTCACCGTCTCCCTTTCCTTGTCTACGGCATCCCTGACATTGCTGGCACAATTCAAACGCACAGATTTAGATTAAATCTCACCATTACGTCGGGGATAGGGTGTGCTAAAATCACTTTCCAGAGAGACTAGTTGATTACTAATTGAAACATTGTCTTTCTGAGCTCTTCAAAGCTCTGTACACCCGACAGGTGTTTTCAATGAGTCTGCTTATACAGTGGGGCAAAAAAGTATTTAGTCAGCCACCGATTGTGCAAGTTCCCCCACTTAAAATGATGACAGAGGTCAGTAATTTGCACCAGAGGTACACTTCAACTGTGAGAGACAGAATGTGAAAAAAAAAATCCATGAATTCACATGGTAGGATTTGTAAAGAATTTATTCGTAAATCAGGGTGGAAAATAAGTATTTGGTCACCTCAAACAAGGAAAATCTCTGGCTCTCACAGACCTGTAACGTCTTCTGTAAGAAGCTTTTCTGTCCCCCACTCGTTACCTGTATGAATGGCACCTGTTTGAACTCATCATCTGTATAAAAGACACCTGTCCACAGCCTCAAACAGTCAGACTCCAAACTCCGCCATGGCCAAGACCAAAGAGCTCTCGAAGGACACCAGGAAAAGTATTGTAGACCTGCACCAGACTGGGAAGAGTGAATCTACAATAGGCAAGCAGCTTGGTGTGAAAAAATCAACTGTGGGAGCAATCATCAGAAAATGGAAGACATACAAGACCACTGATAATCTCCCTCGATCTGGGGCTCCACGCAAGATCTCATCCCGTGGGGTCAAAATGATCATGAGAACGGTGAGCAAAGATCCCAGAACCACACGGGGGGACCTGGTGAATGACCTGCAGAGAGCTGGGACCAAAGTAACAAAGGTCACCATCAGTAACACACTACAACGGCAGGGAATCAAATCCCGCAGTGCCAGACGTGTTCCGCTGCTGAAGCCAGTGCATGTCCAGGCCCGTCTGAAGTTTGCCAGAGAGCACATGGATGATACAGCAGAGGATTGGGAGAATGTCATGTGGTCAGATGAAACCAAAGTAGAACTTTTTGGTATAAACTCAACTCGTCGTGTTTGGAGGAAGAAGAATACTGAGTTGCATCCCAAGAACACCATACCTACTGTGAAGCATGGGGGTGGAAACATCATGCTATGGGGCTGTTTTTCTGCCAAGGGGACAGGACGACTGATCCGTGTTAAGGACAGAATGAATGGGGCCATGTATCGTGAGATTTTGAGCCAAAACCTCCTTCCATCAGTGAGAACTTTGAAGATGAAACGAGGCTGGGTCTTCCAACATGACAATGATCCAAAACACACCGCCCGGGCAACAAAGGAGTGGCTCCGTAAGAAGCATTTGAAAGTCCTGGAGTGGCCAGTCTCCAGACCTCAACCCCATAGAAAATCTGTGGCGGGAGTTGAAAGTCCGTGTTGCTCGGCGACAGCCCCAAAACATCACTGCTCTCGAAGATCTGCATGGAGGAATGGGCCAAAATACCAGCTACTGTGTGTGCAAACCTGGTAAAGACCTATAGTAAACGTTTGACCTCTGTTATTGCCAACAAAGGTTATGTTACAAAGTATTGAGTTGTATTTTTGTTATTGACCAAATACTTATTTTCCACCCTGATTTACGAATAAATTCTTTACAAATCCTACCATGTGGATTCATGGATTTTTTTTTCACATTCTGTCTCTCACAGTTGAAGTGTACCTCTGGTGCAAATTACTGACCTCTGTCATCATTTTAGGTGGGGCAACTTGCACAATCGGTGGCTGACTAAATACTTTTTTGCCCCACTGTATGCTGTGTTTTGGAATTTCAGGAAATCTGTCAGCAACGTAGACAGATGCATGTGAGAGACACATTAGTAAATTGAAGCCTTCAGCTGAGCATTTAGGTCACTGTACTGATGGATGTGGACTCCAAATCGGACATTATTACAACAGCATGACTTGAAACTATCAACCAAGGTTAAAAACTTCTCAGGAAATTTTCTTCTGAGGTCACATAGTGAGCGAGCTAATGCCAATTTTCTCAAAGACTTAACACATGCAGAATTATTTTTGCAACCAAATTCATCACTCCCTGGTGGCCAACAGAACATATGCATGTTTAAGGTAAGTATTTTCAACCCTGCAAGCTGCATCAATTTTGTGTAGGTGTGCCTCAGAGGAGGCAGAGCAGGTTGTGTGTGTGTGTGTGTGTGTGTGTGTGTGTGTGTGTGTGTGTACGCTAGAAAGCAGAAAAAGTTGCTTGTACGAATCAAAATTTAGTCCATTATTATCCTTTATGTCCAGCATGTGATGAGGTAACCAAATTTCATTAAAGACCTGGAATAAGGCCTTGATTACAACTTCCATGAGTCTCAACAAAATTTTGGTATTGGACATTGAGCGTAAGGGTCTCTATGGCTGTTTCTTACCACCACGCAAATCATTCACACTAGCTGTGTGTATGTCCCAGGTGGCAAACGCAAATACGTTTAATGGAAATGACTACCTGGTTGTTTCTCCAGCTCTCTGTGTTCACAGTGGAGACCTTTAAATATGGTCTAAAATGTCCAGTTTAAGTAAGAGCTCTCAAATCATGCACAAAACAACTCTTCTGGGCGCTTTGAGTGCTCGGAAGAGTAGAAAAGCGCTATATAAGAACCAGTCCATGTATATACGTGATGAGAGAAGTTGTAAAACTTCAGCAGGAAGTATTTTATCATTACAAGGTAGGTTTGTGATTTCTGGGACTATCACAGTTCATAATACCCATCATAGTCCTCCATGCTCAGTGGCTGACAATCACAAGTAATTTCTGCTTTCTCTACCAACCAAAAGACAGCGAGCAAAGTGGCTACATTCATATTTCAGACCGTATAAGCTCTGATATAACTAATGTAATCCATAAACTAATGAATAACCTAAATCGCAGCACCAAAAAACAGACACAAGTAACAGCAACACTCTTAACAGCGCCCACTTCTGACTGACATCTACTGAGCCATGCTGGCATCTCTTCATTAGAAAATTAGATGTTCCAGTCATTGAATCCAAATATTTCGATAGACACAAACGTGAGACTAAAATTTTCACCCGGACGTTTGAGAGAAAAACAAAGAGAAAAAGACAGCTTTGTAGGGTAATTTCCACTGCCATTCAGCAAAATTGATTAATGTTTGGATCCGTTTATCTAAACTCATTATGCTCTGCTTTGACCCACTACATCCTATTCATACTTGATGTACCCTGTCTCTAATGATTTTCCCACTAGGATGATTAGAGTTGCATCTCACCCATTAAGTCTTTAAAATCTACTTGCTACGCAATCCATCCGCCTTCATCTATTCACCTCCTACCACCCAAAACCTCCCTCTTCTCTCATCATTAACCTCCTCCCTCTGCAGCGTTTCTTCTCTCACACTTCCTTCATTCCTGTCCACCTTCATCATCATCCCTGTCTTTAGTAAATGTGTGTTGGCACAGCTTCAGTTAATTAAGAAAGACATCCACCCTAACAAGCAGGACGTCCACGAAGCAATGTGGGCGTCAAGCATCAGTCGCGTCACACATCCAGAGCTGAAAACAACGTGCCTCTCACTAGCACCTACAAAAACACCCCCTCCACATTCATGCAATGTGTTGACAAGCTTGGCCAGGCCTGACTGTAACAGCTTGTCATGTCCAGGCCACTGCCCTTGGCTTCAACATGACATCATTCGCACCCGCTGTGACCTGCAACGAACCGGACCACTGCCCGGTTAAACAGTAGGAACCTTCTTAAAAGACCTTCCGCTATCAAAGTGGAAGACAAAGAGAAGACACTGCCCATAAAAGCCTGAGATTTGTTCTCTGTTTATGCTACACAGACAGTCACACAGAGCTGTCAAAATATTTTACACATTCAGAAACTAAAGCTAAGAACTCCCCATAAAATTTGAATAATTACTCTGCATGCTGCAAACCAGATGTACTCTTAAGTTATCAGTTTTATATCATCATAAGAATAACAGACCCTGGGCTACAGTCAACGGAAACTGGAAGCAGACATTATCAGAAGTCTGTGGACATCAGACTAAAACCAGGCACAGCCTCAATGGGAGAAGGAGTGAGGAGAACTCTGGAAAATGATCAAGGGACTTGTTGTTTTTTAAAGATTCAGACTGAAATGGCCCAATAATACCACTGCAACAAAGTCAGAAAACAATAGAGGACAAAATGTAGCATACGTACACAATACAGCACATCCTCAGAGCTGCACATTGATAACACATCACAACTGCCAACTACACAAGTGTAAATCCTGACTAAAAATTGAGTGACATCAATTGTACAAAAGAAAATGGTGAAAAAACCTCCAACGGTTCAGAAAAACATGCCTGGTGGGGGGGGGGGGGGTAATACTCTGGAAAGAAGAGGAATGAAAGTCACTAGAAGAAAGACAAAAAACGTGTGTGCAACTGACACTTAGACAGGTGGAAAGGTAAACAGAGATAGTGAAGATAGGAGCAGCGATACTGAGGGTCGATACATGGGTTTAAACATCCAAAGCAACAGACAATGTACAGGAGTGGATAAGAAGAGAGCGCACACAGGGTGGAGCAGCTGGAGATGAGTGTCAGAGGGATTTGTTAGAGAAGCATAGCAACAAGATTGAAAGGAAAGTTTTATAAGATGGTAGTGAGTCCTGCTGGTTTGGTTTGGAGATGGTGGCACTGACAAAAAGACAGGAGGCCAAGCTAGAGATGTTAAGATTTTCACTAGTCGTGACCAAAGTGGACAAGATTAGAAATTAGCACATCAGAGGGACAGCTCAGGCTGATTGATTTGGAGACAAATTCATAGAAAAAAGGCTGGACATGTTCTGGGGAGGAATAGTGGATATATTGGAGCTGCCAGGCAGGAGGAAAGGGGGGAAGACCACAGAGAAGATTCATGTAGTGAAGGAAAATGCAGAGGGTTGGTGTGACAGAGGAGGGACAGGGTGAGATGCTGAAAGAAGAAAAAGATGATGATGAAACAAAAAAAAAAAGAACAAATAAAAGCTGCAAATGTGAGGTGTTTGGTGGCAAATCGATAGCTGAATGGCTGCAAAAGACAACAAACAGGAGCAGCTTCCAGCTGTCAGCACCGAGTCTCAGGTTTAATTCCAGCCTGGGTAAAATGTATAGCCCTGTTCAATTTCCCAATGATTTTTGTCTTTCTCTAATAATGGCACAATGCCATATAGTAAGTATACTTTTTACTACTACTGTATACAACATTATTCAAAAGTATCTAATCTTTTGCATAAAAGACACAAAAAGCAAGAATAGTGCCATAAAAATAGATGACGCTAGACTCTGACATACTGCAGGCCAGTCTATAAATATCACCAACACGAGCAATGATAACAAACACCCTTGTATGAGTCTGAAGGCCACCTGATGCCAAGAACGCAAACAATCCTCTTGCTAAATGCATGAAATCATTTACACGTAACCCCACTACCCTGCACAGCACCTCCCGTGTGACATGTGAAGAATCAAAATAGCGAGTCTTTTCTGACAATGTGCACGACAGATGAAGGAAAGAGCACCAAAGTCCTGTGAGCCTTTGTGCATGAAGCTAAAACCAGGTCGCTGTTCTGAATCTGAGCCTCGACAATCAGTCTCCTTTCCATCGGACAGCCTTTTAAGTGAAATCATGTCCAGCCTGTCCTTTCTCCAACTACCCCACACCTTCCCATTCTCGATCCCCTTATCCTAGTCTTTCGGTTTGGCCGATCAGCAGAGACGACCGCCCGTCAGCCTCTTGTCCTTCAGTCAGACTTGGCTGCTCCACTGTGCTGGCCTCCAACTCACCTCGTCCAGAGAGACCAAAGCACAGCATGGCAGCATCCTGGCACTAACGCACACACTCATACAACACACAGAAGAGCTTTAATTCAGACAAACGCTTCCTACTTCACGAGTGTGTGTCGGACGGCAGGAAGCCAGCGAGGTAATAGGATGTTCCTTGCTCGCTTTGTAGCGTCTCAAAGAGCTGGGCTAAAGCCAAAGAGTGGAGTAAAAGCACAAAGCCGCACTGAAAACGACGCTGGCTTCCCTTCTTCCCGTTTCATTTAGGGACGACACCTAAGAAGGTGATACAGGGTGAAATACAAAGAAACAAACTGCGATTGGGGTGACTTAGTGTTAAATTCTGCCGCCCAAATGTGAGAATTTCATTTTTTTTTAATCTGATTGAGTTTTGAACTGCTCACATTAGAATATAGCAAAATGTAGCCAGTATCTTAATAGGTGAAGCAGCCACTTACCCAACTGTACATAGAATAACAGTTTTTTAAGCCAACTGTAATCTTTTAGTTGGACACAGTTTTATTGTTATTGTTATTCTCAGACTTTTATTTGAAATCAGAGACTTCAATTTTAGAATAAAACAAAAACAGAAAATAAAAGCACACTTCCTGACATTAGAGGGGCAGTCATCTGTAAAGCACAACAGCCAATCAACAGTTTTATGTGGTGTCTTGTGGAGGATAAGCCCTAATCTGACATCAGACAGCCAACACATTAATCCCATCAGCGGACTCGGGGATTATGACGGTGTGTGTCAGCCAGCGTCTACAGTCAGCATATCGGAAGCGCTTCACTGATGGTATACAGACTGGAGCATGTGACAGCGTATCTCATCATTCATAATTTTCTGTTACTCATATACAGTACACTGCTTGGGCTGTGGTAAACACAAGACACAGAGCATTTCATGTAAAACCCCCACACAGACTTATGCTTTCCTTTGTTTATATCAATGCATTTCTGCAGCTCACAAACTCATCACAACCACAACATTAGCACAGTGGATCACCATTCATTCACATCTCTTTGTGATTTTGATCCACAGAAGAAAAACTGAATGGGAAACTCTCAAAGCAGACGCGAGGCCAACAAACCCCTGACAAATCATATGTGAGTCCATGTGTGCTTTATTTCCCAAGTCTTTCCCCCCCCCCCCCTTTTTTTCTTTTGCATCTCAGGCAACCAAACAGATCTCTCTTTGTGGGTAGCAGATGATCGGGTTACATGTGAGGGCTGAGCAAGAAAAAAGAAAAAGAAAAGGAAAAAAATATGAATTTATTTTAAAATGCAGATAATAATCACTGAGGTCAGCCGGAGGAGTATCATCTTGGGGAGATGAAGTGCTCCCTCCTCCTCCTCCTGCACACACACATATACAGAGAGAGAGGGGGGGAGTGCTTCTGGTAGCCTTTCTGGTTACACAGCTCGTAATGGCCAACACCCAAAAAAAATACAGGATGGAGCCCCACCGCAAGATTAATTTAAGCTAAAATCTGCATACACTGCAACTAAGAAACACTATTTTGAGAAAGGGATGGTAAAAAAAATCATCTTCTAATATCGGCTGCAGCTCGTGTTTGACACACTTGTAACATTTAAATGTTACTCACATTTTAGCCATGATTTCACTATAAAGGTAGGACACACACGGCGTGAGGTCCACATGTAACGCCGTATGTGTGTCTATAATAACCATGTGTTCCTTCCAGTAACATGGAAGTTGGGACAAAAGGCTGGAGAGCTGGCAACAAAGGGAAGCGTTATGCCAATTAGTAAGTGAATCAAACGGCTGTGAAGTTGCGATTCGTTTAAAAGGAGACCGAGCAGGACAGTGGGCTCTCTCCCCTCCACCCTCCAGCCGGGAGTCCCTGCCAGAAACTGGGTGTAACACATGTAAGAAAACCGTCAACATCCAACTTAGTAAGTTGCCAGACAAACAAACAATTTTTTAAAATCAATTTACCACCACAGATATTATTAAAGCTGGCAAATAGCCGGGTGGTGGAGGCAGCGTGACCCGCACCCCGGCTCGCTGTCGTGGCCGTGTGTCTGCAGCCGTGCCTGCCTATTGTTTCCTCCGCTGTCACAGCCGTTAAGGTGCGCCTCGGATTAGCTTTAGCTTTAGCCTCGCCGGCTACAGCACCGCAGCCGACCAGGCTAGCACCAGCGCCTAGCCGCTCTCCGCGACACAAAGCTAAAAAGGTAACACGGCACCTTTCTTCCGCTCTATTGCCCCAAAGTCGCGGCGGTGTCCGGGCCGAAACACAAAGAAAACAAGTCCAGCACTTTCTCACAAGCACACTTAAAAAGAGTTGAAACGTACCCAGAGCTCCGTTCCCCAACTCATTGCGAAATCCTCTTTCTGAGTTCTCCAGTACTGGAAGCAGTTTTCCCCCCGCTCAGACTCTCCAAACGGCCGCCGGGATTCGGTCCTTCCGACTGTCTGCCGACTGAACTCACACTCCACCTCCTTCACCTCCTTCACCTCCTCCTCCTGAATCAGCAGGGACGCCCTTCCAGGGGCCCTGGACCACAGACAATCTACAAAGAGAAAAACGGATTTATGTTCAGTGAACATTTTTAATCAGGTCTTTCATATTAAGTGTATTTACCTGTAACCAACAATAAAGAAAGAACAGAGTAAAGCAAAAATACAAATAAAAAAAGACACATTTTCAGCAGCTCAGTTTAATTCAAACACTGATTAAATGTATGAACTGGATACAAACTCGAGTATAGAAATGGAATGAATTATTTAGTCGGCATAATACGAAATGCTGCAGGAAAAAATTACAAAAACAGATTTTATGGTATGACAATGTAATACATTTTAATTTCAGTCATTTTCATATTTCACGAAGCTCTCTTTTGGCGCATTTGTTGACTGGTTATTTAAAATTAATTAAAATAAGAAGTAATTTACATTGTCCCATTTTACTGGCCAATAAAACAAATATTTAGATAAATATTTTAATTTCGTTTGTCTTTGGTGTATTTTAATTATTATTTTTTTATTTGTCCTGATCTCTTACCATATTTCCATCATTACACATCATTTCTATAAAGCCGGTTGTTATTGGTGTTAATAATAAATTAATTTATAATTCATTATAGTTCCTTTTATTTCAAAAAGTCATGTTTAAAGCTACGTGTTTGGATAGCTTTATTTTTGTTTTGTTTTGCTATTTTGACATCAGCGCGTATATTAAAAGTTCGTACGAGGCAAAATATTTATTTGAAAAGTGTTGAAAAGTATCAGAAAAGTATTTCTGATGACCTAGAGCATTAAAAACGCTTTAAATATAATCCGTTTACAGTTTCTTTAATAATGATTTAGTGGTTCCCTCTAGCGGCCAAGATGAATGATTACAGATCTTGATTTATATATAATTAATAAATAAATATTGTAAATTTTTGCAAGTTGAACCTGGAAATAATCCAAAAGGTTGAAGAATTTAAATACTACGTTTAAAATTAAAAATAAATGTTTTTAATTCTGCTCCATTCCTGTCTACATAGTTGCAAATTCTGCTGCATTAGACTGGCTCTTCACAGGTTTGTTGCCATAAATCAGCTTGATTTATCATATTTATTTGCTGTTAAATTTGATAGTAACTCACGTTTCCACCTGAAAACTTTGTATTATGTAGGCATTAAGTTTAAACTGCTGGCTTGAATCTTTCTGTAGAAGATTAATACCGCAGCAGGACAAACTGCACCACAGAGCTTGGCAAGAACTAAAGGCCAGTGAAAACTAAAAATTACTGACCTCAGCATGAGGCCTCCTTATAATTATATTGCTTACACGGATACAGTGGATATAAAAAAAAAGTCTACACAACCCTGTTTAAATGCATCATTTTTGCGATGTTAAAAAATGTGATCACAATGATTCAAAAGTTTTCCCACTTTAATGTGACCTGTAATAATTCAACTGATGAACAAATGTGTTAGGAGAAAATAATAATTTTAATAACAAAAAATGTTTTTTAAGGTGTATTTTTGTCAGAAAACACTTCTGTCCTGCAACCCTATCACATAATTTCGACATATGGAAATACATGACATTGTTGCCACGTGTAATACACATCTAGTGCATGGCGAGTCCCCTGGCAGCCTCACTGACCAGTATTCATCTTGGCTTTTAATCAGTTTTGGGGGGCATCCAGGTTTTTCATCCCATGTTTTCTCCACTGGGTTCCACAGTATATCCAATGCTGTGGAAATTTTTTGTACCCTTCTCCTGCCTGATACATTTAAACAATGAGATCCTTTGATGCTTTTTAAATCCCTGCTTGCCCTGCAGGGGGTCTTTGTTTATCCTTCAAGCTCCCAGTTTGGGGGTCCCTCCTGAGTGCTCCATTTACCACGGGGATCACTATTGCCTTCACCCTCCACATCTTCTCTAAGTCCTGTGTGTTTCTCAAGCTTCTTGCGTGAGTTCTCTCCAGGTACATAGGCCCATAGGAGTGAATGTGAGCATGAATGGTTGTCTGTTTCTATGCTAGCCCTGTAACAGCCTGGGGACTTGTCGTACTCTGCTTCTCAGCTTTGGAAGCTGAGATAGGCTCCACTGCGTCCCTGTTTCTTTGCTCAAATACTGCAGTAATTTAAGACCAGCAAAAGCAACAAATGATCAAATATGAAATGTTTTATTGACACTTCACAATACATGAAACATTGCTAAGGCAAGAGGCAAAACAAATTTCCCATGTCTAGTCATAAACCTAATTCAGTAGCATAAAGGCACAAATTACACTTATAGTAAAAGTAGTAATTATGGGAGCTGCTGGGTGAGTTTTTAATAATACCGCATGATATTTTTTACACCTGCAAAATAATAAGAAACTAAAGCTTTGAAATGAACGGAAGAGAGTAGAGTAGGTAGATTTTATTTGCCTCCAAATTATTTTGGAGTGGAAGTAGCAGCATTACCGTCTAATCCAAACTCCGTAGCGGTTGGTGGCGGAATTGCGCCACCCTACAGTATACCGCGAGGAAGAAGAAGAAGAAGAAGCAGCAGCATCTGGAGGGGGATTGAGTTTCTGTTTGGTTCTGATTGGCAATGCACTTACGAACAATTAAATAATCTGGAATTTATTTGTATGACAGATATGCACCGCTACACTGCAAGGTAAGAGGTGTTTATATGTCCCCCAACTGTCATTTATCAGCAGACTGACCTTTGGCACACTTTGCAACTGCTGAGCTCTGGTGGTGCATTAATTTCTGATAAAAAACAAAACAAAAACACAACTGTTGGCACATAGAGGTTAACGCTTCAGCAACACTTTGCCGTTTAATCAAATTTGTTCAAGCTCATAAATATTACAGACTTATTTTATTTCTTTTTTGCATTGGGGGGTAAAAGTTCCAAAGCAGCCAATCATATACATGCTAACGCATGGGCCAATCATCGTCCCTGGCAAAGGATTCAATAGAAAACCTGGCTGATGTCAGGTTTCAGTGTAAATTAGGGGGCTCAAATTTGCGGCCCGTATGTTGACGTGAAGAAATATGCAATTTGGCCCTTGAAGTTACTTTTTGTTTTGTTGTTGACTGAAATGTTAAAATAAGTTCTTTAAAAAGTAACAAATTATTAATGAGCAGGAAGTACAAACATGTTGAGGGATTGGCTGTGTTAGTTCAGTGAGAGTTATTTGTAAAGAAAACAATTTAAGTAGCAGTTAAAAACTAATGTGCACACTTATGTCTGCATTTTTATTTTGTTAAATACAAAGAAAGTTATAGCAGAAGTGCTGCCACATGTGTGGCCAGGAAGAGAGCACTAATTTGTTTATTTGGTAGTTCAATGAAAGGCTTCAGTTAGTTAAGAGCAAGAAGAACAATAATTGACAACAACAAGAACTAGAATCAGCAAATCTAAGCTGATGTGACCAAATGAGGGAGAACCCAGTCTATGTACCATTACAGCTTTGCCCCCTCCAGGAGCAAAAAAACCCCCAAACACTACTGCAAGGGTGTCCAACTCCAGGCCTCGAGAGCCAGTGTCCTGCAGGTTTTAGATGTCCTTGATCCATCACAGCTGATTTAAATGGCTAAATTACCTCCTAAACATTTCTTGAGGTTTTCCGGGGGCCTGGTAATGATCTAATCATTTGATTCAGGCGTGCTGACCCAGGGTGATATCTAAAACCTGCAGGACTTCAACCCTTGAGGCCTGGAGTTGGCACTACTGCATACAAAATCCTGGAATTAAAACAGTAATTTGAACTCTTCAGTGTACTGTTGGACAATAATTTACTCTCCAGATTTTCATAATCTTTTTTTTGCAGTTCTCTCTTCTTTTGTTGTCATGTTGCAAATAAGTCTTTAAATGTTTTTTCCCTGATTCTTGTTTAGCAGGTTTGTTGAGCGGTACTGGCAGCGTTCAGTCTGCGGTATGAGCTCTGTTGCAGGGAGGAGGAGAGCCCTGCCGAGTGCCTTCCCTGTGCTGGACCTGCCCCTTCTGCCCATCCACAAACACATTTATGAAGCAAACCTCAGAAATAGCAACGCCTGGTGTAAGAAGTAGGTTTTGCTCACACATTTGCTCTCACATTTCCTAGTGTATTAGTATGTGCTTTGTTGCAATTTGGTGTTTCTAATCAACTATTTTAGATTTATTAAGTGGATTTTTGTTTGTTTGTTTTTTTAATCTCAAAATAAATTCCCTGCTTGTTTGTGTGTGACAGTGTGTTGCCAGATCTGCACATGTTGTCATTCATTATCCCTGGTTATCTCCATTTATTAGGTACACAGAGTTTAGTGAGAAGGTGATGGAAGGGGGAGGGGAGAGGGCCATAGCCAGACACACTCAGAGAAACAGGAAGTTGCTGGTCAGAGACAGGCTTCGCCTCCTATTGGATGACGAGGACTTTCTGGAGCTGTCACTATTTGCTGGTTTGGGTCTTCCGTACGGGGACATACCTTCAGCCGGCAGTATGACTGGTCAGAAACGACTACAGATTAGTGTGACCGCAGCTAAATACCCTCATTTAATTTCTTTATTTCAGATTGTCTTCTGTTTACTCCACATCTTCTGGGATCCGAGTGTGACACTTTATGCATTTTTTTTATTCGTCTGTACAAACATCATTCAGGCATCGGCAGGATCAACGGTCTGTGGTGTGTGTTTGTTGCCAGCGACGCTACGGTGAAAGGAGGCACATCGTATCCTATCACGGTAAAGAAGAATCTCCGAGCGCAGGAAATAGCAATCAAAAATCGTTTGCCTTGCGTGTACCTGGTCGACTCCGGTGGAGCGTTCCTGCCGCTGCAGGTTAGCGCACGCACACATAAGCACATCTCCGATTTAATATGCGTAAGGGTTCTACCTTTAGAGTAAGTGAATGCTAGTGGAATTTATACTGACTGCTGTTTCCTCGTCTGTGTATAAATGTCCAGTCAGAGATTTTTCCTGATAAGAATCACGGAGGAAGGACGTTTTACAATGAAGCCATCATGTCTGCCATGAAGATCCCCCAGGTAAGGATGAGCTAGAAGGCTTTGGTCTTTACATAGATTATCATTCCTGTTTATAAGCTACACTTTGCCTTTAAAATGTTTCATATGCACACACTTGTTTTCTAAAACATTCTCATAATTTGTGAACTGTTGTGCCCCTCCAGGGAGACCATAATCTGAAGACCGTGACTCTATTTAAAATTTTGGCATAATTAATCTCCACAGGCAGAGAATTTTTAAGTCTAAAAATGAAGAGAGAACAAGTTACCATTGTTAAGTTCTCATTGTTTTCTTTGTTTTTGCTTTTGGTTTTTTCACTATTTCAAATTGCAGTTCTGATATGAAAATTGATCATCCTAAAGGTAGCTGTTGTGTGCGGGTCATGCACGGCGGGTGGAGCTTACATGCCCACTATGGCGGAGGAAGCTGTAATGGTGCACAGAATAGGAACCATATTCCTGGGCGGACCGCCACTTGTGAAAGCTGCCACTGGAGAGGAGGTGACGCCAGAGGACCTGGGAGGGGCCAGGCTCCATGCTGAGTATGTGTGTAAATCTAATCAGTCCTGAATAGTATCAGAAGAATTAGTTCATATCATCATGTATCAAGTTACCATCTTGTTCCAGAGTGAGTGGCTGCGTGGATCACTTTGCCTGGGAAGAGAAGGAGGCTTTTGATTACACTAGAAACATTATATCAACCCTCAACTTCCTGCTGCCTGAGGAAGAGGAGGAGACAAAGAAGAGGAACGCAGAGGAGGAGCCACTGCACAGTCTGGAAGAGCTTTTAGGACTCGCCCCTAAGAGTTACAACTACAGCCTGGATGTTAAGATGGTACAATGTGACGGACACAAATGCACAAAGTGCTCTAGTCGGATGAGTTTGTTACTCTTATGCTGAGTTGCGGCTCTGTGACCTTTAGTTGGTTGTTTCTGTTGTTCTGCCCAGGTAGTCAGTCGACTGGTAGATGGGAGCCGCTTTCTGGAATTTAAAGCTCGCTATGGAACCTCACTCGTCACTGGCTTTGCAAAGATACATGGGTAAAAGATATAAACACAACCAATACGCTCACTGAAGTCTTCTTGTAGCACATAAACTCTGATTGTTGACATTGTGTTCCTAATGTTTTTTGTAATACTGAGGACACAATTTACATTTACTGCAGTCCTGCTTTTTATTCTTGGACTCAACTAGAGTAGCTCTGCATGATTATCTAAAATAATCCTTATTTATCCCATACGGGCCATGATGGAGCTTCTCATCTCACCCACTGCCTGAAACAAGCACTTGCCGTTCCTTTCTCTTCCCTTTAAACCAGCTTTCCTCTGATTGGCTGCCCCTTGTGTGCAGTAGGTGGATTGATCTGTTGTGTATGTTATAGCCAGAGTTGTGCGCTTGAGAGGGCCAGATTAGGGAAATTGGCTCACACTGACATCAAACTGAAACAGTAGCAACATTTTCTTTTAAAAGCGTTGACAGTAGCCTGAAACCCGAGCTTTCATCTAGTAGCTTTGCTAATATAATTTTGGTTTCACTTTAAAATATGATGTTACACCTGTTACATGTGGCTGATAATGAATACCTTAAGTAATACTTCACCTAAACTTAAGGTAATTCTTTCTTTGTGTTCACTGCGTCAGTCACCTAGTTGGAATTTTAGCGAATGATGGACAGCTGTCATATGAGGCCACACTGAAAGGAAGCCATTTTGTCCAGTTGTGCAACCAGAGAGACGTCCCACTCCTCTTCCTCCAGAACACGGCACCCACTGCAGCACTGACACTGTCCACAAAACAGGTATTCACTCTCACTTCATTCTCACTAAAAACAAATGCACAGGGACTCAAGTTTGGGAGAGTTTAGAATCACTTTGAGTCCCCAGTAAGTGTAAAAAACCATCCCAAGTACCATTTATTCATGTGTGTCTCCCAGGCAGAGATGAACAGTAACCATCTAAAAGCTCAGGGTTCAATGATGTCAGCAGTAGCATCCGCCTCTGTCCCCAAGATCACTGTGGTGATTGGTGGTTGCCATGGTGCAGACAGCTATGCTATGGTGAGCGAATCAATTTATTTTTCAGTCTAAAGTTTGTACATGACCATTTTCAGATCATTTTTCTGTTTGTTAAACCATGTAACACTGATCAATGAATCAAACGTGATATAAAAGGCACCTAAATTAAGGGATGAACCAGTGTTGTTCCCATATAACAGACAACCTGGCAAAGAGTCCATTTTTAATGTGCCAGTGGGTTTCTGGTCGCCTCTGCAAAAACAAGTGACGCAGTTTCACAGGCATAAAATAGTATTTTTACAGGAAGAAGGTGCTTCCTAAAGAACTTTTAAACAAAAACTTGGAATATCTAAGCTTGGCGTGAGGTGTGTTCTTAAAAAAAATCTGAAGTGAAGGACAAAATAAGTGACATGCCTGGAAAAAAACTAGAAGATAAACAAATGTCATAGTTTGAGAATACATATCCGGAAGTGATGTTAGGGATAACAATGATCCCAAACATGCTGCCATTACAGTAAAAGCATTTCTGGATAGGAAAGCAAGCAATGAAACTCTATCAGTCATGTCATGGACTGACCTGCCAGGAGCTCTGACCGCAACATGACTAAAGCCGTGCAGGATCATCTTGACAGTGAACAGAATAAAAGGCAGCCAACTTCCAAAAAGATTTGAATGTCCTTCAACTATTCCTTAAGACTGCTTAAAGACACAAGACAGCCTCAAGTCTCTACCGCAGAGAGTTTAGAGAAGATATTAGTGGTGCAACGGATCACAGTTGATCCGTAATCCGAACCGATCCCACTCCACGGTTTGGCACGCACGTGATTCGAAAAAGAAGAAAAAAAGTATGTGTATAAAAGCTATTGGGTTGTTTAGCTGCAGACGGGAGGCCGTTTTCCGTTGTGCAAAACAAGGGTTTTAAACTAGTCAACGCGTTAGTTGACGCATTGACGCCGTGCAGCCCCACGCACGGGGCGATAACTAGTTAACAGAGATTTGCCGCATTAATGCAGTTATGGCATTAACATCATTTTAACGAGATTTACTCTGACAGCACTAGTTTAAACTATGATGAACGTGCTTGAGCCACGCTATGATATCCCGTCGCGCGTCCACTTCAGTGACAAGATCGCTCCAAGCATGTATGAGCAGGAAAAGTTTAAAGTTATAACTGAACTGTCCCAGGCATCTTCTGTTACAAACGGGTGGACCTCCAGGGCAACGGAAAGCTACGTGACCGCTCATTATATCACAGCGGAGTGGGAGATAGAAAGCCCTGTACTGCCCTATATTGCATCTTAATTTGTTTTTATATAATTGCGTGGAATGAGTCTTGAGTGGAATGCTTTTTAATAGGCAAAAAATACTTAAATAAGTAAATGGCGAGTTAAAGTTTTGTCTTCTTCTTTTTTTCTGCTGATCCGAAAATTGATCCAATCCGTCACGAAAAAAAACGTGATCCGAACCGTGAGACTTTTGATCCGTTGCACCACTAGAAGATATGCAAAAAAAACCCAGAAATTGCACATAATGATAATTCTTACCGATTCATTGTAATCTTGTAGAATGTGGCTTACAGTAATAATTCCTTCTTCGTTCCTCACCAGTGTGGCCGAGCATTTGATCCTAATTTCTTGTTCCTGTGGCCCAATGCCAAAGTTTCTATTGCCCCTCCGGGTCACATTGGCTCTCTGCTTCCCCTTGATGGTGAGCAAGAAGGAGAGCAGAAGAAGCAGGAAGAGGAACTAAACAGGATGTTGGTGGAAGAGAGTTCAGCTTTCTTCTCCTCCAGCAGGATGTGGGATGATGGAGTCATTCTGCCGCAGAACACCCGGAAGGTAAAAATGACCCATTTTTAAGGGATTATCTGTGTCTTTGGGAACATTCGAGAGCACATTTAAGAACGCTTCTTTTTTGTTGTTGTTGTATTTATTGCTTTTTGGTTTCAGGTTCTTAGAGACGTTTTGGACATCATCAAACAGCAGCGGTATCAGCTGTCTACAGAGACTCTGCAATCGATACCTCTGCGTATGTAGAGGCTTCTGTCCCCATCAGATTTAACTGCTCCTGTTGGACTCACAACAATCCCGTTTTCACTTGTAATGGAAGAAGCTTCTCTGTAAATTTGTTGAGGTCACCACAACAAATATGTAATCAATCCTGTGTACTGTAAATGTAGGCGCTAGGTCAAACCACTCTGGAGAGAGGGATTTAAATCCTGCACAGTTCCTCATCAGGTTTTGATTGTCAGCACTTTCAGACCAAGTTGCAGAACAAAATATTTCTCTGGGATGTTTACACACAGCAGCCTAGTGGTGGATCATTCCTCACACAGAATGCCTGACAGCGAGTTGATCTATAAGCGATTCAATCAGTTCAGTTGTTTGTTCTTTACAACACAAAGCATGAACAGCAGTGCATTGGCTCCTTTTACCTGTAGCCTTACACGTAAAAGAATGATTTCCAGTTTCTTTCTCACAGTGAGGATTAATGCTTATTAATATAACATGAGCATCACTTTGGTACTTAAGCTACGTATCTGCATTGGATCAGAACTGGAAAAGTTGGATCAGTGCAGCCTGCATTTTGGTTTAAAATTAGTTTCTTCCTAAAAAAAAAAAACAGTTGCCTAGAAACGTGCACTCTATTTCTGTCAGTTTGTTCCAAAAGAAACCCAGTTTAGAAAAAAAATTATAATGTAACTATTGTAGTACAGTTTTTAGTTTAATTATCATGGATTTTAACATTTTGTGTAGTCATTTGTTTGTAATGTTTTGAGGAAGAACACAGAACACAAGTTTTGTTTTTTGTTTTTTTTATTAACCAAAAAGTGAAATTACACATTCACATAAAATTTAAAAAACTCATCTTATATCAATTAAAAAACTACATGTAATATGAGACCAGAAGACACGTACATGTCGTTGGTCAGTGGGAGTGCTGATGCCAGGGTGGTATGCTGCTGAATAAACAGAGATCTGCTTTAGTTTAATAACCCAACATTTGACCTGCTTGTGCAAGCTGTGGACCTGCAGCCAGCTTTATTTCCAATCGTAGAAAAATAGCACTGCTTTTATTTGCATCTACATTTTTTTCTTCTAAATTCAACAATATAATTGGCTTATAAACAGTGCTGCATATACATGAAGGTCAACGATAAACAGCTAGCTTTCACAAAGCACTGTGGAAGTTTGATTATACTCCATATTTACTGTATTTGGTGCCAAACTAAGTTGTAACAACCACAGTGTGTACACAGAAACAAGTTTAGGAACATATATGTATAAAGTACAGTTAATCCACAACTATTCATCTGGTATTATAACATGCTGTTGATTTTCTAAAAAGATGTTGAAATCTGAAGTTTGAATGCAATGAAGAGTCAAATTTAAAGTGATATCAAAAGTCCATACGCAACAAGCAATGGTGCTTAATCCAAATGACATGGATGCACCAATATATAACTCTTTTCTAATATCATGTTAATCTCAGTTTTGGATTTTTAGTACGTGGTCAGACCCATATCCTGCTCATCATATAATTTTACTGGATTGGTAGGATTACATGTTTTTATAGCTCACATTTCCAAATGTTGCCTCAATTTTGTGATGAGTGATGAATGTATGCACAGATTTATTTTTACAACATGTGTTGTCAAAACAAATACACATTAACAGTTTTTGTATTTGACCAAAATTGTTTCAAATACCTGTAGCAAAAATACCGTCTGTGTACATTTGTGGATTTACAACAACAATTACATAAACATAAACTGATTATGCAGTAAATGTGGTTGATGTAATGCTTCGCTGGGCTTCTTCTCACCACCAGCTACAGCTACAGGAAAAATAGAACCAACATGCATTGTGTGGCCAGGTAACATATGACAGAGACTGCTGAAGATTTTTTTTTTTTTTTTAGCAGCATTGTAAAGCAATGATGGGGTTTCATTTCCATAAGAAAACTCGTCTATGGTGGGAGAAAAGAGCCAGACTGGTGTATTTCATGAAGCACCTGTTTGGAAGAAACGCAGCTTCATGGCTTGTAAGTCCCATGCAGGGTGATGGGGATGATAGTGTTGACCTCTGCCCTGGCGAGCTCTGTCAGGTTTCTGGCATCCAGCACCAGGAGGGAACCTGGTCTCTGCGCACCTGGCTTTACCACAATGCTCAGCAACACACCTGTAAAACCCAGACACGGGAGGCAACTGCTTGCGTGTTCTACAGCAAACGTTCATAAGGAAAAACGCAAAAAAGTTGTTTCAAATGAGCGTAATGTGTCTACAGTTAGAGTTTGGGTGTGTAAAGATGATAAAATATGTATATTTGATGCTGAATGAATGAAAGAAAGGATACGTTTGCATCCCATATTTAGGTTGTGTCATCTGTGCTAGGCAGAGATTTATGTAGCGCTAATAAAAACTTTGGTTTGAAACATACATTACACAAAATCGACTTGTATATCAAACACTTGCCAATGTGTGAATGACTGCAGTGTAGCTTAAAATGTAGCTTTACTCATCTAATTTTCCATGAAAACTTAAAGCATTTACAGGAGTTCCACTTACTGGACATAGAAAATAATGCGCCTTTGGATGATAAACTGTATATAAAAACATGGAGGCGGTCACTTTACCCATTGAGCATATTCTAGATGATCCTTGTTCGTTTGTTTTTTTTTTACTTAATATAATGACAACAACAAAAATGATAAGCATCTAATAAAGAAGACAATAATTTAATAAATTAATTTCATGCTTGATTCAATATGATCTGAAAGCCACAAACACCCTGAAGACCAGTGTTAGTGTGTAATTCTGTGGGCTAAGATGTGAGAATGTGTCCTACCATCATCCTCCTCTGTAGCTCCGGGTGACGGCACAAACAGTGGCTCTGATGGGTAACTGTCCTCCTCCTGCCACACCCAGGTCTCTTTGGTCTGCACATTCAGCTTGACGATCTAAAGCAGCAACCAGTTGCTTTTAATGTCTTGTGGAGTTAGCTAACGTCACGGGCCCTGCAACTGTCCTCGTCTCCTGATGTGTTCAATGAAAACCCTTCTTACCCTGTCAGGAATGAAGTGGTTGAGTCCCAGGCCATAGGCGAAGGAGTACTTCTTCCCACAGCACTTTGAATAGTTGATCTGTGGAAACTCGAAAGCTGAGAGAGTGACACAAGAAAAGAAATGAATATGGGCACATATTTAATATGTTATAACAATCAGTGTATTATGTACCCTTCAGGATACACATATTGGAATATACAGAGAACATGTAAACTATAGTGTATATGTGATACCCTGTCTTGGTCCAGAAAACAGCACTTCAGGTTCGAGCCAGATAGTACCGTCGCTGTGAAGAACGGCGGTCGCTGTAGTGTACGACAGAGATACCAGATTCTTCCCCCGATCCTCCTGAAAACACACACAAAGTTGTGTACAGAATACCGTGGAGCTTAAAGATAAAGAGATATCATTCCTAGGTTACAGTAAATGTTTTGGCTTCATGCAGGGTTTTTTTTTAGGGTTGAATAAATATGGAACGACAGAACATTTTGTTGTCACAAATTAAAATTATTTGTGATGCTGCACAATTTTCTCAGATCTCAGATCTTGTATGTCATATTACAACTAGATTTTTATTTGGGCTATTTTGTTACTTCCTGATATGACAAACAAGCTAACTAATTGATCAGTCCAATGTTGTAAATCCAGCTCTATGGGAACCATTACAGTAAGGATCTAATAAAAGAAATACAAAGTAAAAATACAATTTTATTTATATAGCACTTTTAAAGGTAAATATCTCAAACTGCCACACAACAAAATGCTGAAAATACAAAGATAAAATTTGCCCCAAAGCAAGTTTTAGCCTTTCAAAACAGATCCCATTATTTCATTATTTTCTGATTCATGAATGTCTAATACCGCTCTCACAGTTTTGATGAAGAGTTTAACGGGTGAAACAAAAGGTATTTAAATACATTATTAAGTTTTTAAGTACATTTTCGGTTACACAGAGAGGCTAATGATTGTTATTCCCAATTATACTATGATATAATATAATAATAATAATATAATATTGCATCTAATATAAGTAGATTTAATTTAACTTGACCTATATTCAGATAAACAGGTACACATAAATAACAGTGACAACACCTTTTCCACTTATACTGTAGTAGCAAAAATTGGCTTTAGAGGCTGTGAGCTGACCAATTAAAACTGATATGAAGAAACGATTCCATGAGTCCATTAATCACTATTTGTCATTTACAATGTTTCTGATCAATCCTATGACATATTAGATTAAAAAACTGGTAACACTTTATAATACGACCTGTGTATTAGGTGTAAGTACCCTGTAATTATATGCAATTTGCAGGCCAGCGTTTGGAGGAAACAATGACACTGTAAGACCCACGACAAAGGTGCAAGTGTCCTGTACTTATGTGGAATTTGCAAGCAACAAGTCAGGTTTTTGCAGGACAAGCCAGGACCCTTACTGGATACTCGGTGGGAATTGAGCTTGCAACTCTCGCTCTAAAGGTTTGTAGTCTTACCACTACACCATCTAGCTGCTACAATACCTAATACTGTGTTGTTATAAAGAATTTTCTTCTGCATTTTAAAAAATGTGGCCTGCCTAATCAGTATGATGGATCCTGTTACAGTGCTAAATAATCACTATTAATGATCAAACATATAACTGATGACATAAATAACTTGCACTATCTCTGTGTGTAGACTCACTCTGTGAATATCCAGTGGAAGGACATATCGTCTGACCTCAGGCTGTGGAGCTCGTGCAGCTGCTTTCTTCACCTCCTCCCACTCCTCTTTCACATTAGCCAGGTACAGGTAGTTATACACAAATTCATGACTGTAAAGAAACACAGAGAGAGTGAGAGAGAGAGAGAGATGTCACATAATTGCATGTAAGACACTTGCACATACACACAGCTTTACACTTACCCTTTCCACGCGCAGAGATCGACAACGATGAATCCTTCGTCTTCATAGGCGTTAATATGGTGAAAGAGGTTGAATGCTGATGTTCTGAACTTGTGACTACTCAGATAACCCGCTGGCTCTTTACTGGCCAAGTGGAACCATGTCTGCAGCACACAAACACACATACTCACTGACCAGATGATACCAAGCAGACACACATGACCAATCAATTAACTTTTTCCCAGGAGAAGGCTCAGAAACTTGGAGCAAGCAGGTGACTTTAGTAAATAGCACAGCTGTGTGGCTTTTAGTGAAATTAATGCAAAAGAGTCCAAAAGATCTAATATAAATTATATTCAGATATTGCAGGTGTTTGTAACTCCAGCATTCAAGAACAGACTGGATTCCAGGGGCCTTCTTTAATGCCTGTGCCCTGCCTACCCCCATGCTGGCGTTGGGCTCAAAGCAGTCCATGTATGTGGCTCCTCTGAAGCTCCAAGCTGACAAGAACTTGAGCAGGTTGATCTTCACCGGCTGCTCCACGAATACAAAATAGTTGTCTGTCATACCGAAGCTGGAGACAGATAAGCAAAACAGTGAAAGACACTCAGAGGCAAAGCACAGTTCATCTTAATGGTAAAACGTCAAATACAAAGAGAAAGGAACGAAAACAAAAACCAGGCTTTGTGTACATGTATGAGATAACTCTGTACCTGTGTACGTAGGAGGGTTTAAGCCTCTCACTGCTTGGCAGCTGGACCAACACTTGGGACTTCTCTATGGGGTCTGATTTATCTGGAATCACAGAGATACAAACATATACATTGTTCCTGACAATTTTATTTGAATTCTCTGCATTCTGCTTGCTTCAACTTTTCTTTTAAACCTTTTTCTTTTTTTAAATCTTTCTCCTTTTTTCTGTTATCCACCGTTTTCTTCTATCCTGTTCGCTCCCTTTTTATCTATCATATTCTTCTTTTTTCTTGACAGTCTATCGTCGCGGTAACAAACAGTCAGTGCTTAAAAGCTTATCTGGAAAACTCAGGCATGATACTCCTTTCAAACCCAAATCTCTATAAGATAAAAATTTACAATATAATTTAAAGGTCAATAAACATCAATAAACATAATAATAATAAAATAATAAAATAATAATCAATTAAAACATATCCATTGATAGTCATTGAGAGTATTGTGTATAATGAACTCACCTTTCGGAACAGGTGGGATCTTAACAATGTTATAAGCCAGACTCATGTTCTTGCCAAAGCAGTTGCCAATGTTGTAGAGCGTGCCATCTCGTTCAGTGTGGGGGTGGGCGGTCACCCCATTCACTGAGAGGTACTTACAAAGATCCACCTATTGCAAATTGGAAGACATTCAAGTTGAAAGCTAAATATGTAAAATCACAACCGGAAACAGTCATAGATGCTGCAAGGAAAGAATAATAAAGCAACTGAAAATGCAGCAATGTTGAAAACTAGAACTCTTCCTTCTGGCATATTTGGGGAGGGTATAGGTTTAATAACGCTACCAGAAAATGACGATGGCTCTAGCTTACTGTAAATTTAAACCAATCAGCTCCCACCTTTTTTAATGTCTCCAGTGAATCAGGGTCAACTTTGGTAATGTAGTTGGTCTCAGTGACTGCGTAGAAGTCTTCACCAATCGGGTAGACGTTCACTAAACAGTTATCAGTCACTTCAATGCCTCTGAAGTAAGTAAAGAACCTGAAATTACAAGCACGAGGAAAACTTTATATTAAACCAACCGTTTCCCTAAACCCATAGTAATAATACAACAACACAGGCACAACATGATAAGATCAGTGTATGTGAACCAAAAGCTCAAGTTTGACACTGTTTTACTCCGGGGATTTGTAAAGCATCAAAGAGGGAGGATACCTTAATATGGTCATCTCAGGAACCCCAACCCAGCTACTGGTAAAACTACCTGTTTCTGATGAAGGTTGAGTTACAAGGAGGGAGCTAAATGGATTGTTTACAGTGTATGAGCTGAGAGGATGCACCAAGGCTCATTATAATATAACATGGATATTTATTAGAATATTGATAGTTATTCATAACTATGACTCATGAAAACTACTATATGAAGTTCCAGAATAAAAATATAGCACTGGGAATGAGCACGGTTCATTTAAGAACACTGAAAGGGGATATGTGGAACATAAATGACAAACACTAAGGATTTTTTTTTAAATCTATAAATAGATCTTGAAAAAAAAAACCCCAACAGGTTTCTCCATTTGAACGCTTTCAACATCGTGCACTTCACAACCACAGGAATGTTGGACGCTTCCAGTCTAACTGTTCAGTACAGTCTCCTGGCCTCAGCTTCGCGCCAAATGAAAGGTTTTATCTTCTTATCTTGTTTTTTTGCAATACATCAATAAACCAATAATAAAGAAATAACCGTACATTGACAATTGATTAAATGGAAAATCAAATGAGAAAAGCACGTTTAAATGCAATCAAGGAAGCACAATAATTCAAGTCATATAAATAAAATGTTTTTTAATTGAATTGCATATTAAGTTATTTATTTATTGAGCTATTTGTTTTAATTCGACAGCTTTTGTACAGTGTAATGTTCCTTTTGTGTGCATTTTAGGGCATGGGTTTGGGATTACCTTGAGAAGATGTTTTTGCAGGGGTCTGGGTAGGCTGCCGTGCCAAACTCAGTGATGACAACTCTGTTCTCTGTCATGGCCCGAACATAAGCATCTGTCCTAATAAACCTGAGCACAAACATCAACTAGTATGTCAGCTGTTTTTGAATCCCACTCATATTACTTTAAAAATTTTCATTGTGACACGTGACTGAAATCTTTGAAACACAAAAAGCCTTCTTCATTCGTTGCCTGTTTCTTTGCAACATCCCACTTTTCCTCAGCTGCAAAGAACTCCAAACCAAAATCAGATGTCATAAAAACCCACAACTGGAGCTTGGAGCTGCTGGGAATATGAGAACCAGATTTTCTTCTTCTTCTTTTTCTTTTGTGATTTAAGAAAAAATGCCTTAACGTCCTGATGTCAGTACAGCTAGAAACGTACGTTCTTAAAAGGTATTTCCTCAGAATACTGCAACTTGAAATATGAAATATAAAAATAATGTGCTCTGCTTTTGTAGATTAATCCGTTTTCTTACTTCCGGTAATAAGTCACCTGACCGTTTTTCAGGTCAAACTTGTGGATGAGAGCCTGTCCATCAAACAGGTGCTGGAAATGTTCATCTCCCACCTCGAAGAGACCTGGACCCATCCTCAGAAGACTTCCCCCCAGCCATGACGGGATAACACCTGCAGTGATAAAACCATCAAACGAAGCCGTGCACATCCTGACCACATGATGCCACATTCTGCTGTCTAAAAACTCAGACTATAGGATTCTGTCTACACTTGTTTTCACACTATGCACATCAAGTGGTTAGTATCAAACTTTACCCATTTCTAACACCCCAGTGTCACTTATAACACTACAGTATTTTTATCCACAAGACTGATCCTGGCAGTAACACCAAAAATGCATTTTGCGTAGATGGGTGAACAGGTCAGGCCTGAAGCTGAGTATATCTCAGACTAAGTCAGACTAATGTCTTCTCTCTATTTTCCTTGCATCAAAGGATTTACTTTCACAGTAGCCTTTATGTTAACCAATGTACAACATTTAGTTCAATCAAAAAACATTACACTCCATGAGGCAGTACATATACATGCCACACATATACATATTTATATTTATTCGTATATGTTACATAATAATGTTATTATAAATCCTAACTATTGATTTTCTTAAGTATTATGTTCATTTTATTATCCTTCTGTGATAGCAATGTTTGTGTCTTTCGCGTGTCATGTTCAATGTACGTTACCTGTGAGTAACCTAATGGTCACCAAAGGAGTTTTATTTGAGTAAACACTAAATACAGAACTAACAAATAACTATACGTAATTTAAAAAAGCACACTTGTGTAGTGATAATGCTGGCCAGTGTATTTTCAGGCGTTATGCTACTATGCCGTACATATTTATTTTAGTGTATATTAGATGATTGCGTTAATATAATCCGCTAACTTGTGTTTATTGTTTCACTATGACTTTGAAATAGGCAGTGCACTTGTGGATGTCATAGGAGAAATGCCTTTTGCAGATGTTTCCATTTGACATTTCAGATGATAAAAAAATAGGAGAAACCGCACGCTTGTGATGAAATTTAGTTGTTATATCAATGCAACCATCAGTGGAAGTTTTCAAGAGAGGGGTTAGAAAACCATAAATGTAGATTCCATGTGAGGAAACACAGCCAGTGTAAAATGCTTTAGCCCTGCATGCAATCTGAAGGCCACCAGATGGGGATAGCTGTGGTTACTGAAAGTGTTCAGGTCCCACAGCAGTCTATGGGAAAAGTCTTCCCGCATTCCCCTGTGTTAACCCTTTCCTGAGTTTATGGGCTCAGTCACTTATTTCATGAAGAACAGTGAAGTCTATTTTGTAAATCTTGGTTATACTATGTTTCAGAATGACATGTCAATTTGTTGATGACTTGTGATTGACAAGTAGTTAGGGAGAGAGCAATCACACCTGCCCGTGTTTGTCGCACCTGCTTAAATTTTTGGTGACAATGAAAACACCAATCATGACGTTTCAAAACTGCACTTTAGAAATCAACAGATGACATTGTGACAGTAGCTGTATGTCCAGTTTTTATACTGTGCATGGCCTGGATCCTTCCCCTCCCCCTTTCCTACAGTCCATCATTGTAAACATATGCAGTGACATGACCTGAAAGTTGTTGCGCAAGTTATAAAAGCAAACCAATATACTTTTAAGTTTAGAAAAATGGGCTCCCCCTTGTATACCTGCCATTACCTGCCACCTTCACACTGCAAATGTGAACATATAATAGAAGAGTGTGGCACATTGTTCTTTGCTTCTGCCACTCATAAGTAATAGTCATCAGATCATAGATGCAAGTTTACGGAGACAGGAGATCTGTCACAGCTAAATGTTCCTCAGCAAAATAAAGAATTTCTAATTTCCCACATGTGATCCTTGATTTGTTCATAATTGCCCAACCTGTAATGATAAATCTTTAGAGGACTCTCATAATATCTAAAGCATATTTAACTGCAGATTATTCATTACCACTAAATCAGAAATCTCATGAACACTGGTACTGGAGGAAATTTCAGGTGATTCGCTGTCTTGGAACCATAAATGTTAGTGATTAAAGCCACACTGCCATCGACACAGCCATGCATTGCTACTTGTTTTTTGTCAGTCGCTCTTTCCTACCAGTGATAACTGCTGGTATGGGTTCATTCAGCTCCTCCACAGACTCAAAGATCTTCTTGTAGCTGGCAGCAGGATGCTCCACGCTGCAAACAAAATACAAAAAGTTTTTCTTTTTTGGACTTCAGAAATAATGAAATATGTCTACAAGTTTTCTCAACTGCTTGTTCCTTGTTTGTCTTGTTAACAGCCAGTTCGTTTGTCGTTTGTTGGATATCTTACCCATTGTCCTCCCCTCAAAGGGAGGAAGTATGTAATTGATTCCATTTGTTTGTTTGCAGTCTAGCATCCATAGCTGTCAAGATATCATTTCCACATTTTCTCAGACGGTAGATACCAACAACAGCTCGAGCTGATTTACTTTTTGTGAAAATCAGGTCAAAGTCCAGGTCACACTGCATTATATTTCCTCAGCTGTCTTCAAACTTCACAGAAGTACAGTGGGCCTCCTCTGGGGGTTCTGAGTGGTCTTGTTTTGTCATGTATTATTATTTTTGTGTTTTCTTACATTTCTCTATTCCTTTTAAAATCAACATTCTTTCTCACAGTTTTGTTTTGCTTTGTTGCATTTGTGTAGAAGCAGGGCTGAAATTCTTCCTCAGTTACTGGGCCAAGATTCCTTCAGAGTACATACATCAGCTTTTCTAAGCTTTTCTAAGATCCATCGAGTATTTTACTACAGCACCAGTGACTTACTGTGAAATTTCAGGTTGAAACTCCCGAGGTAAACTGTTTGAAATCTGCTCCGATGACTCATCATCAGATCATTTCGAGCAGAGCAGAACAAAGCACGTCTGCCAGCTGCTTTCTGTTATGTTGTTGGGGAAAACCAGCAAAACCCAACCTTGAAAAGTCATTTTCAACCTTTCAAGCTTTTGTCTTCACTGCCATGCATCTGAGAAACTAAAGAGAAGGTGTTACTCACCGGCTGACCATGCTGCTACGCTCTTCACACACTTTCACACAAGCTGCTTACAAAAGAGGCTCTGGCTGGTATTTAAACCCTGCACAGATTTCCTGTGGTAAGCAATGGAAACGGTGCCCCATCCACCCTCCTCTCCTTCTCCCCTCCCCTTTTCCATCCCTCCTCGCTCCCCGTCCTCCTCTCCTCCTCCTATTTTCCCTTCATGCCTTTTGCTCCCCCTTTTCAGCACCCCTTCCCAAACCTCTTCCACCTCCCCCCAAGTCTTAACCAGAGCTGAACAAGCCAGCTTTGTGTCCTCTCCTTTCAGACGCCAGGCCCCCGGCTCTTTGCAGAACTTTCTCCGGCCCACCTAAACAAGGTCTGGGAACACAAACAGTCACCAGTGATGTGGGTCAAACTAGCAAATTCAGCCTTTAAAAGCAGTGTGTTTGAAGGTGGATATGCTTGCAGAAAGAATCTTATCTAATTAGTTCCAGACAGCTTTGACAAAGGCTGAGAAACTATTTTAATTAGCTACTCAGTGAGGAAGGAGAGTAACACACACACACACACACACACACACACACACACACACACACACACACACACACACACACAAATGGGCTGCATTTCATCCTGCAACAGGTGGAATTCTTATTGGTTTGAGATGCTTTCCCTACCACCTGCGGCTTGCAGTATCACAAGAAATGAAGGTGGGTAAGTCAAGGAACCGTATCAAAGTGTTTCTTTGTTTGTTTCCTAAAAGCTGATAGCTATCTAGACAAGACTTTTGGGTCTTGACTGCGATCGTAGTGTTGCTGTCTACTGGAGCTCGTTCAGTTGCATAATCTGACAAACATTAAGACACAAAACAACCATTTATTTTGTGATTCAGATTTAGTGAATTTAATTCTAGTATTTTAATAATCTGTTGGCACAAATTATCAGGCATTTAGCAACTTATTGTCACATCTAAATATCTCTGCTTCTGGATCACAAAATCCAACAAGACAGCAGCCAAAATGCTATAACCTACGTTTTTAAGGCAGAATCCAGAAATCAATCGGAAATCATACTGTGTCCATCCTTTAGATACATGATACTTCTTCCATGGCATAATAATATGGTTGTTATTATTATGCCATGGAAGAAGTATCGTGTAAATATTGGATCACAAGAAAGATCACGGAGGTAATAGAGGACAATAAAAATATGAAATTATGAAGCCCGCCAGTTTACACATTTGCAAATAATAAACTTTGTGGTTTAATTCTGACTGGCTACACTCAGATTATAGTTACTTCTAACAAGTAATAAAAAGTTGAGAAACTTCGGGCACACTGAACGAGCTTCTTTAGCAGCGGCCTGGCTGCCCGTGTTTGTTCTGCCTGCTGCTTTGTGAAGCAGCTTTTAGGTTTAAGGAATATTCAGGATATTAAACGCATCTAAGTGATTCTCTATTATAATCTTCCCACCAGGAGCATCAGAGTAACGTAAAAAGAAGTAGGTAATATTACCTAACTGGTGGCCAGGCAGATGTAATCGTGTACCTTTATTGCTGTCCTGTCAGTACAAACACTACTGAAATACTGGACAGCTAAACAAGTTTATTCCCAGGACTTTGCAATGGAAACAATGTAGGTACAAAACACCGATGATGAATGCATGTGTGGTTAAACATGCACACGCCATCTGATCTGAGGTAAGCTCAAACATATCAGGGGAGAAGTAATACTTCATGCAGCTTAAGATAAATAAAAAAGGAGAGTTTGACACTTGGGAGTTGAATTTGTTGAGATTTTTTCAGATACTTGAGACAGGTTGTGTAATTCACCCCAGCGTACACCTGTCAGCATGAAACACTGGAATAAATGGATGCTGTTTTTTTAGAAACAAGAAGTCACATGGTACTGCCCGCTAATATAAAACTGTGAAGCTGCTTTTAGGTTTAAACAGTCTCCAGGATACAAAATGCATTTAGGGGTTGCTCGATTATAATTTAAAATCAGTGCAAAAATCTCTCCAACACAAACATCAATTTAATATCACAGGGAAAAAAATCCTGCCAGGTAATGTTCAACACCAGAAATAATAATAATAATAATGTTCTAAATAAAGCTGTCACTTCAATACAAACACCACTGAAACACTGAACAGCTAAAAACAATTTATTTCCCAGGACTTTGCATAGTAAACAATGTAGAGGAACAGTTGTAGAACACCGATGATGAGTGCGTGTGCGGTTAAACATGCATGCACCATCTGATCTGAGGTAAACACAAACATACCAGGGTAGAAGTAATACTTCATGTAGCTTAAGATAAATAAAAGAGCGTTTGACACCATTTGAATATTAAGATTTCTTCAGACACTTGACATGAGTTGTGTAATTCCCCTCAGTTTACCAAATACCTGTCAGCATGCAGCACTGAAATGAATGGATGCGCATTCAGGTCAAGCTCTCACAAGGCACTACCCATACCAAGGGCATATCAGGTGTCTGATGGAAAAACTTGGTTTGGGAAGTCTAATAAGCCTTAAATATGTATAAATGACCACACTGGTGATTGACATAAGCATGCTGGCCTAGCTCCAAGTGCAAACAATCCACTAAACAAAGCAGGGATGAGACACACAAGCTCAAGAAGTAAAAAGAAACTGGAAAGATTAACGCGATTTAAATAACTGAGCTAGATATGAAAAAGCCGGCATCCTGAAAAAAGATCACCAAGAAATAAAACTAAGATTTCAAAAAGAGTTTTAAAAACTCCATACTTGACAGAGGGAAAAATAAGATGAGGGCAAAGAAAGAAAATGCTCAACATCAGGCCTGACAAATAGTTTCAAATAAAACTTAAGCATCTATGATAGAAAATATTGAAACTTCAAAAAAACATCAACATAACAAAAAACAAACAACAACTAGCACTCCCTCCTGCTGTCGACATTCATATAAATTAAGAAATCTAATTGCTCCCATATTGACCAGTGATCTTAGAATTGCATATTTTTCTCCCAATTGCCTTTTGGAGCTTGCTTCTTACTTGAAGTGACGCGCACGCACGCACGCACGCACGATACAAATAGAAAAGAAAAGTGAGGGGACAACAGGTAAAGTACCTTTCTTCATAAAACATGTAAATGGTATGAGCGGCTCTGTAGAGCTACGGTCACAAGCCTTCATCTAAGTCAGCACACAAAACTCAATACAAATATACACAACACATGAATACACAAATCAACTCCTGTTAAAATCATCCAGTCTACATTTACTTACAATAAACACAACAGTAAAAACAGCATTTCCAATGTAACACACTGCTTTTGGCTGCCATGGGAAAAACGACTTCTCAATTGTCCTGCCAGGAGTGTGATATCAGTGCAGCGATCACGACGTAAGCGGCGAGAGCGCGCCTCCTGCAGTCGTTCAGTTCCTGATGCTGAAAGCTTTGGTCTTCTTGATGTTGAGGAGTGGAGGTTTAATCTTTGGTTTGTTGTCAGTCTTGCTCTCTCGGTCTGGGGAGGGGAATCGTTGCCTGTAGATGTCTGGGTACTGCTTCTGAAACTTAGAACAATAAGAAAATTACACTTTGCTGAGTCTGCAGATTTCCAGCATTTTTGAGGATATGAAGTGACTTGTTATATCCTTGTGTGAACTTCAGGAATCTGAAGGCTACTGAAAATAGCTTTCAAGTTGAAAACACTGCAAATTGACTCAAAACCAAATATGTGTGAGTGTGTATCAAAGACAGCCACTGTTACCTCTCCCATAAGTAAGTGGGAGACTGTTTAAAACCATGGGGTTTGGCATGTTAGCTACCACTGTTACAGTTTAAAACATCACGCCATACTGAAGGAAATTTGAAACTTGATGAGAAATTCATTGGTCAAGTACTAGGGTTACAAATCAAGACAGGAAGAGGGACACTTCTTTATTCACTTTGCATCTGTGTGCAAACAGAACCAGACTTGAGGCATCGCCTGGACTTTCAGTAGACCGTTACCTGTTTCAGTTTCTTGCGTCTGTCTTTCTCACTGATGTTTTGATCTGTCACCAGGATCTCTAGCAGCTCCTCCATGGCCTTCTGAGAAGACTCCAGTTTTTGCTGTTCAAACTCAGCGCCACTGATCTGATGGCAGAACGTGTAGACCGGCAATGGAGGGCAAACCGGATCGCTTTTGTCAGTCTTTGAAACAGAGTCAATTGGGACCTGAAATCAGGACAGTACAAACATGAAGAAATCAACATGTTAACAGATTTTAAAGCTCCCAATGAAGCTGGCAGGTTCCTCCAGCAGCATGAAAAGGTGTCTTTTGAGCATTCACAGCTATCAGCTTGCTTCTGCAGTTGTATTTGAACAGACATGCAGGGTATCACTTACTCTGCTTCTTTAAGAATTAGTTGGTTGTGGTTTACAGTTTGAAGGTATACCTGTGATGTTCGTAGGTACTGTATATGGTCACTGATGGCACCAAGCAGGTACTCTGGGACTGAGAGGATGCTTTGCTGATGATCCATTAAAAATGACACCAGCCTGGTTGCTAACAGCTCATCCAAATCACACTCTTCAGCACTGCCCAGGACACAGCCTGAAAATGTGTGAACCATCTGAAATCCACAACAAACATCCAGATACACAAGTGAATAAAAGGTAAACAAACAGGGACATCATGATAAAAGAACATGACATACATGTCTGTGCTCACACTTCTTTAGGGAATGTTCAGAGTATTAGACAGGAACAAAAAATATTTGCTAGCTCCTTACCAATGTCCGGGTGCCGATAGCAGGGTGGAGGCGAGGCATGTCTACATTCTGGCTGATGCGTGACGCCATCCTCATGAGCAGCTGCAACTTCCTGCGGGAGGCGGGTGGAAGGAGGAGGGTGCAGAGCTGCAGGGCCTCGATGGCTACACGTTCACACTGAGGCTGGAGAACGCCTACATACAGGAACACCGTTAGAAAGTCACGCACACGCAAGTAAGTGTTTTCAGTCAAACTGAAGAACCACACTTCAGCACCACATTCATCCATTGCTACGTCACACTTGCTAGACTACACAATGAATGGATGAATGAGAAAATGAATCGACTACAGCTATGGTGTGAATTGAGGCAGGTAAAGCTTGTGAACATGACACTGCAGCACGACTGTCATCCAGGAATGAAGGACTCCTATGCCATCTTCCTTTTAGACTGTTTCTATAGATTTTAATGAAATCTGGGGGTCTGTATGAGAAAACAAGCACTATTTATCTGGCTAAACTGTGCTGCAGCTACATGATCTGTGAAACAGACTTTTGCCTTTTTCCTGTTGTTAAATGTTAAAGGTCAACTGCTGAATACAAAAACAGAGGCCATTTTCTGGAACTGGCCTTCCTGCTTTGAGTGAGGGAACAAACTGGAGCTAGTAGGGGTGAGATGTTAGATGAGGTTAATTTGATTAGACATAGACACAGAGACAGGTAGAGGTGAGAGGGTCTTACTGTGCTCATTTTGGTTTTTGGGGGGTTGGGAGTTGCCGGCGGACACAGACACAGGCGCTTTGAGCAGTGAAACAGGTTGTGACAGGTGGGACACTTCCAGAGAGCTGAGGCAGCGGCGAACAGCAGCAGGTGCAGGAAGCGTCCAAAGGTTAGAGGTGCTGGAGGCCGGTCTGGGTCCTGTAGCAGCATTAGACCCTTGTGCTTTGGTTGCAGCAGATGAGAAAGAAGAAGGGAAAGGACGAAAGGAGGAAGAGAAGGGATGACAGGAAGATAGTGATGGAGGATGTGAAGCTGAGGAAGCCTGACACTGACTGGAAGGAGAGTTTACACTGAGGCAGCTTGCTGCTCGACCCTGCCACTTAAGCTCTTTGACATCTTCCTCCCTGGTCTCTATGACGATGTCCAGGCAGCTGCTGAAGCTGTGAGGCCGTAAGGAACGAGACCTGTGTGAAGCTGACAGTCCAGCCAAGGGTATGACAGACAGCCTGTTTCTGGCTGTAACTCCTGGAGCGTTTTCAGAAGTAATGGGTGCTGGTTTGGACACAGATGTCCCGAATGAACGAGTGTGAGGTGTTGTGATGGAAGAGCTGTCGTCCTGGCTCCTGCTGCTATAGGCAAAGGATGCCAGGCTGTCACTGGACTGAAACAGCTGTTGTCTAGTAAGAGGGGCAGAGTCATCCAGGATTGTTTCCAGGGAGCAACTCCTTGTTTGAGGTCTTGTGGGAACAACTGTACTGAGGCTGATGCAGCTGCCTCCTAATGGGCCGTCATCGGCACCGCCGCCTCCTTTCAGTGCTGCCAGCCGGGACTGAAGTTTCCCACCAATTACCTCCCTCATGGGGGATTCTGTCTCGTCGCATGTCCCCTGTCTGAGCAGCGACAGGAGGAGACACTCCGTGGAGCGAAAAGACGACTTGGCTGGAGGGGGGACTGCAGGAAGGTCTGATTTCTTGCGCTTCAAATGCTGGCGCATAGAAGGCGCTGCAACGTAGCCGCAGAACACTGAAAGTGAATGAAGACATGGAGAAGGGGGGCAGAGAAAGCCAAGGGGGCAGGCAGGGTGTCAGTGCAAGCAGACAGCAAAGGGGAAGGAGAAGGTTTAGTTAGTTCAAACCATTACTGTTCATACAGCTGATCAGGCACAACAAAAACAAAAAGTGCAGCAGCTCACATCACAGTTAGGATTCCACAAACAACCAAAACTTCTGTTAGGGGGTCACAAAGCACTGTTAGAGCTCAAACACTCAACTCACATTGGAGACAACATGTCAGAAAAGACCTGCAGCCGAATTTGATCCTAACACAACACCAACATGTAGATTCTGCAAGGCCTAAAAGATTAACAGGAAGCAGCAAACCCACCTAGAACATTGATAAACAGCTCATACAGTTCATATGTGAGCAGTGGCTGTGGGAGGCTGTAGAAGTAATCGGACACTGTTTTGAAGACATCTCTTTCAAAGCCAGGATAGGATTGTTGTGTGCCGTTGTACTTTGGCCCTGGAAATAAACACCATGTTACTGCAACTGTAACAACACTGAATAATATCTTCAGTAAATAGATCCATTAAACCACATAAAAAAAATCTATTAAAAAAATAATAATAATAATAAAAAAAAAGCTTTTTCCTTTTAAAACTGTTAATGCAGGACATAGTTGCAGCTACTCACAATTGGCCAGGCTCCTCATGGCAGACAGAACCCAGTCTGGAAGGTCATCTATGGAGGCAGTTCTAATGTTAGACTCTTTGTTGGTTTACAGTATAATGAGTCAAACTCATTTAAGTTCGAGACCTCTGGATTAAATTATGTCCAGACTTTTTGGTTCAAAATTGCCCAGAAACACCACATTTTCACAGATACTTTTACCTGAAGAAAAAAAAATTTATTATGTTGTTTTGGCCTTTTACACTGGAGAATGGCACTTCTAGGACTTTAGTATGTGGTTCAAAGCACATCCTTATGGTAAAAAGTATTTTTTCAAAGATGAGGTCTTTATACATAAACTATCCTGTACATTTTTTTCCTTTATACTGGTGTGTGAACCTACTGGTCTTGTCGTCCAGTGTGACCACTCCGTGTTTGTTGACTTTGGTCATATTGTGGATGATGTTCTGTGGATTCACATAACGATGGTCTAAAACCTCGTCAAGAGATGGAACATCCAGAATCCTCTGAAGACTGAAACACATACACAAGTTTTAGATATACATGGAAGTCTTTCTCATTTTTTTTAAATTTTTTTTTGCACAGAATGGTTTTTTGGGGGGTTAGATTTGTGTGTTTATACTGGGTCAGCGTGATGTCTCTCCAGATCTCCTGTTCATCCTCCACTGTCAGCTCTCGTCTCTGTTTCTGCTGCTCTTCTTCTGGCTGATTGTCGCCTTCCTGCTGTATTCGGAGTGCAGGATCCACATTTTCCTGAAACACATGTACGGAACAAGGACCAACATCACAGAGTGAATCTTATTTTTTTTTCTATTAGTGCAAAACTGCATCTATGAACTTGTTTTTCTCTCAAATGCAACATATTATTGTTTTAAATTGAAACAGTGATAAATCTAACTCACCTGGGTTTCTTTCTCCTGCCTTCTTGTGCTTCTAAACCTGAAGAAACCTTCTTTGTCCTTGAATGAAGGTCTCTTTTTTATGGATCTGGACTCTGAGGCTGGAGCTGAACAGGGGATGGGTTTCAGAGGAGAAGTGGAAGGAAACCTGTGGACAAAGAAAACAAAACCAAAAAAAAAACAGACTGCTTGATGCTGTGTGGAGCACAATCAACATATTAAGCCCCGTTTTGTTAAATAATCCCCAAAAGCACATTTCTGCCAACAGATTACCTGTACAGCACATTGTTGTCCTCCAGGTCCTCTGTTCCCCAGCGTCCCTTTACATCTTCAATCACATGGTTCTTCAGAAACTTCTTTAGAAGCTGAACTGTCTGTTGCCTGGTAACGTCGGGGCCAAAGTTGCTGTTGTTACAGAGCAGCTGGTGCAGCCAATCAACAGCAGCAGAAGCAGTGAAACAGGAAGCATAGTGCCTGAAGTTCTGGCGATGTTTCCTGAGGGGCATGCCAGCCCGAAACAAACGTGTCACCTCATTCCACTGAAACAGGACACGCACAGTTCAAGCAAGGAAACAAGATAACAATGTGTCATACGGTACAGAATTGCTCCATTGGAAAGCTGATAAAAGTGCACAACAATATAATGACAATTGACCGTGAGAAGTAACAGTGGGTAAGACAGGACGCTTCTACTATAGAGAAGATCGCTAAGCTGTAATTAAGCCAGCACAGGATCTGCTGATTCAGATGCTGGCAGATATAGCCAAGCGTTGGTACACATTTCATCAACTGGTAGCTCATTATGCACAAAATTCAAAAAGCATGTGCAGCGTTAAGACCAGTTTTACTTTAAAACAAACTATTTTGGTTTCTGCAGGCATATTGCAGATTCAGGAATCACAAGACCAATGACCTGCAGAAGTCACTTAAGTTGTGAAATAAATTCCTGCACTGATGGACTGGAGGTTTGACAGCAACCGGATTGACAGGTGATCTATCCTTTAGGTCCACCATTAAAGGTGAATGTTAAATGGTCTGTATTTGTATAGCGCTTTACTAGTCCGTAAGGATCCCAAAGCGCTTTACACATTCAGTCATCCACCCATTCACACACTGGTGATGGTAAGCTACATTGTAGCCACAGCCACCCTGGGGCGCACTGACAGAGGCGAGGCTGCCGGACACTGGCGCCACCGGGCCCTCTGACCACCACCAGTAGACAACGGGTTTAGTGTCTTTCCCAAGGATACAACGACCGAGACTGTCCAAGACGGAACTCGAACCGGCAACCTTCCGATTACGAGCGATCGTGAATTTTCTTTTTTAAAAACATATAAACACAGTTTCTTTAAGAACCATATTTGTCAGCCCTATGACACCTGCGCATCTGTTACACTTATACAATAACAGAGTAATCGAGCAGCCATGGGACGTTAATTGCAAACATTATTGGTTTAGGATAAGGATTGATCTTAATGAATGAACTAATATTTGTAAACAGAATTGCTCTAAATATTCCAATTCCACCATCCCAGTGAATTTCTTTTATTAGAAACTCAAATATGTGAGTGTCTATAGCTCACTGAACAAAGGTTGTTGACATATATATTTAAAAGACATCACCGCATATATTGGATTAAAATCACATCAGTGTCGTTAATGAAAATTCGTACTTTGAGGTCCAGTTTTCAAACGCCATGTAAACTAATCGGTCTCGTTAGCTGGATTACAGGTGACGTTTGTTGCTGAAACAAAGTCATGAAGATGATATTAAATCAGAGAGAGCCACAATTTTGCAACGCTGAAACACAGAGAGGATACTTTACTGTGAATTTCTTGCAGTATTGCTTTTAGAGAAGCCGGCAAAACGCGTGTGTTTAAAAGCAGCTGCAGCTCAGTTTAGCGCTTCCGTTGATGACGATCTTACACTGGGTAGCTAGGTATTAGCTAGCTCGTGAACTTTAACTTACCAATTTCGTGGCTCGGTACGGTCCAGGGCTGATAACATGAGAACTCATATTTATCACGGAAGGGCAGCGCTAAGGGTTTCCTTCATTCGCTGTAGCGACGGATACTATCCATCACTCGAAGAAATATTTACGCATTTCTCGCTACAACCTTTAGTTTAGTTACGGAGAAACTCTCCACAGCCTGGCAGCTCCCCATCTGTTCAAAATTACGAGCCCTGTGCTTCTGCCACCGGATTGGATGGACGTTCTGGTCACGTGACCAGCCTCTAACGGAAGAGGGTGGAGGATCAAAACAAAAAGTGGACTGTGGGGTATTTGGTAGTAAGGCTATTTGAAAATTCTCCCAGTTGACACTAAATTTAGGTCTACAGTTAGTTACAGCTGTGTCAGCTGTAGAAAATGACTGTATTGCTATATGCTGAAAGGCCATGCAGGTGTATTTCCTCGTGTGCTACGGTACCCTTTTCTTCAGTTTTCGTTACATTGCGCATTCTTATATAATAATATTCATTAAATCACCGGCACGTAAGCTGTTAAAGTTAATTCCAGGAATTTCCCACCTCTATCATACGCTGTATTTGTGTTTTAGACCTGAAGATTCAGTAATTATAAGCCAGTGGTATAATGCATTTGTTATCTAGATGCCAATTTAAGATTTGTATAATTATACTTGTAAACCAATGCAACATCTAAAAGTATGCCTTTGACTGTTGCACTCTGATGGCTCTTAAAAACCTCATTAATCTTTGCTTTTAAACGCACTGGATGCTCCTCCTCAACCAAAAACTCAAACATATTTGACTACAAAGCCCAGCTACAGAACCAGGCTCATCACCAGAGCCTATATTTAAACTTCATGCTCTTTGCACATGGGTTTCTATTTAAAAGGTTTCTAATAAAAATAATTAATAATTATACATTTTATATAAAGATGTGAGTGTTTTACTGTTCGGACTATCCTTCTGTTCCAGCCTGTCTTAAGTGAAGGAGCAAGTCCTCCTGGGGAGGCCTTTTGCATTCACTGAGGCATGGAATTACATTAGCATATCTTTAAAAGCACTCTGTAGGGGAAATCATTTACAGCCACAAAGAGATGAAAGACAAAAAAGACAGTGGGTGTTAGAGACAATTCTAAAGGGATAGATACCAGGAGGATGTGGTTGACTCTGCCCACACAGTAATGATTCCTTCCACTTGCCTCCGAAGTTGGGAGTTGGAAGTGACATGAGTCCTAGACTGAATGCTTGGCTTTCTATCCTAATGATAGAGCCTAGTCAATGCTCTGCGATTGGCTCATTTAGCGAGTCACAAAAGCTCAATAGTAGCAGTACATATTGAAGCTTTTACAGTTTTACTGATGTTTACTTGAACTATCACCATCTTGGTTTGTTAAGTTGGGGTTGGTGGAGCTGCTCCAATTTTCTGAGTGGCAAGATATTTCCTATTTTATGCACCCTTGTATTTTTACAGTTGCATTTTTTCTATTGGTATTTGACATTGAAAATATCTGTGGCTCATTTGATGGATTATGAGATGATAACTTTTATTCCCCAGTGGTTCCCAAACAAGATTTCCAGACAATAATTCCCCCCCAATCCTCTCACACTTTTTTCATGCGTTATCTGCTATCCAGATGTTCAGGCCACAAAGGCCCTAAAAGATGGGCTCCATAGATCAAGTCAGCAGACTAACTGAGGAAATCAGAGACTGAGATATAATTTGTCTTGGTTCCCCTTGAAGGAAGCCAGTCTGCAACTGTAACCCACCTCTGATGCACAAAGTAGACAAAACTAACATCATATGGATGAGTTACAACAGTAAAATGCTGCTTTTGGATTGCTGCATAAGTGAACATAGCTACAGCGAGGGCCTTGAGCCACTCAGGGAGAGCTGGGTCAGGAAGGGCATTCGGCATAAAAATGCCAAATAAAATGCATAGATCACTAAAATGCATCAGTGAAGGCAATCTACAGTAATGTCATATATAACAATACTTGATAGGGGTCCTTTTCAATCATTTTTAAGATTTAAGTTAGAATTCTGGGTCTGCTGTGTATGTGCTGAAAAGTGTAATATCGAGTTTCTGCTTATCATTATAGTTATTATTTAAAAAACTGAAAACGTTTCATTCACTGCGTAATGAACTGATTTAATTCATTCCCAGCCGAGAAGACTGTATTTGTGTCTTTACTGTATGACTTGAACGGAAATCGACAAGCTGTTGCTGAAATAATGAGAAAGGCTGCCCCCAGCTGGGCACAATAGGGAACTACTGCATTTTTGGAAACCTAGCCACTCTTTGGTAATTTCAGTATTTTTGTTTTTACGCTTGTTTAAGATAAGAGATAAGATAAGATAGAACTTTATTAATCCCTCGGGTGGGTTCCTCTGGGAATTTCGATTTCCAAAAAGCACAGCACCGACAGAAGTTACAGTTACAGAATGTTATATATATATATACACACACACACATATATAAATACAGAGACAAATATAAATAAAATATACAAAGGGGATAAATAGAATAAATAGGAATAAAAATAAAAATAAAAATACAAGTGAATTGCACATTTCAAGTATTGCGGTCTATTGCACTGTTGACTATTTACAAAAAGTATTGCACAAGGTATTGCACAGTGAGGTGAAGAGGCACTACAGCTTAGTTGTTCCCCCCTCCTTTGTCCTCCTGTTTCCCCTCCCTCTCCCCTCCAGAGAGGAGTTAAACAGTTTGATGGCGTGTGGGACAAAGGAGTTTTTAAGTCTGTTAGTTCTTGTCTTGGGGAGAAGCAACCTGTCACTGAACAGACTCTTCTGATTGTTTATGGCCGTGTGCAGAGGATGTCTGGCATTGTTCATAATGTCCATCAGTTTCTTTAATGTCCTTCTCTCTGCCACTGTCACCAGAGTGTCCAGCTTCATGCCGACCACAGAGCTAGCCCTCCTGATCAGTTTCTCCAGCCTGGATGAGTCCTTCTTTGCTGTGCTGCTCCCCCAGCACACCACAGCATAGAAAAGTACTCCAGCAACCACCGACTGGTAAAACATCCTCAGGAGCTTCCTGCAGATGTTAAAAGACCTCAGCCTCCTGAGGAAGTACAGTCGGCTTTGGGCTTTTTTATACAGGTGCTCTGTGTTGCATGACCAGTCCAGTTTATTGTCCACCCACAGCCCGAGGTACTTGTACTTGTTGACCACCTCCTCCCCCTCTATCTGAACCGGCAGTGGACCTTCTCTGGACCTCCCGAAGTCCACAACCAGTTTATATGTCACAAAGACAAACGGGAATATTTTGGGGTATGCACTCTTCACTATAGTATTTGATTTTATTCTGTACAGCTGTGTACTGTATTTATTCTTATTATATTCAAATTTTTGCTACATAACTTTTGCACTGTCCACTTCCTGCTGTGACAAAACAAATTTAGTTTTGTAATAAAGGTTATCTTATCTTATCGTATCTTAGAGAGCGAATAAAGATCTTACAAGTGTTAAGGACGACAGCCAAAGTGCTAGTTAAAGTTGGTTTCCAATTACAATTCAGTTATGTTTTTTTTACTTCCTAGTTCAGAAATAACTTAAAATATGTCTGATCCGACAGGATTTGTGTTACTTTTTTTTTAAATAATATTTTTTGCAGGGAAAAATCTGCCGTGACCCGGATTCGAACCGGGGTTGCTGCGGCCACAACGCAGAGTACTAACCACTATACGATCACGGCGAGCTATCCGTGGGATGAGAAGCACGAGTCGTTGACAGAACCCCTATGCTCGCATAGTGGTGAAACACTAAAATCCTATTAATTATGGCCAATACGGGACCAACAGAAAAGTCATTTAGAAATTCGAATTACAGTTTTTATCAGACTTTGCTGAGCGAGCAGCAAGTTACTTCTAAAACGGTGAGAGACACGTTTGCGGTCTGTTTGCCTATGGCTCTACTTTCTTCACGTAGTAGAGTGGACATATTTTCTGTGCCTCGTGGTGTGGGCGTAGCCTACGGCGTTTTAAAAACGTATTCGCTTGCTGATTGGTCAACCGTCGTGTATTCATACGGATTCAATGCATTCTCTTTACCCATTGGTTACGGGGTCGTTATCTCTCGTTTATAATTGGTTCAATAAACAAGACGTCCGAATTTCAAACTAGATTGTCTGTCAGTGTGTTGTCGAAGGAAGCGAGAGTGAACGTTTGCTAGCTAACAAGTGTTGGGTCTAAACGGCCATTTGGAAACAGTTAACATGTAATTAATGTTAACTAAGCTGTTTTTTTCTAATTCATTTTATAAGCTACAAGATTGACTTTATTAATTACAAATGGCACAAGGCGTACATTCGGGACAGAGAGGATTTTTGGACTTCAGTCCAACAAGGAGAGACTACACAGACAAAGAGAACGATGTTCCTGTCCTGAGTTTGATCCAGTTTTCAAAGGCTCCTTTCGTAACCTTTGGGTCGGTTAAGCTGGGTACCTCCAAGTCGGCTGTTCTGAGGATTGAGAACCCTACAGAGTATGCTGCAGCGGAGGTTTCTGTTGATAAGATCCCCTCAAGTAAAGGCTTTTCAGTGGACTGCAGCACGTTCAAAATCCAGGTATGTTTTAGCTTATACAGAAAATACACGAGTACCCATTCACACACCAGATTCCAAACTCCACGGGGATTTTCATATCATTAAATACACTCTTAAAGATTTCTGTTTATAAGAGTCGGTCCTTGTTTCCAGCCTGGGGGCTCATTCACTCTGGTGGTGACCTGGACGCCAACCGAAGAAGGTGGGATCAGAGAGCTAATCGTCTTAAATGCCAGTGGTGTCCTCAAACACCAGGCTGTCCTGCTGGGGAGAGCAGAGGCACCAAAAAGGAAAAAGGTAAGCATCCACAGCTTTACACGGAGGCTCTTACAGCTAATGTTACTCTCAGATAGCTGAAGTTTTTTTTTCCGCCTTCACTTTGCAGTATGTTTTGATGAGCAGCTGCCAAGTAAGAAAGCAGCAGTGAAGACATTATTTATTCCAAAATACACTGTTAATCATCGGAGGTCACGTCAGTCACTAAACAGAAGTGAAACCATGTGAAAAGTAAAACAAAAGCATTTTTAGATCAAGACAAGTTGTTGGATATGAAATATGGTCATTGATCTGTAAATTGTAATGTGCACGTAATGACAGACTCAGTGAAAACTGAGATATATTTATATCAGGATGTTCATCATTGTGTTGTGTCTGGCTTCAGCTTTTTTTTTTTTTTTAATTTTAATGTTGCCTATTGTAACAGTGTTTTTTAACATACATTGCATCCACTGGCCTGTCTCACTTGAGGTTAAGTTAGGCTGTATGTGAATGAATGACTTTAAGCTATTTTAGGTAAAGAATATCACATTTGACCTCAAATGAGAAAATGCCTTGCCTTTTTTGTACCAACAGTAAGATACAAAAGTAAGGCTTTTGGTGATATTTGGTGAGTTCAGTGCAGTTGTGATGTGTGCTTTCAGTAATAACTGGTATGACTCTTTAGTCTGATTATTATGAGGCAGTTATAGCCTTAACTGGAGGCCTAGCTTATATGATTTGTTTTGTAGGCTGCAACTTTACACATCATTGAAAATGTGTGTGTTTTCAGAAGACCTTATGGGACACAATCAAAAGCAAGAGAGAGGGTGAAAAAATGACAACACTCAGAAGGAAGGTCGAGCACCCCCCTCTCAAGATGGCTGCCAATAAAACCTTCCAAGTGTCTCGAAATCCACAGTACAAACGAGACAAGCCACGCAGCCCGCTCGCTTCACTTAACGAGGGCAAAGGTGCCATAGAGAGGTCCCTAATCAAGCACAGCCCCGCTGGGGATCGCTGCCTGAAATCAGACAAGCAGAAAGCCTTAAATCTGAGCCAGGAGCAACAGTCTCTGGTCTTGCCAGAAAAGGAGAACGTCCAACAACTTAATAGGAACTCTCCGCTGGTTTTGCTTGTCCCGGCTGCACAGGTGGTAGACTCTGGTAGCATGTCCGCGAGCCCAGATGTCCTTGCAGGAAAACCTGAAAACAAAGATCTTACCAAAATCCTCAACAGGACGCTGTCGCCAATTGGGACGCCAGAGAGGTTTAAGAAGCTCATGCCTTGGATTGAGTCAGAAATCCCACTCCCTGCTACTGCAAAGTCTGCAGCTGCTGCTGCTGACAGTGAGTTACCTAGAAGCCCCCTCCCGTCTTTGAAAGAGGCCCTGTTTCTCATCGACTCTGATCTGATCGATGTTAACACCAGCCCTCCAGATAATAATTCGAGCTGTAACTTTTCAGATTCGCTCGAATCTAACAGTGAAAAACACGGCTGTCGACCTGACACAGATGTCCTCAAAGCGTCATCTGGTAGCCCTGAGCTGTCAGAGTCCAGTGAGCCCAGACTTACTTTCTTTGTCAGCAAAAAAGCAGAGAAAGTGAGAGAGCTGTGTGTTTCGGAGGCTGATAAACTTCCTGAAGGGACAAAAAAAGGTTCTTTCACCTCTGCCACAGTGACAAAGGGTAAGGCACCGGTGGAGGCAAATGGTTCAAGTGGAAGGAAAATAAAGAAGTCACGACGAAGGCTCCTGCAGAATACGCTGGAGCTGTCTGATGGCAGCTGTCCGTGTGAGTCAGGTCCAGAAAGTCCTAGCCTTCCTGTCATCGACTCGGACAAAGGAATCAGCCCGTGTGATGACAAACCTCAGGTCCCAGAGTTTATCTTCTCCAGCACCAGCCCGAGGCTCGCTGCCTCACCTGCACCCATCACCTTCCCTGTCTCCTCCCCTCCACCTGTGGCTCCTTCTCGCTTTTCTTTCTCAGTAACGTCCCCACCTCATTCAGTCCTTGCTCCTGTTGCTTTTACCGTCGCCTCTCCAACACCTGTGAGCTCATCTTCTCCTCATCATCATGACCTTTTGTCAAAATCTAAAGTGTACGAGAAGCCCCTAGCAGTTTTTACACCTCCTCATGTTCAGGAAGACTTGTTTCCCGTTAACGTAGTAGCGAAGAGCAAGAAGAGGAAGAGTGAGGAATTTCTGAAAACTGATGGGAAGAGTGAAGATGACAGGAAAACCAAGCAGGTAAAAAGGAGCAAGGTAGTTCCTGGGAAAACCGAGCCCTCCCGATCAGTCCAGGAGAGGAGAGGTGCATCACAAAGGCAGAGAACATCAGGTGAGCCTCCTTCAAGAAGGTTGTTCATGTCTTTGTTGAGTTGGAGGCTGTAGCTTGTGTGTCTGCTGTTTTAGATATGCTTTATACTAACAGCTCTATTATGTTCAGAGAGAGGAGGAATAAAAAAATCTAGACTATATCTCCACAAACTTTAAATCAGCTCCTTTTGAATTGTTTAAGCTACTTATGCTCAACACATTTGTTTTCTTTTTGTATCACATATTTATTTATTTATTTCACTTTCAATAAAAGGGTTGCTGGTGATAGTGATATATGGCTCATGCCAGTATCGGTTGATGTTGGTATCAGCCGATGTTGTCCTTGCTGACTGATTATTAGTGGATGTCACTGGCGGATATTTATCTGTCACATCAGTTTTGCAAACTGGCTACAAAACCAGAGACAGTTCAGTTGATTTTAAAAAGATTTCATTCCCTAAACAAAGGGCTAAATGACAGACAGAAAAAATTAAATTTAGCCATCCATCATGGGAAGCTGGAGTTTCTCTCAGTCTGTCACAGGGTTGTAAAATAAAATAAGAACGGAAAAGATATCGTTATTTTAAACTTTGGTGCTGGACTCGGAGCACGGGGTGTTATTTTCAGGCCGTGTTTGTAATATTGGCAGTTTGAAGGTGAATAACCTGCTGACGGTTAATGTCCTTATATTGTGGATTTATTGAAGTCTGATGCAATTTCTATCCCTCCCCGTAGGCTCAGTTCGCTCAGTGACCGCATCATCTCTAAGGACTATGAAGTCTGCAGTTCCCGCCCAGGCTAAGCTACCACACTCCAAAGCAGTCTCACAAGGTATACAGGAATATGTTGAAAAATTGGGGTTAAATAATGCTTATAATCCTTTCTGCACTGTTACAAAAATGGATATTCGTACAGCTCAGGGCTAAAGTTTTAAGTAATAAGTTAGCTTGCATACAAGTCATTCGTACGAGCTAAAAACTCTTTTCCTTGACTTTGATAGGAAATGTACCATTGGTGGGGAAAAAACAAAACAGCTTAATTAAAAGGATTGGAAAAGAGTGTGTTTAGCCTATAAAGTGACATGAAGTGCTATCATCTATCTTAATCACTTATCCAGTTCAGGGTTGCAGGGGATGGACGTAGTCCTGCTGTCACAGGGTGAATGCCAGGCTGACAGGTTGCCAGTCAATCATTTAGCTTTTTCTTATTATGGTTATCAGAGATGCTTTGAGTCACTTCATTCAATAAGCATCCTCCTTAAAGAAAATTGACTACTCCATCACAGCCATAAGACCAACACAGATTATTTTTATCTGTGTGAGTCCAAAGATAAAAGTATGGAGCTGGAAAAGGGCATAATATAACACATATAACATAATATATGTTTAACTGCAGCAAAGAACCAAATACTTCATGTGATTGTGTGCCAAGAGTGGAACTGTGGTCATTTATGTGGGAGTCAGGAGTCAAAGTGAAGTATGTGAGGGTGGTGCAAGACATGTATGAAGACATGTAGGAATTTCAGGGTGGCTGAAAGGTATGGTCAGATAGGAGTCTCTTCAACTATCTTTACCCATCACACGACTCACTATGAGCAAGGATTTGGTGACAGTGGGAAGGAAAAACTCCCCTTTAACAGGAAGAACTTTAACTCGGCGATCTGCTGCGATTAGTTGAGGGAAGGAAGAAGAGTGAAAGTCAGTGGAAGTGTGATAGAACATACGTGTGTGTGAATGAAGGATGATACCCTGTTACGACTCATAAAGGGAGCAGCTGATGATGATGAGGATAATGGCGTCAATAACAGTTCCTTCTGTTGTTCACAGGTGCTCCATCTCGAAAGGCACCTGGTGCTCCCTCTATGAAGACAGCAAAAGTAATCGCTGTGGCACAGTCGAAGCTGAGCTTTATTAAGCCTGCACAAACAGGTGTGTGAACATTGGAAGAATCATAAACACTGTGAAATGAGCTTTGTGATTTGCTTTTATCTTTAATTTGTTTGTTTTTTGTTTTTGTACTATTTTCTTTCAGCTCTACCCAGACACCCGATGCCGTTTGCTGCCAAGAACATGTTTTACGACGAGAGGTGGATAGAGAAGCAGGAGAGGGGTTTCACATGGTGGATCAACTACGTCCTCACCCCAGATGACTTTAAGGTCAACACCGAAGTCGCCAAAGGTAACAGGCAGCAGGCTCAAACATGAGAAGATCATGGTAACACCTTAAATATCTCTAACCTCTTAAATCTGTACCCTCCTCTTGTGTGTCTCGTGTAGTAAATGCTGTGTCCCTTGCTATGGGCGGTGACGACAAGTATAGTGTGCCCAAAGCTCCCACCAAAGAGGAGATGTCCTTCAGCACTTACACAGCCAGACGCAAGCTAAATCGCCTCCGTCGCTCCGCCTGCCAGCTGTTCACATCTGACGCCATGGTCAAGGCCATTCAGAGGCTCGAACTGGAGGTGGAGGCCCGGCGACTGCTTGTCAGGAAGGACCGCCACCTTTGGAAGGACATAGGTAAGAGTCCTGCTTAATGAAAGCTCAATGCTCTGAGATTCCTGTCACTAAGGCCTGTTCGTGTCATCTTTCAGGTGAACGTAAAAAAGTCCTCAACTGGCTCCTCTCGTACAACCCTCTGTGGTTACGGATCGGACTTGAGGTATTCTGACACATGTGTTTTCTTCTAATGTTCAGCGTTTGCCATTTCCAACAATGTTGTTATTATTTATTTATTTATTTTTACCCTGAATATTGCTCATCTTCAGACGATCTACGGAGAGCTGATCTCACTGGAAAGCAACAGCGACACCTTGGGCCTGGCTGTGTTCATCCTCCAGCGACTGCTGTGGAACCCGGACATTGCTGCAGAGTTCAGACACCCCCGAGTGCCCCACCTTTACAAAGATGGTAATTTGAGAGGATGTTGGGTCAGCGTCAGAGCTAATAGAAATACCAGGAGAGCCGAGACTTTTAGTTTAATTGAATTCAAAGTAATTAAAAATGGGGCATTGTTTGTGTGTTGATCAGCCCAGGTTTGCTTTTGAATTTCCCACTTGAGCTGTAGCACAAGTCTCGGTTTGCCTTTATCATCACCAGACAGAAACACTTTATTATAGAAAATTAACAACTTGGGCATGAGTGCAACCTTAATTAACCGACTTCTTGTTATTCCTTCGCTGACTCAAACTTTTAATTTCCTTCTAACAACACAACAACAATGACATTTTGCACTGGAATAGATGTGCTTTATATTATTAGACCGAGAAAAAAAAGAAGTAAAATAGATGAGGAAATGGGCAGCACAACCAAATAAATATAACTAAATAATAAATATAGATACAGTGTGCATGATGCTCAATGTTATGCTGCCAGATCTATAACTGTCTGAAATGTGCAGCTGCAGTTGCTTCAGTTGATGTGATGATTATTGGATGATCATGATTATTCAAATGTTCCAAACACAAACATAATTGATTAACACTCAGGTGAAAAACAGGATGTTTCACTTTTTCTTTTCCCCTCTTCACTTTGAGTAACCGATTACTTTTTGAATGTGATTAGTTCTCATGAGGCTTAAAGATCACTTTGGATTCACTGGATTAATGTCCCAAAACCTCTAATGTTGTTTTATTCCTAAAATTAATCTGGGAACATAATGCTGAAGAGCCCAAGACAGATGACAGAGCAAAGGATGAAGGAAATACTTTCCTGATTTTGTAGATGTTTGGAATTCCTTTTTAATCCCACTTGCAATTAAATAATTCAAACAACTCGGGAGTGTAAAGACTACTTTTTAAAACAAGGATATCTTGTGATCAAAATAAGAAGATTTCCTTTGTAAACTGGAAATTGTCTTGATTGTCACTGTATGAATGCCTGTTTACCTTTTCTCGGTTAGGCCACGAGGAGGCGCTGTCCCGCTTCACTTTGAAGAAGCTGCTGCTGCTCGTGTGTTTCCTGGACAAAGCCAAAGAGTCCCGGCTCATTGAACACGACCCCTGTCTGTTCTGTGTTGATGCTGAGTTCAAGGTACGCCAGAGACACAATGTGTCACCAACAAACATTTGTGGAAAATTACAATTTTTGTACATTGAATAAAAGCTTAAGATAGTTACTCTTTTCTTGGTATTGAATGGGAGAGCATATGATGTCATTGTGCTTTTGGAATGATGATAAAGAAAAAAAAGCTTAAATAGGTTAAAAAGATGAGTCTTGAACTGCTTTTTGAGTATACTGAGCTCATGGATCAAAGAATCGAGGAGAGAGATTTCAAGGGTAAGGGTCACGATTGCAAAGGCTCAGTTAGCTTTAATTAGTTTTTCTTCTAGATTTAGGGATGGATAATAAGCTCTGATCAGGCGCCCCAAGAGTCCTGGTGAAAAGTTAATCTCTGTACAGATATGCTTCACCATGAAGAGGCCTGAAGATAAAAACTAGAGGTTTGAATTGAATTCGAAATTTAATGGGGAGCCAGCACAGTGAGATCTGCAGAGGTGTGACGTTAGAGGTCTCGAAGGATGTGGTAACGAGCCTCGCAGCAGCATTTTGCACAAGCTGGAGACGATCCAGGGAGGTTTTACTGAGGGAGGCGAAGAGTGACTGAAATAAAAGCATGAAAAACAGTTTCCCCTCTTCTGGTCTTTTTGGCTTGTGTTAACCTCTGTCGTGCTATGTACTGCTCAATTTTTTTACATTTTTATTTAACAGGCAAGTAAAGACCTGCTGCTGGCCTTCTCAAGGGACTTCCTGAGCGGAGAGGGGATCCTCCCGCGGCACCTCAGCTACCTCGGGTTACCCGTCTCCCACGTTCAGACGCCCCTGGACGAGTTCGACTTCGCTGTGAAGAATTTGGCAGTTGACTTAAAATGTGGCGTTCGTCTAGTGTGAGTGTGTCGGCATGAATTTTAATGCGATGCTCGGATCCCAGATGCGTGTGTGCTTCTCTCAGAGGTCAGGCTCAGATAGGCAAGGGAATTGGGAGCTAAGGACTCTCAGACAAGGTGGTTTCAGACAGGGGATTTCCTTCCTTGATTTCTCACTGAAGGATTGGCTCTTTGACAGCCCTGACAGTGGTTCAGTTTGTGTCTGTGAGTCTGTTAAATAAATTTTTTTTTTTTTCAGAGCAAATCTTTGACTCCATTTTATTTGTGTCAGGTTCCCTACAGGTTATGATGCAATTTAATGTTACATATTTTTCTGTTTTGTAATTACATGGGTATTTTTTTTTTTAAATATCCTGTATTTCAAGTGGGTATGTTGCCCCTAATGTTGTCCTGTACTCTGATTGGCCAACATGTAGTTAGGGTTATAACAGCATTTAATTAAATGTATTTAAAGAATTCAAATTGACATGAGCCAGATTTAAATTGGCAAAAGCTGGATTTGACCTTGACTAGCCCTGTATGTGTGGATCAGGTTCTCATTAGATACTCGTTTATGTTCAGCTGCTGCTGCTGTGGGATTTAAATGTGTGACATAAACATTTCATTGCATGACAAATCAGTTGAAGCGATGATGATGATGATGGAAGCTAAGGATCATCTTTTTGCTTTAGGAGAGTGATGGAGCTCCTTGTCCAGGACTGGACTTTATCTGTGAAGCTCCGCCTCCCGGCCATCAGCCGCCTGCAGAAGGTCCACAACGTCGATGTCGCTCTACAAGTTCTCAAAAGCAAAGGGATCGACCTGAAGGACGAACGTGGTAATTAATCAATTTCTGAAAATCAAATTTGTATATACTGTTTAAGATATGAACATATTCGTTGTGTTTTATATTCAGACACTTTCTTTGGAAATCTCACTGCTATAGTTTTGCCTTGAGTGTAAACAAGTTCTATATCACCTTGTAGTCTGCTGACTTTCTTTCTTACTAAACTTTATTGAGCTTACATGAAAAGAAAATTCAGAACTTTGCTTTGATGGTATTTAAATGTTTTGTTTTTATTTTCAGGCTCAACCATTGATTCAAGAGACATTGTGGATGGACACAGAGAAAAGACGCTGAGCCTGCTGTGGAAAATCATCTTTGCATTTCATGTGTGTATGCCTTTGTTTCCCCCATTTGAGAACCCCCATCCCAATAAGTGAAGAGAGTTGATTGATATGGTGTTACTGCATCATATGTTCAGGTGGAGGTGATTCTGAATGAGGATCAGCTCAAGCAGGAGATTGGCTTTCTGAAGAAAACCCTGAGGACTAAACGGAGGCTAGCATCTCTGAAGGCCGATCGGGGTCTTCGGCAGACGCCTGCAAAAACCAGAGTCCCGTACGAACATGGCAGCACCAAAGTTACCCTGCTTATGGACTGGGTCCGTTCCGTTTGTGACTTTTACAACCTGCAGGTGAGACTAAATAGTTTAATTTTAGCTAAGAAACCAAAGAAAATAGTTTCACATTCAGAATTAAACTGATTTAATTGAGGCTTGTTTAAGTTTTATCTCTTTTACTGGTTGCTTTTACACTTTGCCCACTAACTACAATTTTTTTTTTTTTTAACTTGAGGTTGATGCACACTAAATAAAACGTTACCTTGATCTTACAAAGCTGTAATACAGTAGATTTTGGTCATTGTTTTGTGTCGCTTTTAGATTATATCTACACACTTTTCCTCATTGCTTATCATCTTCATCTTTTTATAATCTTTGCAGCTTCTTGTTTGCATTTTTTTTATAAAGAAAATAAATAAATTAATAATCTACTTTAGGCTACTAAATCTCAGTTTATTTGCAATGCATGTATTCTAACTCCTTTGCAAAGACCGCATCATGATTTAGACACAGATTTTAAGAACATGGAAGATAACCTTGTGCATTCACGTGACTTACTTTATACAATGTTACAAAGATATATTTTCACCCAGGCAGTGTAGGCGTTTACCCATTTCAATGTGCGTTGTAGGCAAGTTATCCAAACAAGGATACATTTAGCTGAACCATGGAATTCGTGGTGGGCTACATTGCTAGAGCACCCAAAACCCGCAAATTTTGGATGTGGTTGAAAAACGTCTTTCAATGTCTATTTTTTTTTTTTTTCTTTTTTTTTATAGCTTAAACCCTAAATATGCTTTTCGGTGGCATCTCAGGGCTTTCAGAAGAACAAAACGAAACAACACTGTAAATATAAATGATATTTGTGTGATGCAAAATGACAGGTTTGTTGGTTTTTGCTGACCTTTGGAATTATCATATTTGCCACAAAACGCAACCTTGACATTGTAATATATAGATATAGAGAGAGAAATTTTCAGAAAACTCTAGTTGGAAACGATAAATAAAGTCTCTCTCTGCCTGTGTGTGTGCAGGTGGAGAACTTCACCGTGACGTTCTCGGATGGCCGCGTCCTGTGCTACCTTATCCACCACTACCACCCGGGTCTCCTGCCAGAAGCGTCTGTCAGTCACCGCACCACTCAGACTGTCGAGTGCTCACCAAGAGGCCGACTGGAGCTCAGCTGCTCAGCCAGCGACTCCGACAGCTCCTTTGAGTCCCTGCCCACAGGCCCAAACGGTATGTCAGCTGTGTGCTGCAACCTTAGTGCAACCATCTGTGCCGGGGGGGATTTAAAGAGGAAAAAAAAAAGTTCACTTGGATGTTTGTACCTCAGACATTTGTAGTCTGTCAGAACATGAAAACGGTGAATATGAAAGGAACTCTGAATTATTTAAAAAAAAAAAAAAAGAAGAAGGAAAAAAAAAAGAAATGTAACAAATAAATAACACAGTATGTTTATTACATTACATCTTAATTTTTAAATTTTTTTTAAGTCACGGTTACCTCAGCTTCGTGATGTCATAACATCAAAATACATACACAATACAAAAGAGAGTTGTTACTGACAGTATCTATTTATTCGCCAACAGGACCTGATTCTCCATCGCTGGAGTTTAAAGAGCTACTGAAGAACGAGAAAAGCAACTTCAAACTGGTCAACAGTGCGGTGTCTTTTCTGGGCGGTGTGCCCGCTATGATCAACCCGGCCGACATGTCCAACACTATCCCCAATGAGAAGGTGAGACCAGGTGGGAGGTGTGTCATAGCTTGCAGGAACACAGAACATTGTTTTTGGTGAAATTCATAACAACTGATTATTAATCCACATTCAGTGTGTTTTATATGTACTTAACAAAGAGAAACACATTCCCAACACTACACTAAGCTTATTCCCCCGCTAATTCCCTGCCTGCAGTCTTGTGCTACAGATGTATAAATGATCATGTGTAAAAACAATAATACAAATGTAGCTTTCTGATTCAGTAGCTCTGTGACAGATGTTGGCTTTTAAATGAATTAAGCTCACTTTACAGGAGTTGGCTGACTTTGTGGCTGCCTCACCCATGTAACCTGACTAAATTTCCGCCCTCATGAGGACAAACTCTCTTGCAATCATTTGTCTTTAAAATCTCAGGATTTGGTAAAATAAGGCTTTTAACGCCTCAATTGTAAAGATATTTAATGTACCAAAATGTGAGAGAGAATGCAGCACTGTCTTCATCCACGTAAACTGACTTGCAGGTGGTGATGTCGTACTTGTCCTTCCTGTGCGCTCGCCTGTTGGACCTACGGGACGAAACCAGAGCTGCACGGGTCATACAGGGAGCCTGGAGGAAATACAAGCTCAAGAAAGATTTAGAACTCTACAAGGTTTGTGGTTTTTACTTATTTATCATTTAAATTAAACTCACAGTTAAGTCAAGTGTTAATGAGACCCTTTAGCCCTTTATGTCTGATACTGGCCTAATATTGGTCATGGGTAACTATGGGTGTTTGAGGTGTACTTGTCAATAAATGAACCTTGAAGACGTTGGTGGATGTAAGTCACACGTTAAAGGATCGTTAACTCTACACCCATCATGTTTGCAGACTGATACGCTTACAAAATGCTACCAAAAAAGTAACCTCTGTAGAGAAGGTTATAATGTGTTTAATGTAGAGCTGGGCGATATAACGATATGTATCGCGATATAACTTTTACTCGATAGAGAAATTAAACTATCGCGATAGACTTCGCCGCTCTTGTCCTCTTAAAAAAAAAAAAAAAAAAAAAAAAAAAAAAGGTCAGCCAATCCAAATTAAGTAGCGCAGAGCCGAACCAATGACAGCCGCAGCGTCACGTCGCGTGACTTGTAACGTACAGCACAAGTGCCAAGCCGCACGTGTGTTTGTTTGGGAAGCAGCCAGCGCATAATGGAGGAAATGAGTGTGCCGACTAGAAAAATCAACCGAGCGTGACCGAAGAGAAAACAGATGATGGTTCCAATGCCGGAGAGATTGTCGAACGGAAGAGCCATAGAAGTTCCGTAGTGTGAAGGTATTTCGGCTATTTCAAGTCTGACAAAAAACAGAGTAGCGTGCACTGTAAATTGTGCCGAAAGCAAGTCTGGAAATACAATAAACTGGTGCATGCGTCACACTGTGCGCCACGTTATTGTTTCGGTGAAATGAATTTCTACAATACTGTTACTGTTAATTCTACTCTCTGCAGTGTTTAAATGCTTACATATACACACAGTTACTGTCCCTCCACACATACGACTCTGTTCTGCTTCTATGCCCCAGCTTTGTTTACGTTTTCCCACCGAGGCTTCTAGACTTCTGATTGGCCAACATTTCTGCACGGTTAGGAATCTCGCTCCACCTGCTGCTTTGGCATGTTCATAGCAGCGTTTTCCTTCATTTCTGCCTTTATGTGTGGACGGGATTATTTTTTAAAACGAAAACGGAAAATCTCCGTTTTCAAAAATACCCGTGTACGTGTGGACGTAGCCTCAGTCTCTGACTGGAAGCGCTAATTCGTCATTCGGCTTTTGTCAGACTAAAGTAACTGTTAAAACTGTTTGAAAAGCTAAGCTATACAACAAGGAGAGATTGAGAATTTCCTTTTAGTTCTCAGTTTATTTGATATTGACAAAAGTTAGTCAGTTTTGTCTGTTCTTCTGTAAAACAAACTAAGATTTATTTTTAGAATTAATATTTTGTTTCTAAGTGGAATTGACAATTTAGTCTGTTTCATTTGTTCTATTTTGAAACTTAAACGCTTTAGCGGCTGCCTTTTGTGTAGTTTGTAATATTTGCCTTTATTTATCTGAAAAAGTCTCATGTTCCTTAAGTACATCTACCCTGTCGAACTTATTATGGGAAATAAATATTTAAATAAAAACAAGCTGCTGATTATTTCACATTTTACTTGTGAGCAACGGCACATTTAAATCTTACAAATATAGTTATTTGGCTTATATCGTGATAGATATCGTTATCGCCTGAAATGAAAAAAACATATCGTGATATGAAAAAATCTCATATCGCCCAGCTCTAGTTTAATGTTGCTTCTTGTTTCCATGCAGGAAAGAAACATGGCTGCCATGAAAATCCAAGTATTTGTGAGGAATTTTCTTCAGAGGTGCAGAGCTAAGAGGCAGAACCAGGCTGCTGTTGTCATCCAGACCTCATGGAGAGGTTATGCAGCCCGCAAAAAGCTGCGACTTAGAAAACAGGCTCAACTTCGGGCTATGCAGCATGAAGCAGCAACCGTCATCCAGGTGTGTATGTGCGTTATATATCTGAGGGTTAGAAGTGGTGTTTGACAAAGTCACATATGGCTTTGGCTTTTTGAATCTAACTAGATTCAGCTTCTCAGGTGATGGTTAATCTGACTTTGTTTCTAGTTGTGAATGACTTTGTTCAAGGACATTTTGATGTTCATGATCATCTATTAATGTGCTGTCTAGTAAACACTGTGATTACACTTCTTTTTTTTGGATAATTTTACTGTTTTGTCATATCAAGGATAAATCCAGCATAATGAAGCTACCACGTGTTTTTGTTCTTTGAATTAAATGGGTCTTATCTTGTCCTTGCAGGCTCAGTGGAGGATGTTTTCAACTATGAGGGCTTACCAGTGCCTCAGATATCATACCATTGTTGTCCAAGCACAATGGCGAATGAGGAGGGCGGCCTCCGCTTATGGGAAAATCTACTGGGCGACGACAGTCATTCAGAAGTACTCACGAGCATGGGCCATCTCAAAAAGAGACAGAGCACATTATCTCTTACTAAGGAGCGCTGTGGTAAAAATACAAAGAGGCTATAGAAGATGGAAAGCTCAGAAAATACAAAAGGAAAACTGTGCGGTCAGAGTGATACAAGCTGCTTTTAAGAAATGGTACGGAAGAAAAATGTCCCAAAGAACTGCCGCTGCTGTGAGAATCCAGTCCTGGTACAGGATGCAAAAGTGTCTCAATCGGTACAGAAAGATCAAGGGAAGTGCTTTCCTCATTCAGGCTCAGTACAGAGGCCTTGCACAGAGGCGCCTTTTTCTCACATTAAAACTGCAGCACCACTCAGCTGTTGTCATCCAGAGTGCCTTCAGAGGGCACGCTGTCAGAAAAGAAGTGTCGGAAATGAGGTGTGCTGCAGTCGTAATCCAGCGCTGGTGCAGAGCTTCCATGACAAGAGACGCGGAGAGGAAAAAGTTTGTCAGGATGAAACGCGCGGCCGTTACCATACAGGCAGCGTATCGTGGGAAAGTGGCTCGAGACTCTCTGAAAAAACAGGACAGGGCAGCAGCTGTGATCCAGGCAGCTTTTAGGAAGCACGCTGCCCGTAGGCGCTACCTGATCTTGAAAAGAGCTGCAGTTCTAATACAGCAAAAGTACAGAGCAACACTTTTGAGTCGCAAGACAAATAATGAATATAACTCTCTGAGGGCCGCTGTGCTCACTGTGCAAGCTAACTGGAGAGGCAGAGTGGACAGGAAGAGGATAGAAAAGTGGCATCAGTGTGCATCTTTTATACAGGCTTGTTATCGTCGGCACAAAGTGCAAGCAGAGTACAGAGCCAAGAGGGCAGCAGCTGTGGTTCTACAGAGCCATTACAGAGCTTATTTGGCTGGAAGGAAGATGAGGAGAGGATACCTAGAAAAGAAAGCGGCATCCATTACTCTCCAAGCTGCATTCAGAGGGATGAGAGTTAGGGCAGAGTTGAAGAAAAAGCACCAGGCAGCGACTGTCATTCAGGCTTTAGCCAGGATGTTTTTATGTAGGAAACGTTATCTTCTGCTTCACAGTGCAGCGATTGTCATCCAGAGCCGATACAGAGCTCTTTTGCTGTGCAGGGTGCAGCTAAATGAATTCAGAAAACTTAAGCAGGCGACTGTTAAGATACAAGCTGTGTTTCGGGGATTTAGAGAAAGGCGGGACTTGAAGAGGCAACATAAAGCATCCAGAGCAATCCAAGCTCACTTCAGGATGCACAGAATGCGTGTGGCTTACCTTGCCCTTAAGTGTGCCTCCATCATTATTCAGGAAAGGTACAGGGCCAAACGGCTCATGGATCAACAGATGCAGAGTTACAGAACAATGAAACATGCAGTCATAGTAATCCAAGCAGCATACCGTGGCCACAAGGCCAGGAGAAAGATTGCAAACATGCACCAAGCTGCTTCAGTCATTCAGAGAAAGTTTCTGGCCATCCGGGATAGAAAAAACTTCCTGGCTGTCAGAGTGGCAGTTTTGGCCTGTCAGCAGAGGTACAGAGCAGTAATCCTGGCAAGAAAAGCACGGCTGGACTATCTCTCAAAGAGAAGGGCAGTAGTTTGTCTACAAGCAGCTTACAGAGGATATGTAGTTCGAAAGCGGCTGTGTATTGAGCACATGGCAGCTGTAACAATTCAGTCTCAGTATAGAATGTACCAGCAGAAAAACAACTACAAGAGACTCTGCTGGGCAGCCACTGTATTGCAAACACGCTACAGAGCTAACAAAAAGATGAGAGCAGAGGTGCATGCCCTGAGTGTTAAGAAAAATGCAGCTGTTGTCTTACAAGCTGCCTTCCGTGGAATGAAATTAAGACAGATGATCAAACTACAGCATCAAGCTGCCAGTGTTATCCAGAGAGCTTACAGAGCTCACTGCGAACACAGGGAGTATCTCACTCTGAAATCCTCTGTCCTGACTCTTCAGAGAAGATATCGAGCCTCTGTAGCAGCAAAGAAACAGTTGCAAACATATCAGAAACTGCACAGAGCTGCTGTTGTTCTTCAGGCAGCGTACAGAGGGCAGCAGGTCAGACAGGAAGTTGCTCGTTGGCATCAAGCTGCTACTGTGATCCAGTCTGCCTTCAGAAAACACAGAGAAGTCGTCAAATTCCAGGCCATGCGTCTATCTGCCATCATCATCCAGAGACGTTATCGGGCTCGTGTTCTTCAGAGGCAAGAAAGGGAAAACTTCCTAAGAATGAGACATTCTGCTGTGGTCCTACAAGCAGCTTTCAGAGGTCATCGTGTCAGGTCTGACATTGCCAAGATGCACAGAGCAGCTACTGTCATTCAAGCAAACTTCAGGAGATATAAACTTCAATCAGAGTTCAGGCGACAACGCTGGGCAACCTGTGTCTTACAGCAGAGGTTCAGAGCTCAAAGAACCAGAAACCTTGTGGTGAAACATTATCAAGAGGTTAGAAAAGCTGCCATCATTCTACAGGCTGCATATCGTGGAATGAAATCCAGACAGATGATCAAACTGCAGCATCAAGCTGCCAGTGTTATCCAGAGAGCTTACAGAGCTCACTGCGAACACAGAGAGTATCTCACTCTGAAATCCTCTGTCCTGACTCTTCAGAGAAGATATCGAGCCTCTGTAGCAGCAAAGAAACAGTTGCAAACATATCAGAAACTGCGCAGAGCTGCTGTTGTTCTTCAGGCAGCGTACAGAGGGCAGCAGGTCAGACAGGAAGTTGCTCGTTGGCATCAAGCTGCTACTGTGATCCAGTCTGCCTTCAGAAAACACAGAGAAGTCGTCAAATTCCAGGCCATGCGTCTATCTGCCATCATCATCCAGAGACGTTATCGGGCTCGTGTTCTTCAGAGGCAAGAAAGGGAAAACTTCCTAAGAATGAGACATTCTGCTGTGGTCCTACAAGCAGCTTTCAGAGGTCATCGTGTCAGGTCTGACATTGCCAAGATGCACAGAGCAGCTACTGTCATTCAAGCAAACTTCAGGAGATATAAACTTCAATCAGAGTTCAGGCGACAACGCTGGGCAACCTGTGTCTTACAGCAGAGGTTCAGAGCTCAAAGAACCAGAAACCTTGTGGTGAAACATTATCAAGAGGTTAGAAAAGCTGCCATCATTCTACAGGCTGCATATCGTGGAATGAAATCCAGACAGATGATCAAACTGCAGCATCAAGCTGCCAGTGTTATCCAGAGAGCTTACAGAGCTCACTGCGAACACAGGGAGTATCTCACTCTGAAATCCTCTGTCCTGACTCTTCAGAGAAGATATCGAGCCTCTGTAGCAGCAAAGAAACAGTTGCAAACATATCAGAAACTGCACAGAGCTGCTGTTGTTCTTCAGGCAGCGTACAGAGGGCAGCAGGTCAGACAGGAAGTTGCTCGTTGGCATCAAGCTGCTACTGTGATCCAGTCTGCCTTCAGAAAACACAGAGAAGTCGTCAAATTCCAGGCCATGCGTCTATCTGCCATCATCATCCAGAGACGTTATCGGGCTCGTGTTCTTCAGAGGCAAGAAAGGGAAAACTTCCTAAGAATGAGACATTCTGCTGTGGTCCTACAAGCAGCTTTCAGAGGTCATCGTGTCAGGTCTGACATTGCCAAGATGCACAGAGCAGCTACTGTCATTCAAGCAAACTTCAGGAGATATAAACTTCAATCAGAGTTCAGGCGACAACGCTGGGCAACCTGTGTCTTACAGCAGAGGTTCAGAGCTCAAAGAACCAGAAACCTTGTGGTGAAACATTATCAAGAGGTTAGAAAAGCTGCCATCATTCTACAGGCTGCATATCGTGGAATGAAATCCAGACAGATGATCAAACTACAGCATCAAGCTGCCAGTGTTATCCAGAGAGCTTACAGAGCTCACTGCGAACACAGGGAGTATCTCACTCTGAAATCCTCTGTCCTGACTCTTCAGAGAAGATATCGAGCCTCTGTAGCAGCAAAGAAACAGTTGCAAACATGTCAAAAACTGCGCAGAGCTGCTGTTGTTCTTCAGGCAGCGTACAGAGGGCAGCAGGTCAGACAGGAAGTTGCTCGTTGGCATCAAGCTGCTACTGTGATCCAGTCTGCCTTCAGAAAACACAGAGAAGTCGTCAAATTCCAGGCCATGCGTCTATCTGCCATCATCATCCAGAGACGTCATCGGGCTCGTGTTCTTCAGAGGCAAGAAAGAGCAAAGTTTTTGAAGTTGAAACAATCCGCCATAGTTCTCCAGGCAGCACTGAGAGGCTGGCGCGTCAGGAGGGATGTTAGCCTACAAAATCATGCTGCTGTTGTAATCCAGTCATACTGGAAATGTTTGGTGGAACGACGTATCTTCCAAAGAAAGAAAGATGCAGCTGTGAAACTTCAGCAGAGGATTCGAGCAGTGCAGCTCGGCAGGCAGGAGAGAAGCAAATACATCCAAGTGAGGCAAGCTGCCATCACACTTCAGAAACACTGGCAAGCCTGGATTGCAAGACAGCAGGTAAAGTTCATTTGCAGTACAAAAATAAACAGAGTACCGTAATTAAGAGGAACTGCAGCTTGTTTGGAGTCTCACAGTGTTGAAATGTGATTTGTAGTAAGCAGTCTCAATGTGTTATGTGGAGGGGAGAAAAAAAGTTGCTGGTTAAATGTAAGCCAATGTTTTTCAGGTACTAAAGGCCGCTCGTGCAGAGAGGAGGCTACGTTTTACGTCGGCCATATTTCACCATCTCAGTGCCATAAAGATCCAACGAGCACTCAGAGCTCACTGGGCTTTGGAGTCCGCTAAAAGACAGATCCATTCTGTTATCACCATACAGGTAGAGTCACAAAACATCCACAGTGCTACATCTATTGAAGAGTACAACAGTTTTTACAAATGGCATCTTGACTTTTTTTTTTTTTTTTTTTTTTTAAGCGACTGGTGAGAGCGAGGCAACAGAGAAGACGCTATCTGGAGTACAAGCTGAAGGTGGCTACAGCTCAGAGAGCAGTCAGGCACTGGCTAGCTCGTCGCCACAAGGCTGCGACTGTCATCCAGCAGGCTGTCTGGAAATTCCTCCTCCTCAGGCGTCAGAAGAGGGTTCAGCAGGGTATTCTCAAGGCCCAGGTACCGTAGTCAGTGCTGAGTGTGGTAAAGATGTTGCCTGTAATTCTAAAGGGGAGAGTCGCAGATTTCCAATTCAGTCTATATTTAGGTGTCCAAAGTTCATTCAACCCTCAGTCACCTCAGTTAGAACAGCCCATTAAAGATTTGCTAAATCTTTTCTTTCTACAATGATCAGTCCATGACATTATAACTGGGAAACAATTTCAGGAGGAGGACTGTTTTTAACATCTGACTGTTGCGAACATGGCCTAATTTTACAAAGAAAATATAGGTAACACTTTATATGACAACCCATAGGTAAGCAAAGAAAGGGATGCACAGAACTCCCCTGTCCCCAGCCACCTCTTCCAGCTCATCTGAGAAACACAGAGATGTTCTCAGGCCAGGCAAGAGATATAAACTCTACAATATCTTCTGAGTCTGCCACGGGGCCTCGTCCTGGTGGGACAGACCTAGAACACCTTATCCAGGAGGCATTCTTATCTGCCTCCTGGATAAGAATGCCTCCTGGATAAGGCACCTCAACTGGCTCCTTTTACTGTAGAGGGTATAGCGGCTCTACAGTAACATTATTTCTAAGTAAAAAGGCCACCCATCATTCCAAGAAAGCTCATTTCTGACACTTGTATTCCTGATCTCATTCTTTAGGCCATTACCCAGAGCTTGTGACTAGGGCTGGGTGATATGGCCTAAAATCCATATCGCGATATAATTTGAAGCACGTGCGGTAACGATATATATCGCAATATATTATTTTCTTCTGTATAACGTATTTTCCACACTATAAGGCACACATAAAATCCTTTCATTTTCTCCAAAATCGAGAGTGTGCCTTATGTATGAATTCTGGTTGTGCTTACTGACCTCAAACCGATTTGGGCGTGCAGAAATCTGTTAAAAAATGTTTTAGTACAACTTTGGTAAGCCGCACTGCTTGATGGATTGTCAGAGCATTACGGCTGCCATAGTGAGGAGCTTCGCGGAGTAATCTGGGTCCAAAACTCCTTCTGCTTCAGGTCCCAAAGTCAAATGAACACTGAGCGTTAAAAACGGTCTAAATTCTTTCATCTTTAATAAAATCATCAGCGTTGCTGCTTTACCAGGTGTAACAATTAAGTTTAACATCCAGGCTTCCATGAAAACAGAATTTCTTAAATTTAACGGAGTTAGAAGTTAACAGGAAGTTAGCTCGCTAGTTTCCACCTAAACATTTCATACCATGTTCTGACAGAGATTTTTGAAACTAATTAAAACGTACAGCTCTGCTACCACTTCCAACATAAATGAAGACAGAAAACTAAACAGCAGTGGCGTTTGCAGGGTTACTGAAGTTGGACTACCTGGTGTTTAATGTTGTGCTACGTGATTGCTAGCGACACAGCTATGTTAGCATAACATTAGCACAGTGAAGCTGGAGGATGAACGCCAACTTTTTTTTCCACTCGATAAAAGTTAACGTGAGGGATTCTGGTGGTCAGGGACGAATGCAATCGCATGGCAGGATGCTATACACGGGTCAGTCAGGAGAACAACTGAGACTTTTCATCCACAATAGGTTAGTTATTAATATACTGCAACAACATGGGGATAGGAACAGCTGTGAGAGAATTCAACATAAATGAATCAAATTTACGGAAGTGGAGGACGCGCAGTTTTTGGCTTTCCCCATATTTCAAAAGTGCTTCATCTCTTTGCTATGACTGTCGCCTGGCATAATTTGCAGATGATAATGGTTGTAGCCGCTGCGATGCTTTCAACCAAAACAGGCATCATCAACATGCGGTAGAGCGGTATAGTCAAAATCTCTATCGTTGGCCAAATTTATATTGTTTCTATCGTATATCGTTTCTATCGCCCACCCCTACTTGTGACCATAGATGAGAGTAGGGACGTAGATTGACTGGTAAATCGAGAGTTTCACTTTTACTCTCAGCTCTCTGTTCAGCACAACGGATCGGTTCAGCATCACTGCAACCATGGACCCGTCCGTCTCCCGCTCCCCTCAGTCATGAACAAGAGCCCAAGATGCTTGGGCCATGGCCTCAGACTTGGAGGTGCTGATTCTCATTCCCACCACTTTATACTTGGCCAGTGTCAGCTGGAGGCGACAGACCTGATCAAGTCAAAAGAACAACATAATCAATGAAAAGCAGAGATTCTGGGACCACAAAAGTGAAAGCCTCCTGCCACTTTGCTATGCCTACAAATTCTGTCTATAAAAATTATAAACAGAATTGGTGACAAAGGGCACCCTTGGAAGAATCCAATACCCACTGGGAATGAATCTAACTTATTGCCAGTAATGTGGACCAAGCTCTTGCAACGGTTGTATAAGGGCCGAATGGCTCATATTAACAAGCAACACACCAAGGAATCAAACCCTCTCGTCTACCGGGGGAAAAAAACTCCAATATACAGGCAGCCAGCCAAGGACATGCCAAGATACCGCTTGTCACCAAAAGCAACTTCTAGCTGGGACAGAGTCCAGCCCCTGTCCAGGAGGCTGGTTCCAGAGCTCAAGCTGTGTATTGAGGTGAACCCGGTTATATCTCTTTGGTACCTTTCAACCTCACACACCAGCTCATGCTCCTCCTCCACCAGAAAGTTGACGTTTCACCAGCCTCAGTAGCTTGGGATCAGCCCACCAGGGTCCACCAGGGTCTCCCTTGACTGGCACCCGTCACACACTGCACCCAACCCCTATAGCACCCAACCCCTATAGCACCCAACCCTCTCCTGTGGATGGTGGGCCTACAGGAGGAAATGCTCATTTGCCTTCTCCAGATTGCGTCCGGTCAGGCCTCCAGGCCACCAGGGGCTCTCCTTCAGGTACCCTCCCCAGACCTGGCTCCAGGGCAGAGCTCCACTAACCTTATCCCAGGCAGGGTGAACTGTTCCCTTGATTGTGTACACATAACGGTCTTCTAAACAGCTCTTTGTCTGGTTCCTCACCCAGGACCAATTTACCATGGGAGATCCTACCAGGGGCAAAAGGCCTTCCGAGTGCATAGCCCCTGGAATTCTTGGGACACACAAACCCCTTGACTACAATAATATAGCAAATTACAGAGGAGAATTTATGTAATGCATAAGTAACGTTAATAATTTTATAACTTAAGGTATTTTATAGGAAAAAAGACAATTTATACTTTTAAGTACTGCCCAATTTCACGGAAATTTTATGGACAAGCAATTTCCCAATTTTACATCATAAATAAACTGTACTGTTCTATGGACATGTCATAGTATGGAGTAGATTAATTGTGCCTTTGTATATTATTATTATTATTATTATTATTATTATCTTTTTTTTTTTACATCTTTTCTTAATATTCATCATGTTTGTGAGTATGACAGATCTTTTAAAAATAAAATTGATTTCTCCCAACCCCTGAGTTTTTGTAGGTAACTATAATGACATTGTTATTAAAAGAAAAATAAATTGAAATTCAATTTAATGATGGAGGAATCACTCCCTTAGTTGCAGGCTGTGTTTTAAAGTGTTACCAAAATTAAAAGCAACAACTTGTTATCCAGTCTTTACTTTATCCTCATCATTTTGATATTTGTTGACAATGTAGTCAGCAAAATGTTGTTACAACCTACAAAGTAAGGCAGTAACAGCCTTGCTGGGATCATTTCTTTAATTTTGCTGTTAATATTTAATACTTCTAATAACAGTTTACACTAGCAAAATGTTTGCTATGAATTGATGGAAATCAAATAATTTTATACACATTTTGCCCTGAAAATTGTTAACTTATTTAGTTTTCCAACAGTTTGAAACTAATGTGAGTTTTTGTTTTGTTTGTTTGTTTTTAATTTAATTTAATTTTAACCACTTTCTCCTTCTAGGCTCTGTGGAGAGGACACTGCTCCCGCAGATTGAATGACAATCCCAAGATTGTAAAGCTGAGGCACCGCTTACGTGTGGTCACTGCCAGTGTCCGAGAGGAAGACAAACTGTGCAATAAAACTTCATGTGCACTGGACTACCTTCTTCGTTATAAACACTTCTCGTACATTCTGGAGGCCTTGAAAAATCTTGGTAAGGCTTTTTGTTGTCTACTCGTTTCCCCTCATGCTGAGTACAAAAATGGAAAAATAGTTTTAAACAGCATTTTCCCTGCAAGTCATCCCACAGCTTTAGATGTGGCAACTTATGTAACACTAAACAGCTTAATGACAATATCTTTGGCTCACCCCACCACAGCACTGAACAAACGCCATGCAAGTTATAGTTTACTCAGCTTACGATCAGACATTATTTTCAACTGAGTGAATGAGCACACGTGAGCCATGACGAATTAATGACGAATTATTTCACATATCATTATGAGAGGCAGAAGATGCATGTAGTTCCTACCAAACATTTAGATGGTCCCAGTAATATAGTTACTTTTCACTGTGAAGTAACAGTGATTTCTGGAAGTGTTCCTGGGCCCAGGCAATGATTTCATGACACAGCCATGCTTGGTTTTAAAGCAGTGTTGCCTGAGGGCCCAAAGATGGCAGATATTCAATACTGATTTGTACTTGTGCCTCTTGCATGCTGATATTTCTCCTCATTCTAATAATCTTTAGATGAGATATTCTGTGCAATTTAACATTGAGGACCATTATAAATGAGTGAATGGACAACTCGAGAATGAGTATTTAAATTGATACCATAGACGTATCTACTAGAAATTCTTCTGAGAAACTGCCTCTTTAAAACGCTTCAGCATTTCTGGAGCATTTCTTTGTGTTTCTTGTCTTTCTAATGTGTGATGTGTAGAATCAAAACCCACTTCTGGTCTTTGAATTATGGTGGGTAATATTTTAGGGACTATTTCTACAATCACTCCCAAATCTATTAAATATTTTATAGTTTAAAATGTGTAAATATATATGTGCCTAATTGGCCAAAATGCATACTTCTTATTCATGTAAGAGTGCATCTTATGATTTGTCCTGACTGAAATCTCTTTGTGCGTGCCTCTGTGTTTGCATGTTGCATTCGTGTGCAGAAACCGCCACCAGGCTGTCCCCAGAGTGCTGCGAGCGGCTTGTGGAGAGCGGAGCCACTAACGTCATCTTCACACTAATCCGTTGCTGTAACAGGAGCGTCCCCTGCATGGACGTCATCACCTTCTCCATTCAGATACTTCTCAACCTTTCCAAGGTACTGCAGACACAGAACAGCACTTTGTATTTTATGCTTCCTCATGAAGTAATCCGGTACTCTCAGGTTATAAACATAAAAGGTAAACCGGTTAATTAGTTTAGTGTGACATTAAAGCTGAAGGTAGACAGTTGATAATTTTTTGTTTTTGTTTTCCTACAGGCCCAACATTAGATTAAGCTGTTTTAACTGTCTGTAGACACATGAAATGGAGGAGATGTTTTAGCTTATATTTTGCTATCTCCACCTCCTCCACTCCTCAGTTCCAGCATATTTAACAATGTCAGTGTCAGATTTCACCTAAGACTAAGGGTAGGACAGCAACCTCCTTGTGACTAGAAAGAAATTATAGTTTCCCATTGGTTGCATTGAATTTCTTCACATTAGGCAAAAGTTAACAAGTATTTCCACCTAGGTGTGTCACGATACTGGACATTAGTAGTCGGTACAAACAGCAGTAGAACTGAACAATTCTCACAGCCCAATTCGATACCAAAACAGAAATGATCTGAAGTGACATCTAGCATACTCGACCATAAACTGCCTCATTAAAGTCATTTTTAAAACACTGGCAGATCATTTATTTAAAATGTTAACATTGTATAGCCTACTAATGTTATATTACACTAGCATAAGCATTTAATGTTAGCCATTGCAAACATTTTAGCCAGTGGAACAAAGCTGATTTCACAGCTTTGTTGGTAATTTACATTTTGGCATAATAAAAGCAGGATAATGGTTTGGATGTTTGTAATGTTAATTGAAAAGCATTCACGCTGATCTATTCAAACTGATCTGGGAGCTATTCTTTTAGTTCACTTAGGCCACACAATTTCAGTACAGTACAGTAACATGCTTGCATACGGCTTTTTGGGAAATCAGTCCTTACTCACATTTTCAGAATTTTGGTAGGAAGTGATACAACACATATTGGTTCTGGTGACATCCCTAGTTACAGCAACCAACCTATCACACACTTACACAATGGTTTTGGGCCAGCCATTGTTTTCCTTAGTGTGACTGTAATATAAGGTGGTAACAAATACTTATTTATGTACAGATATATTAAATGCAGAGTACTTTTATACAGTATTCTCATGGCTAGACATTTTGTGTCATCATATAAAGGTACATAAAAGTATATAAAAGTTGGTGCTGCATCACTATCCAGTATTTCTTAAATTCAGCAGTATTTTTGGTTGCATTATTTTAAACAGTAACTTGCAAGAACACAGAGAAGATGCATTTAAAGAGCTCTATCACTTAACTCTGGTTGTCTGAAAATATCAGAACTAAAGTGTTATCAAGCTTTCCTGTTTTCTCTAAAAGCATTTCCCGTATATAGATCTGACCCTCTGTCAGACTGTTTGCTGTTATCGATTTCTCTCTTCTCGCTGTGAACTTTGTTCTTCTTGCAACATAATCTGCCTGACTGTGACGGGAACATGTTGGCGTGGTAGACCCAGACATCTTACTTATTTGTTTTGAATCTTCTGGCTGGAAAGGGATTGTTTAGACAAGTGGGGGTTGAATAAACCTGTAATCTGTATACTGTCGATGGTAAATGACCGTCAGCACACCCGTGCTTTTGAGAAGCTTACACTGCTGTGGATGAGGGCAGCAGCAAAACATTTGTATGGGAATGTAAAGCTTTTGGATCCAAATATGTTCCCTCACAAAAGCCACCAGACTCATTTGACAAAAACAGGTTAATTTGTACCGTTCTAAAACATCAAACAATAGGACAAACTAATCCCTGCTTAGTTTTGAGAAATTACACCTCCCATCATTCTGTGCAGTGTTTAATGAAATGAGATTACCAGCATGGAAGCTGTCTCATGATTGTGGCTTTAACAGCTTTGCTTAAGGCCTTACATGTCATCTACAATCTATAAGAAACTGCTTTCTGTAAAGCTAATTTAACTGCAAAGTGACCATTTATGTGGATATGTAGCAGATAAAACATGTATTATGTTCACTTTTTTGTGTGTGCGTGAAGCATTAAATATGAAGAACAAAGTGGACGAGGGTGGTGTTTATTTTTGAGTGTTTCTGTCTTTTTCAGCCAAAATAGAACATGCAACAGTGGATGCGTTAGTGTTGTTTAAGTGTGCAGGACTAACATCGTCTCCCCTCCCTCCTCAGTACTACAAGACCATTGAGGCGGTGTATTCAGTGGAAAACTCTGTGGAGACGCTGCTGGACCTGCTGCAGAGATACCGGGAGAAGGCAGGGGATAAAGTGGCAGAAAAGGGTGGAAGCATCTTCACTAAGGCCTGTTTCCTTGTTGCGCTCCTGCTGCAGGACAAGCAACGCACTGAGGTCCGTAGACACTGTAACAAACGGATAACACGAGTGCATAAATACCAATATCAATGATATTTTTACACAAGAGAAAATGCTAACTATTTTGCTTACTGTATTTTCTTTAGGAGGTCAAAAAGCTACCCAAGGTCTTGGATAGGATCCACAGTATTTACCGCCTCACTGCTCGCAAACACAAGATGGACACAGAAAGAACAATCATCAAGCAGAAGATGAGCGCGTCGATCAACGGGAGCTTCTTCGTTCCAGTGACGCCTCGTAAATCCCGCGCTGCACCAAAGTATGGATATTCCTGAGTTACATAATATACTGAAAGTGTGCTTGTATGTTTCCAGAGATAACTAAAAGTTTTTTGTTTTCTTTCAGGTTTGCACCAGATTGGGTTCTCAGGCGAGATAAGCTCAAAGACATTGTAGACCCCCTCAGGGCCATTCAGATGGTGGCGAACACACTGTCCATTGTGCTGTAAATAAACATGCTCATATATATATATATATTTTTAATCCATGATCTTCTTTTTAAAAACTTAAGAAAAGTATTGCCGTCTTATTTTTATTTTTTGTAAACCAATTCATTTTTATGTATATAATAAAATGGATTTGTCTATTAAATTGTTTCTTCTGGATCTACTACAGTGGGGAGAGGCATGCAAGGTTAACCTGTAACAGCACATGTCAGGATCGCCATTACTCCCAAAATGGCAGTTTTTACTAAAATCCCTTTTGATGTAATACCGGCCTGTGCAAACAAGAAGACAGTATGAACAGATGGGCGCAGGAGTGTGTCATTGGCTGCTGACTTGTGATTAACAAGTCCTGTGATAATCCTCCACTCACACTTAGAATGACTGAAATTTACAAAATGGACTACAGTAGGGGTTAATGGTTAAGGTGTGACAGTGGGTAAAAATGAGCCACACCCTGTTAGGTAATCATAAGCAACAGTCATTATGTGACAATAACCACTGAAGAGTTGAAAGAGCAGTAAGCAAACTAGACCAGTGAAAATTATTTTTGTCATGTTCATATAAGTTCATTTAAGGCAGCGGTCCCCAACCTTTTTTCCGCCACGGACCAAAATTTAACGGACCGGCCTTTAAGGTGTCGCGGATAAATACATCAACAACAAAAAAACTAGTATTGGTACCGAAAAAAAGATTTATTCATAACACACGTGAAAAGACCCAGAAAAACCGATTTGGCGATTAAAAACAATAACAAAATAACGCTAAAAACCGATAAAAATCCTGAAAACCTGAATGCCATAAATGTCATCAATTAGGCTGGAATAATTTGTTTCTAGTGGCTTCTATTGTAAGTGCTTTACATTTCAGCATGACATCCTGTATGTGTCCTACAATGAGGACACTTGAAGCTGGTCATTTTCTTAGAATGGAGCTAAAGATAAAACCAAAACAAAACCAAACTTTCATAAGAAATCTTTATTCTGCAGTAAGGGACATTAAAAACCTAATAATGTTATCATTAAAAATATTAAAATGTGAAGTAAGAGCAAAATGTATGTTTGATACATTCAGTCATGAGTATTTTATACTCTTATTATTCCTGTTAAGAGTATCTGGAATATGCACTTCTTACAGTGGCCATGTTACACAGTACTCTGCTCAAATGTAGGTAATGTTAGACATGAGTCTCCTGGAATTAGACCTCAGTACTGTTAAAGTTGATTTACTGACCCGTTGCTGTGTCAATAAAAGTGCAAAAAATAAGAGTGCTTCTGGTGTCTTGCTTTAAGATAAAGTCCCATATTTTTGTTGTTGTAGCTTTTTGAACAGATGGTGTCTTATTCTCAGCGATTTTTTTCTAATTATTGTTCTCAGAGTTAAGATTTAATTCTTATATTTAACTCAATCAAGAAAGAAACAATTCAGTCTCTTTCCTTGTAATAAGTCAAATTTTCTTCATTTAAGCATAAATTTTAGACAGTTTTGTCTAGTTAAAAGGCATCGATTAATTTCTAGTTTTAACAATTCTAGTCAAGCAACTTTTGCTCACCACAATGGCAGATTTTTTTTCTTCTCAAAACAAACTTTTGTCAGATTTAAGAATATTTGGCCTGTTTCAAGTATAACTGTTTATGCAGTGCCGGATCTCAGTGGGGGGTACACTGCGAAAACTCAAAATCTTATCAAGTATATTTGTCTTGTTTCTAGTCAAAATTTCTAATCACACTTAAAATACGAGAAATCAGCTACAGAGCAACATTTCAGTGAGATATAGGAACTTGTGAAAAAGTCTTGAAAACATATTGTTTTATTTTATTGTTTTATTTTTTGTACCTTTTTAACATTTCACAAAGTAAACTTGTTTTGTATTATGAACACATGTTTTTGTTGGCTGGTTAGAGTTACTTTAATAAATGCACGACATCTTGCATTACTTAAGAGTGCTTGTGGATTAGATTTATACATTTTAATTTTGGTCAGTGTACTTTCAAAAAATGGGAAGCATGTCTGTATGAACATATGAGTTTTACTTCTAGTGTGAAGTAGAAGAAAGCAGAAAACGGACCAAATCAGACAATCTGTGATTTATTATTCCACATCTGAAAACAGAAGATCAGAAATCATTTCAACTTTTCACTCTCGGCATATGGGTAGGACTAACACACCACTATTACATCTCTGATGCATTGCCACAGTACCAGTAGATAATCCTCTGGTACACCTGAACTCTATTATTTCATCATGAACTAAATACTTAGTGCCACTTGATTTCAAGGTGATGTTATGCTGTCTCATTTCATCTTCATTCACAATGCAAGGCCCTGCAAGAGACAAAGATATAAGAATATTATGATAAAGATGTAAAAGAATATTATGATAAAATTATTCTTAATATTGGGGAGAACTGTAACTTACTGAGGCATCTCATGTGTCCAGTCCATTCACCATAGAGGCAGGTTTTGTAAGGTTCTCCCTCCATAATGTAGTGACTCTGACACATGTATTCAATAGTTTCATTATGGCTGTAATGCTCTTTGATGGCAGTCTTGGTGTCTCCATCCCCAAGAGCTGGAGGTATCCCACAGGGTGGAATTTCTGAAAATAAGTGAAGAGCCAAGATTGACAAAAAGATGATCACGTGGCGCAGCTGTGATACTTTCAGGAACGTTGGTATGCTGGCTTTTGAGGAAATGCTGTTCAATTATGTTTTTTCCTTCAATGAAAAATGCCTCAAAACCTTAGAAAGAAACATGTAGCTGTATTTGTTTTCCTGAGTAACTAATATTATTTTCTCATATTTATTTTATATATCGTTTACTGAAGGACATGAATAATTAAGTAAATGTCTAAAACATGCATTTGCTAATAATAAGCATTAAAAGTTTTCTTAACCATTCATTAATTTACTTAAGAAACTGTTCCCTTAATCACAAGTAGCAGATCTGAGTTTTTTTTCTTTTTGACATTTTTCAGGGAATTGAATTCATATGATGCTATAATAAGTGAATTCATTTGAAATTGAACACAGTTTCACAAATTTAGTATTTGTATCCATTCTTGCCGGGGGAGCTAGATGATTTTTGTGGGGGTGGCCAGCCTGAAAATATGATTTACACATGATTTTAAATTCAAAATCCAGAAACTCACAATTCACTTACTGTTCTGTACTACTACAAAACACTGTGTGGCTACAACACGCAACTCAATGATGTGGTCGTACATGCTACTTGCAAACTGTAATAGTAGTAAAAGAAAAAGCCAATTTTCGCCTCTTGTATCCTCGATCTTGTTCTTTCAGTCACTACCCACAGCTTGTGACCATAGGTGAGGGTAGGGACGTAGATCAACTGGTAAATCAAGAGCTTCTCTTTTACACTCAGATCTCTCTTGAACAAGATGGACCAGTATACCGCATCACCAATCCATTTGTGGATCTCCTGCTCTCTTCTCCCCTCAGTTGTGAACAAGACCCCGAGATACTTAAACTCCGAGAAACACTTGGGGCAGGAACTCATCCCTGACCTGGAGTGGGCACTCCACCCTTTTCCAGCTGAAGACCATAGCGTCAGATCTGGAGGTGGTGATTCTCATTCCCACCGCTTCACAGTCAGCTCCGAACTGTTCCAGTGCAAACTGGAGGCTTGCCTAGATTATTTTGTGCACTGGAATTTAATAGTACAATTTTAAATAGTATATTACTAATAGTAAGAAAGTAAGTAAAATTTATTCATATAGCACTTTTCACAGATAAAAATCACAAAGTGCTTTACAACACAGGAAATGGAAATATAAAAACAATATAACAGTAAATAAAACAATGTAAAACAATAAAACTATAAAAACAGCATAAGAAGAAATTAATCAAATGCTTTTCTAAATAAAAATGTCTTCAGCTGTTTCTTAAAAGAATCAATGGAGTCCGTGCAGCGAAGAGACAGTGGGAGAGAATTCCCCAACCGTGGTGCCACAGTCTGAAAAGCCCGATCACCACGAGTTTTAAAACGAGTGTGCGGTACCACCAGCAGTCTCTGATCTAATGACCTTAAAGCCCGAGAAGATGTATGTGGTTTCAGCAGGTCAGATAAATATTGAGGAGCTTGACCATGTAGGGCCCTAAAGGTTAGAACTAAAATTTTAAAATGAAACCTAAAATTTACAGGCAACCAGTGAAGGGAGGCCAAGACTGGAGTGATATGCGATCTTCTCTTGGTGCCTGTTAAGAGACGTGCTGCAGCATTCTGCACAGTCGGAAGACGATTTAAGGCTGATTGGTTAAAACAAGTAAAAAGGCCATTACAATAGTCTAAACGAGAAGAAATAAAAGCATGAATAATCATCTCACGTTCAAGCTTTGATACCATTAGTCTGAGTTTAGAAATATTCCGTAAATGATAAAAACAGTTTCGGACCAGCTGCTTAGAATGCTGCTCGAGCGACATCGAGCTGTCAAATATGGCACCGAGGTTTCTAAGGCTTGATTTTACAGAAGGGTCTAAGAAGCTGATATGCTGTCTAATTTCTGGGACCATGTGGTCTGGAGCAATAATTAGAGTTTCTGTTTTATCAGAGTTTAGTTGGAGAAAATTATCATTTAACCATTTGTTGATTTCTGTCAGGCAATTACTTAAATTAGACAATTTATAAAACTCAGACATTTTGAAGGAACAGTATAGTTGGATGTTGTCAGCATAGAGATGATAGGAGATATATTTATAGCGCTTAATAATTTGGCCTAGGGGAAATACATAAAGTAAAAAGAGAATTGGACCCAGGACAGATCCCTGAGGTACCCCACACGGCAAAACTGTTGATTCTGATGTGACATGATTCATGCAAACAGTAAAAGATCTCTCAGACAGATATGATATAAACCATTTTAAAACAACACCAGTAATCCCAAACAAGTTCTTGAGTCTGTTTATCATGATACTGTGATCTACTGTGTCAAGAGCAGAGCTGAGATCCAACAGGACCAGCACTGTATATTCTCCAGAGTCTGCTGCCATCAAGATATCACTAGATACTCTAAGTAAGGCCGTTTCAGTGGAATGCAATTTACGAAAACCAGACTGGAACAGCATTTTTAACGGCATTTTTATCCAGAAAATAGTTAAGTTGTTCTACTACTGCTTTTTCTAAAATTTTCGATATAAAAGGCAATTTGCATATTGGCCTATAACTGTTAGGAAGAGATGGATCCAGCTGGGGTTTCTTTCATTTTGGCTCAACAATAGCTTGTTTAAAGAAGCTGGGGACTGAGCCAGTATGAAGAGAAGTATTTATCATTTCCACAATATAGGGGCCAATTGAATCAAACACACTAGTGAAAAATGAAGATGGAAGGACATCAAGGGGGCTTGAAGTCTGTTTTATATGACAAAGCAGGCATCTGATGTCTTGTAATGTAAAAGGAGTAAAAGAGGACCAAGTATCAGAGGAGAGCAAGTTGAAAGTTTGATATTGAGAAGATGATGGAGAGAGTAGTATAGTATAAATAGTATAGAATAGAATAGTATAAAATGTTGTGTGTGTGCGTCTGCTGTTTGTGAGCTGGAAAGGTGCCAGTGTCCCTGAGACATTTTCACAGCATGCACATAATCATGTGGTAAAAGATTTCAGTCTGTGTAACTGTAATAAAGAAAACAAAATCAAAAATTTTCTGTGTTAAAAATAGTACAGGATACTCCCAATACCTAGCTTCCAAACACTCACTGCTTTTTAACCATTTCCAGTTTCTCATTGCTGCAGTGAAACTGAAATTAATGCCCAGTTCTTACAGGTTTTTTTTGATGATGTAAAGTATTTGCCCCACCATTTTTATTTATTTATGTCATGTACGTACGTAAACACTTAATGGCGAGCTCCTCCCATTCCCCAGCTATGCAGTTAATCGTAGCTTTTCCTTCCATAATGTAATTGTCAAAGCACTGATAGGTTACTTCAGAGCGAGATGGGTATTGCTTCCGATAACGAGTTGTAATAACAGCATTTTCAACTTTGGGTGGAGGGCTGCAGTTATCATGATTAGCTGTAAGACATCACAACATGTACACTATTAATTTACACTCTGTAATCTTTTCATAAAAACATGCATCAAAATAATGCTTGAGGTGACTCACATTTACAGATATCATCAAGTGATCCATTTAAATCCCATTGTCCGTCACGACAGGTTAATTCCTCAATCTTAGCAGAGTATCCTTCATTGCAATCAATGAACATCATTTCTTGGGTCTGTCCGTGTCGTTCAGTACTCCCTAGTATTCCTTCCCCATTAGGAATCTCAGGAGCTTGTCGACACCTTTGTTCCTCTAAAGTGGATATGAAAACAAACAATTATGCAAAATATTACAGATGGATGAAATCCATTTCCATATTTAAAAATGTGATCAGAATAAGCAGTGGAAGAAACTCTGTATGAATGCACTTATTGTAAGATATTACAGAAAATATTTTCACACCAGTTTTCTTAAACATAACTGCAGATAAAACTCAAATGTTAAAAAGATGTTTAAAACAGATTTCAAAACTTATATTTTTCTACCTAAACATCTTATACTCCCCATCTTGACATTGGTATTGAACAAGTCACTGTGTTTGCTTCAAGCTAATAACAGAAGATACTTTAATTAGAAACTTTAATTACCAATACAGCTTTCAACTCCAGACCAAACACCGTGCACACATGTGGCTTCACCCCACCAGCCTTTGCTGAGAGGTTTGTAACCATCCTCACACCTGAAGTAAAGTTTGTCACCATGTTGCCAAACTTTAAGTCTGCGGTCAAAGCTCGTTGTTGGACATCCTGTTATAGCTATCAGAAAGACAGATATTACATTTAGATATTATCAAAGAGCAGTCAGAATACATTCTTGTGTTATTAGTAGTGATTCATAGATAACATTATTCAACTATCTTTGGACTAGGCTTAAATATCCTTAATACTATTGAATAGACTGTGTAATGTCTGTTATTAAGTGACTAGCATTGAATCCTGCTGACTTTGGCAAACCTCCATTTCGTGTGGTTTTTGATTGTCTTTACGTGAGATGTTTGGATGAAATTTGGTTCATGACTGTCACTACTATTAGACTTTCAGACTGCAGCTTTAGATTCTTACCAAAACAGCAAAAACCTCAGCCACAAGTGAGACTGAGCTTTCAACTTGCATTTGACTTTTACCACTGCCATCTTAATGGATGGGTTCACCCGGGTCTACGCCTTTAACAAACTAGTGAACTCAGTAGGCATTAACAAACATACTTCTCTTTTGTATTTACCACCCCAATATCAAATTTTTTGAGATGCAGTACAAAAGGTAAATGAAAAGATACAGAAATGATTTGCAAATGTCATAAACTGAAAAATACACAATTTTAGGATTTTTTTTTTTTTTAATTTGATGCTAGCGACACATCTGAAAGAAGTTGACAAGGAAAGAGTCATCCTTTCTACTAGCATCCCTTCTTATATATTAGAATTGAAGAAATCAGGTGCTGGACCTTTGGGACAGCCGCCCTGTGGAATAGGCTTTTAGTTGCGCAAAGCCTTCCCATGATGTGTCAGATGTTAGTGAGCGAGGACCCAAAATGCAGACTCAGGGAAGCAGAGGGAGCTAAACAAAACAAGAGCTGGTGATTTCAACTGATAAACAGACACAAATCAAATAATAATTTTTTTTATATTTGCGGTTCTATTTCTTACAGGAGCATGTGTAACAGAAAACAATACCTCATCTCATTATTATTATTTTTGTTGTGTATGGTAAAGATCAATATAGACTATCCAGTCACTTATACACTGCAATCCAAAGTGTAATTAAAGAAATATTATATAAATAATACATAAATATCTTATTCGAATGGTTACTGTCATGAGTGAAAGTTAGAAAGTCAGCCACTGGAGTTGGAGCTCCATTCACTCATATCAGCAAGGAGAGAATGGCACAATGTACTGTAAATTCATTAAGATCAAACAGCCTCTGTTTTAATAAAACAGACTTTTACAGCTATGACTCCATCTGTTCTCTGTAAAATGTTATTTACTGCATTAACTGACTTCATGGTCAGTATATAACGTTACTCATATACTGCACTGACATAAGGAATATATATATACCTGAAAATTAAATGTTAGAAAAACAAATTCATTAATTAGAGGCGACCTACTTCTTAACAGTTTTTTTTTTTAATTCTCACTGATGCTTCTGGTGTGAATCTCTCATAAAGAACAGCAGGAGGTTCGCTATGACAAAAACTCCAGACCCTGAGTAAAACATCATGCCCATTATCATGATATGGCAATAGCCAAACTGGCCTCCAGGTGTCACTTTGGAGATTTCAGATTGAGGAAAAAAGATGAATGAAGCAAAACCAGAAGCAAAACATAAGGAACACAAACTCTCAAAATAAAACAGGAAGTGAGATATCACAGAAGACACATAAATGAACTAAATAAAAGGAAGACGACACAAGCATGGAAGACTAAAGGAGGAATCAAACTAATAGAAGTGGGAATTAGGAATAGAAGTAAATGTGAACGCTAAACAAAAAAAGGATTCAAACAGATACTTAAGCCAAGGTTAAAGTCGGATGCAGACATGGACAACCGGAGACCCAAAGGCCCAGTTATTATTCTGTGTTAAACTTCTTTGATGTCTGCTCGACGTCTACCACCAGGTGCAATACCATACAAATTCTTTTTGGATAAGTTAGCTCCGTCAAAAAAAAAAATCAGTACCTTGGCACGAAACCTCGCTCTAACCATCTGATGACAAAATTTACGGCACTGGGATCCGAATGAGCCCCAAGCAGATTTGTATGTGTGGAAAGTATAACCTTTTCTTTATTTTCAGGGCAAGAAATCCCAGAAAAAGATGGACAAGGCGATGACATCATTGTCAAGGAAAATGCATGTTACTCTTTGATAAGAGTAACATGCATTGCTTCACAAAAGAAAAATGTTTGTGGAGCTCATCAAGGAATCTAAAGACAAAGATAGACTAAAGATAGACTTCTGTCAGAGGGCCCGGTGGCGCCAGTGTCCGGCAGCCTCGCCTCTGTCAGTGCGCCCCAGGGCGGCTGTGGCTACAATGTAGCTTGCCATCACCAGTGTGTGAATGTGTGTGTGAATGGGTGGATGACTGAATGTGTAAAGCGCTTTGGGGTCCTTACGGACTAGTAAAGCGCTATACAAATACAGATCATTTACCATTCTGTAGAACCAGATGCTTTTCTGCAAGTTCCCCGATTTGAGAGAATTCATGTTGACTGAACTTTCATATTAGCTTCACTTTTCAGTCCTGAAAGCAATGCTCACCTTTTATATACAGTTTATACATTTGTCTTTTGTCATCAGTTGTTTACAACATTTATATTTGTCATGAAAAACAGTAGTCCTTGAATAACTGAATAAATGTATCCTTTTAAGTTTATTGCATTTTCTTACCTGTACATTCATTAGACCTATGCCAGCCATCTTCTCTACAGGTTAGAGTGAAACTTCCTTCATAACCTCTCCTGCAGTTATACTGGACACGATCGTTGTACCTGTATTCAGCCTGAATTTTTCCAGTAATATCTGCATTATTAAACTGTTGCCTCCTGCATTTTATCTCTGAAAGGAACAAAACCACATTTATTAAGCTTCTGCATTTACTTTGATTCAGATAATTTTGTCATGTAAAACATTCAGATACTTTCATATAATCTTTTAAGTAAAAGCAGCAGCTCCCCAGTGTAAATGTGATTCCATTTAACAGTTCTGTATTTTACATTTGAATATGTTCAGTCAAAGGACAAGAAAAGTGTTCAGTTGTGGATTCAACATCCAGCTGAAAGTTGTTGTGGCAGTAGAAATGTTTCTTGCAGTTTGTACAGAAAATAGTATCCAGTGAGTATTTGTACACTCTTTCGGTTAGTGCTTGGTTAGTACACAAATAAACAAAAAAATGAATGTTATTACCATTTTCTCTCACTATGAACTATCACACAGAGTCTCTAAAATTTATATTGCTGGTTTGTAAGATTTTACTCTATGACTGAATGATCCTTTGAGGCTTCTGTTTGACCAAAGACATTCTGCAGTTCTCTCCTGTTTTCTCAAATATGGACTAATATTAAAGAAATTAAAAACGATCATGTCAGAATTAGAAGAAAAGTGAACTAAACTCCACCATACCTTCACAAAGTGGATTTGGTTCCCATCCATCTCTGGTGCATGTGGCCCGAGTGACGCCATCTTTCCTCCTGTATCCTGATATACATGTGTACCTGACAGTATCACCCAATTTCTTTGTCTCATCACGCCAAGACGCCTCCCAGCGGGACAAAAGTCTATCTTGTGGACGGATACATGTAACCTCTGTAAAGAAAGAAAGACTGGATAATCTTCAAAAAATTGTTCATCATCCTCATGGCTGATTGAACTACATGAAAGCAAAGAACAGTGAGCTTAGAATATGTGTCTAAAGCTTTTGTAGTTTTATACCTTGACATACTGGTCTGACAGACCACTGTCCATCCTCATTGCAAGTAGTCTCAACTGAGCGCGTGCGGGTTCTCCCAATCCAGTATCTCTCCTCACATGTAACTGTTACCGTTTCACCAGGTGAAAACCTACTTCTATGAGCAGGTCTTACGAGGACACAGAGGACGCAGCGGAGGATCTGAGAACACGGGGCATAGAGGTGGTCCCCACACGCGCAAACTCGGGACCCAGCACCGAAGAGAAAGTATGTAACGCATTTTCATGGCAAGGACCACTCCTTGCCATGTCCCTCTCCATATGTGGATATGGAGAGGGACAGAGGGCCACGAATGGAAACTCGAGTCCGACGCAAACTGCGGGAATATAGAAGAGACTACTAAATATGAATGACAAGGAGGATAGGAGCTACACTCACAGGCAAGCAGTCTAAATAAGAAGGTAATATGCTCTATTTGGTTTCATTGTGTCCAAGTCGGTATGTTGATAGTTCAGTTGATCAGATTTATAAGTTACCATATATGTTGGACTCATCTAGTGTAAGTGGGATATACCAGTTGGACAGTCGCCACAACACTAGGGAAAGCCCCCACCGTATGGTGGGTCCTTTCTCTCCTCTCTCCAACAGGGACCTAAAGGGGTCGAATGATCCTGAGTATATGGACGACTCTATATTGGTTCTATTGTTTTTGTGTACTAATCTTAGTTTTGTGTTAACAGTGGGGGCACAATGTTTTATTTCAGTGACATTTGGAATGCACATTCATGGTTCTGTCTGGCGGTATAATAAAGCCAAATGTTAAAGGTACTCTCACTTAACGTAAATGGACTCCAAAGCCCGACAAAGCAGGGAAAAATTCTTAGTAAACCGAAAAGAGAGGATATTGATGTGGCATTTCTACAAGAGACACATTTGGTGGGCCTTGAGCACGAGACACCTAAGAGACAAGGTTTCAAGCACGCTTATTACTCTTCAAATGGTTTAAGACATACAAGAGGAGGGGGGTTATTTTAATATCAGGGAAGGTCATTCTTGAACACTTTGCTACAATTAGGGATAGAGAAGGCAGATTTATCCTGGTACAGGGCAAATTGGATGGGGAATTGATCACGTTCTATAATGTTTATATTCCTCCAGGTTCCACATTTGATTTCTATATGCAAGTACTCGAGAAAGTAGTGACAGAGGCACAGGGATTACTTGTCTGCGGAGGAGACCTTAATATTACATTAAAACCACATCTGGACGCATCGGGGAAGAGAATATCTCAATCACAAAAACTAACTAGAAAACTGAACCTTCTGATAGAGGAGATGGGATTGGTGGATACTTGGAGGCGTCTTAATCCAACGGCAAGGAACTATACTTACTATTCATCTCCACATGCAACTTATTTGAGAATAGACTACTTCCTCACTTTTGGTACTGATATGAACAAAATACACGAGTACCATATTGGGCCAATGGACCTTTCAATCATTGCCCTCAATATTTATCTTTAAACTCTACTCAAAGGAGAAAAATAACCAACTGGAAATTAAATTCTAGTATACTGAACGAACGGACATGTGAACAGTTGACAAAAGACATTGCTGAATACCTGGAATTCAATGATAATAATAATAATGGATTGAATTTATATAGCGCTTTTCAAGGCACCCAAAGCGCTTTACAATGCCACTATTCATTCACTCTCGCATTCATACACTGGTGGAGGCAAGCTACGGTTGTAGCCACAGCTGCCCTGGGGCAGACTGACAGAAGCGAGGCTGCCATTTCGCGCCATCGGCCCCTCTGGCCATCACCAGTAGGCAAGTAGGGTAAAGTGTCTTGCCCAAGGACACAACGACCAGGACAGAGAGCCCAGGGATCGAACCGGTGACCTTCCGGTTACAGATACACTTCCCAACCCCCTGAGCCACGGCCACGGTCGCCACGCCTGATAAAGATGAGTTACCCCCACCGATTTTGTGGGATGCGTGCAAAGCAGTGATGAGAGGAAAAGTTATTGCTATAACCTCCAATATTAAAAAATCCAAAGTTGCAAGATTCCAGAAGTTGCAGTTGGAACTATTGTAATTAGAGGCCACACATAAAAATACTATTGATACTAAGACAAAATTAGAAATGGCAAAGAAGAGAAATTTAATTAATGAGATATACACTCATGACATCCAAACGAAATTAATGTTGACCAAACAAAGATATTATGAGGGGGGAGCTAAATATATGAAACAATTGGCATATAGATTTAGGAAACAACAAGCAGACAGAACAATGTACAGGATAAGGGACCCGGAAACCAAAATGGAAATGCAGGGTATAGAGGAAATTAAGGATTGCTTTAAGAGATACTATGAAAAATTATATTCACAACCACCCACAAACAACGATGATCAAATGGAGAGTTTGCTTGACATGTTACACCTCCCTAAACTTACAGTAGAAGAAAACAAATCATTAGTGAAGCAAATTACAAGGGAAGAACTTCACATGGCGATTGGAAAACTTAAGGCAAACAAATCTCCAGGTACAGATGGTTTTACTGCGGAGTGGTATAAGAAATTAGGGGAACCTTTGACACCGGTCTTACTTAAAACATTTAATTGGCTACTTACGAAACTAGAATGTTCCAACTACAGGCCAATAAGTGTATTAAATGTAGATTACAAATTGTTTACGTCAATCATAGCACGGAGACTTGAAGGGTCTAGACCAAACTGGATTTGTTAGGTCGCACCAAACCCACGATAGTGTTAAGAGAACTCTGCAAATTATTAGACATATTAATCTAAATAAAATACCAGCTATATTATTGAGTCTAGATGCTGAAAAAGCTTTCGACTCTGTGAGATGGGAATTTTTATTCCAAGCAATGCTTAGATTTGGGTTTAATGGGTCCATCATTACAATATTGAGGGCTTTGTATAATAGCCCAACTGTAAAAATAAAGATTAACGGTGAACTTTCAGATGCTTTTAAGCTTGAAAGGTCCACAAGACAAGGATGCCCACTGAGTCCACTCTTATTTGCTATTTTTATAGAGCCATTGGCTCAAAGGATTAGGCAGAATGGTAAAATAAAAGGGATTAATATTGCTGGAAGTGAGCAGAAATTGGCCTTGTTCGCAGATGATGTTTTGGTTTACTTATCAAAACCTACTGAATCACTTATGGAGCTCATGTCAGTGTTAAAGGAGTATGGGCTATACTCGAGTCGGGATATAAATTGAATATACAAAAAACCCAAGTTCTTAGTGGGCGACCGTGGCTCAGGGGGTTGGGAAGCGTATCTGTAACCGGAAGGTCGCCGGTTCGATCCCTGGGCTCTCTGTCCTGGTCGTTGTGTCCTTGGGCAAGACACTTTACCCTACCGCCTACTGGTGATGGCCAGAGGGGCCGATGGCACGAAATGGCAGCCTCGCTTCTGTCAGTCTGCCCCAGGGCAGCTGTGGCTACAACCGTAGCTTGCCTCCACCAGTGTGTGAATGCGAGAGTGAATGAATAGTGGTATTGTAAAGCGCTTTGGGTCCCTTGAAAAGTGCTATATAAATCCAATCCATTATTATTAGTAGCTTTTATAGCCCCCCCCCAAAATAAAATCTGCACAGCAAACGCAAACTAAGCTGGGACAAAAGAACTATCAAATATCTGGGCATAAACTTATCAATGGATACAGGGATATAGGGCAAGGGCAACCCTTGGATAGTAAGTTCATTAAAGATATGGGAAAGAGTACTTAAAAAGTATCAATTAAACCAGAGGGCCGGATTCCTTAAGTGGTTTGCATATGACCCAGAATTTTTGCCTAGTAAGAGCGACTCGACATTCAAAACATGGGCAAATAAAGGTTTCACCACATACAGTACCTTGTTGAAAAATGGAAAAGTGATGAGTTTCCAGGACCTTAAGAAAAAGTTTGGGTTGCAAATTAAAGATTTTGTTAGATACTTGCAACTGAGGGACTTCCTGAATAAAAAGTTAAAAAATCCTCAGTTATCGACTGGGAAGGAAGAGATTATATATATATTCGAGAATGCATATAGAGATGCACCCTATCAAAAAATTATTTCCAAATTATATTGTTCACTGATCAATCTACGGGATGATGATACAAGATATGTTAAAGCAAGATGGGAAACAGAGAGCAATCTATCCCTAACAGGAGAGGAATGGGATGGGATCTGTAGGCAGCAGTGGCCAGTAACAAGCTCTCCCTCGTGGAGGGAATTCAGTTGGAAGAATGTAATTCGTTATTTTATTACCTCAGCTCAAAAATCCAATTATTCTCAGAATACAACATGCTGAAGGCATTGTGGACATGCAACAGCAAATCATTTCCACATTTTTTGGGAATGTCCCCGTGTGGTTCCATTTTGGAAGGAAATACATATAAGGTCATGGAAACAATCTTCCAAAAGAAAATACAATTTCATTTTGCATTATTGTACCTAGGCAACCTAGAGAGTCTTAATCTATGCAAACTGGATAAATATTTGTTCAGTGTGCTGTCAGTAGCTTCCAAAAAGGCCATAACTCGCCTTTGGCTTAAAGAGGATGCTCCTACTATAGATGAATGGATTGATGTGATATATACTATTTTTGTTATGGAAAGAATAACTTTTAGGCTAAAGTGGCAGGCGGACTCATTTGAAGAATATTGGTTGAAATGGTTGAAATAAGTACAAAATGGGAGGCCCAATTTTGTATAATGTCATTTTATTTCTTGGTTTGTTTCGTTTGTTTTTGTTTTTGTTTTTGTTTTGGTCCGTTTGTCTCTTTTGTTGTTGTTTTGTTTTGCCTTGCTTTTCCCCCCACGGTGATTAAGTTGAATTTGTTGTACATGTTGTATAAATAAGAAAACTAATAAAACATAAATTAAAAAAAGAAAAAGAAAGTGTACATAAAAGGTAATTGCTGATTAACCTGTTGTAAAAGGAAGATTTCTGATAAAGTGAAAGCGATCGCTTTACTGGCAAAACCAGCAAAGTAGCTGCAATGTTTTCTTATTAATTACAATTTTAGAAGTTCAGTTTCAGAGTTGCTGCTCTATTCTCTATCAGGTGGTTGGTGATTGTTTGGCTGTTACTATTTAACTGCTGAAAGAAGGCGCTTCTAAAAGCAATCTTTGCTTTACTGTCACATTTTGGATTGCCGTACTCCAAAGCAGTGGCAGTCCTAGCCTGTCTGGTGCCCTTGGCAAACACTCACCACCACCCCCCTCCACACACACACACACACACACACACACACACACACACACACACACACACACACACACACACACCATATTAAAGATTGTACATCAACATAAAACTGTTGTCGCAACCATACTGAATTTCACCAGAGAAACACACACACACACATATGAAGAGAGAGAGAGTATGCATAGTATGCAAATGGCTACCAAACAGCCATCATAATTCGTCATACAATGAGAACAGGACAAATCAGCAATTGACAATGACTAATTAATATTAAAATCTGCAACATAATGTATTGTTTGGAGTTTAGTCCGTTACTGTTATCATGGTCCGGGTGTGTGCCAGTGTGTCTCCCTCCGAGCCGGCATCTCCACCCCTGGGAGGGGCCTCAGTGTTCTGCTGATTGCTCACACCTGTGGGTAATTTAGCCGGGGTCTCATAAGGCCAGCGCACTCAACCTCTCTTCGCCAGATTCTCAGCTAACCCTAGTTAGTGCAGGGCACCACCGTGATTTCGCACTCGCTTTGTGAATTACCTTGTCTCATCATGTGTTTCTCTCATAGCCACACCAAGCTGCCAAACACTAATCTCTGCCGAAGAGCTCCAACCCGGACGCTGGACCACCTGACAGTCCCACAGGCTGTTCACCCGAACCACCTGCCTGCCTCCACGCCAGGAATTTCGGACCACACACCCGGACCACTCACCCCTCCACGTCACCACCGACCGACTCTGACCCTTTCCCTGGACCCAGTGTGACTCTCCCTCCAGCCCAATCCCCGGAACTGCTGTTTCCACTGACCAAGACCAGATTGCTTACTTAGCCCAGGCTGCTTAAGACCCCTTTGATTCAGTTGTGGCACTTCGCACTTGTTAACCTCACTTTCCAGTTTATGAACACTTACTGAGTAAATAAACATCGTCTCTAAAACTACTTACGTGCTGTTCGGCGTCCTGCATTTGAGTCCTTTCCCCTTTGAGGCGGCCTCGGCCGTGACAACTGTTACTATTTTTACCATTTCTTCTCAGAGCAACTGCAACCCACATAATTTCCTAAGTATTCTGATTCTGATTGTGGAGGTCTAAGTGCTGTCTCCGTAAGTCTGCATTTAAGTCCTACCCTGCCTGCATTACACAGCCAGTTCATGACACCAACTCCTGGATAAACTCCCATTATTCACATTAACATGAAAACCATCAAAATATCATGTAATAATTGAAATCACTTGAAGTACTTACCTTGGCTCTTCACTGACGTCAGTGAACATATGCACAAAAACAGGATTTTGGTTATTGCATGCATGTTGTCTTTGTGCGTCTGATCCCTCAAAGAAAACTAAACACTGCAGACAGAGAAAAAAAAGGTTGTTCAGTGATTTACACAAGTCTGTTCCTGCCTCCAAAAACAATCTCAGGCTCACTGGAAACAGATATAAATACTGTGATCACATGCTGCCACTTTAAAGACACAGTGGGACCCTAACAAACTGTTATAAACACCATAATGCTTCCCTAATGTTATTACACATAACAAAGTCACACACTGCAAAAACTAGATAATTAGATAACTCAGTAGACAAATAGTAGATTTTTCAGGCTGTTATATAAATTATTATTATGAGGTCATGTCATGCCATTAAAAATACAATTCACCAGTTGGTGAAAACACAAATATTTATAAATGGCTAAATGTTGATTTGATTTTTTGTTCCCGTTAATCATCTGCAGGAATCAATAGAGCAAAGAACATTTTTAACCTTACCAAGGTTTGAGTTGGAATTTTTTTTTTTTTAAAGTACAGCAGTCTGAATATAAATGAACAGTCTGAATTACACTTAGGTACAAACTGGGAAAAACTTGGATAATCTTGTAAGAAAGGAGAGAACTGCATTCGAAATCAACAGTGATGAACTCTGACCTCTTGCAAACTACTAAAACAAAATGTAGCTGTTGAGCAATGCAGGATTTGCCTTTGTTTCTTAATATGGCCTCACGCTATTTATTCTACTTCTTGTCAACATACTTTACAGAAAAAGTAAACAGAAAGTTCAAAAACATGTCCCTGCCAGCACCACTTTTTTCCAAGAAATGTAAGACAGAAAGTAGGCCAGTGCTCAATGTTTTCACTCTTTAACACGTGTTTTCCTGTGTTTGCTCCAGAAAACATTGGTTTGATTTTATGCATATGTAGGAAAGTATAAAAAAGTTGTTTGTCTATTAATTAATATATTAATTTATAGCATTCAAAGCAGGAAGAGACAGAGAGGACAAAGTAATGTTGAAATGATGTAGGCTTTTGAAAAATTAAAGAAAACTCAAGTAACTCTCGTGAATGAAATGTCCATACAGTTTTGTCCTTTCCTTCATCTTCAGTCATTTTGATTTGAATTGTAATGTAAATCTAACCTTTTCCAGCTTTTGTACTTAACAAGTTCCTTCTAAAGAAGAGATTAATGTCACATTTGGTTGGTCTAAAACATTTGTGATGGTAAATTGTGAATCATTTTCTAATTTTGATGTTTTGCCATTGGACACGACTTGGTTATAACTCAAATATACATGTTCAGTTCAACCTAAACTCATACAAGATAAGAGGCCAGACTTGGAAACAACTGCACGTCACTAATGTTGTGTTGTGTCCCGAGGCAGTCAGTATACATGAGATTTGTTTTGTGTGTGTAATGACAGGAACAACTACAAACTCAATAAAGAGCCAAATGTTTTCTGTCTTTTATTGGAAATGAAATCAGAAATAAAGAAGGAGTGAATACAGATTGTCAGCAAACATTTGTCTCTAGTGATCCACTCCATATTTGCAATTATGTTCAACCTAAAAACAGCAAAAATGGTCAAACTCACATCTCTTTCCATAACCATTTCCATTTACCCTTCAATTCATCTGATGTAAGAATTGTTGTATAGATTTAGTAATATCATGTCCCAGATTAGGAGCGCTTATTATGACTTCAGTATTATACTGTAATAAATTTTGCCAAAAATAGTTTTGAGATCAGAAATCATAATTAGAATTTGTAGTTTGTCTCATTTATTTTTCTAATGAATTTGAATGTAATGAATTTTTCACACAGGGCCGGGTAGGTTTGGATGGATTTTCCCTTAATAAAAAAAATGATAATTTAACAACTGTGTTTTGCATTTACTCCTGTTATATTTGTCTAATATTAAAATTTGTTTGATTGTCTGAAACATGTAAGTGTGACAAATATGCAAAAAATCAGGAAGGGACAAAAACTTTTTCACAGCACTATAAAGTTGAGAAAGAAAGAAGGGGGGGTCCAAATTCAGGGGCTGCATCTTCCTGCGGACCTGGCCTTCGCGGTCTACGTGGGCTGGATCCTCTGAAGGCCAGTTAGACCGGAAGTGAGCGGCTGTGAAATTGGATGGTCTAGCCTTCAGATTTGCGTCACCACCTGTCTCGGTGGAGTTCAGCTGTCTGCTCCTTACTTTTTAAAACATAACAGGACACTGGCGCAAATTCTCGATCATGTCACACTTCTGTTTAATCAGTTTTCCGTATGTCGTTTATTCAGCTGTAATCTCAGCCAAACCGATTTACTCACTAGCAAATAAAACATTGAAAAAAGCCAAACAATAACATTTTTAAGTTATCTAAGTGACCTATATATCATGTTTAACCTGAGTAGCGACAACCTGTTCTCACGTACTCTAGTGAACCGCCTAGCTATCGAGCTGGTGGGTAACAGACTTCTCTGAAAACGTCAGAGCTCTTTGCAAATATGTGATGTCTTAAAAAAACGAGCAAATATTTGAAGGTTACACAGCTACATTCTTGCCTGAAAATATCTTAAAAGTTTATTTTGTGACCCAGAAAGAGTAATAAGAGTAATATTAAAACTAAGTAGCAGCCGCCTATGGGCAGAAATCTGTGCCATCAGAAACAGAATTTGAATAAGTTAAATTTGAATTTGAATTGCTCGGATTGAATCTGAATTGTAACTTGAATAAAAGCTTTTAAAAACTGAATATGAATTAGCCTAATTTGAAATTCAATTTATTGGTTTGAAAATGATCATCACTAAATTGAAATTGAATTTTATATTTTGAAAATGAATTTATTTGCTTTGTAACCGTATTTTATCCTTTAAAAGTTTAGCTCTCGAATAAGTTCAGTTTCACTTCTCACCATTCAGTTTCAGTTCTACAATTTAATTTCAGTTCCAAAATTCAGTTTTTTGGGACTTACATCCGGTTCCGGTTCAAGAGTAATCGAGCGCAGATTAATAGAACTACGTTTTACTAGCGGACCGAAAGTGTTACTGACGGGAATCTACAGCATCTTTAGCTGAATTAACACTTCAGAAGTCATTCGTCATGTCGAATGACCAGCGGATAAACTCTCAGGTTGGTAATAAATGTATTACATGTATAAGAACAAGCATCATGTTAACAAATGATAGCCGTAAGGTAACTTTTATACTCATTGTAGCTGTTAGCTAAAGACGCCAATTTAGCGTAGTTTGCCCTGGATTCAGCTTTGACAAACAAATAGGATCGACTGTTTCTAGTAGAATTCCAAAGTTGTCATCTTGTACCCTGTCAGAGCCCTGTATGCTGTAGAGACCCCTATAGTAGGGAAACATGCAAAACGGTGTCCAAACCTTTGTATTTTAGTTTTATTTATGTCTTGCACAGCATCCCAACTCTTTAGCTAACTTAATAACTTTAGCTAAAGTGAATAGTTAGTGTAATTCATTAGTGCAGCATTACTGGATCACCTCTGTTTGAAGTGATATGATATGTGACTATCACTGTGTTTAACTATCATAATAATTCTTAGGGTACCGAGTGCATGCTTAATTATTTGTTTTTTTTTAAAACATACTTCTCCATTGCTATGTTTGACAGGCTGAAGTTGTCGGGTCACCTCCTAAATCGATCATCTGTTACAGGTGTTTTGTGCCAGAAATGGAGTGTTCACTGAAGACTGAAGATACTGAATCTCTACGCCTTGCCATTGATCCCTCTCGTGCCTTCATCTAGACAAGAGACATTAACTTAACCACTCTCACATGCTCTGTACCTACATCACCTTCCCTCACATATTCAACTCTGTATATTTTATATATTTTATTATTATTATTATTATTTTATTTTATTTTTTTACTATTTAATTTGTAAAAATGTGTATACACACACACACACACACACACACACACACACACACACACACGTAGGAAAATATTTAGTATACACATCCAGAAATGCATGCACTATTATATATTGTACATATATTTATTAGTTTCAGGTTGGCCATTCTTGTATTTTGCTCGTTTGTGTTGTTGTGTTTGCACATCTCTGTTGCTTGTGGGGCTCGCACACAAGAATTTCACTCGCATGTGCTGTGCCAGTGTGCCTGCACATGTGATGTGACAATAAAAAGTGATTTGATTTGATTTGATTTGATCTGACAGTCGTAGCTTGGCTCATCTGAGGGTGAAATTATAAGAATGTGTTATTTGTGTCTGCCGTCTATCGTGATGGGAAATGTGCGATCGTTGGCAAGTAAAATCGACGAGCTCTCAGCACTGGTACGGAGTCAGAGGGAATACCGAGAGTGTAGCCTGATGTGTTTCACCGAATCATGGCTGCACCAGGTCATTCCCGATGAGAATGCTTCCGTGGAAGGCTTCCACACTGTTCGGGCGGACAGGGACAGCATCGCTAGCGGTAAGCGTAAAGGAGGTGGGCTTGCTGTTTTAGTTAACAACCGGTGGTGTAACCCTGCCAACATAACAATCAAAGAAAGGATTTGTTGCCCGGACACTGAACTGTGTGCTGTTGGACTCAGGCCGTATTATTTACCCAGGGAATTCTCTCACGTCATCTTGGTGGCTGTTTATGTTCCCCCCTCTGCTAACCCCACAGCTGCATGTGACACTATCCACTCTGCCATAGCTCGGTTACAGACTCAGCACCCGAGTGCCTTTATTGTGATCTCGGGTGACTTCAACCATGTATCACTGGACAATACACTACCAACATTCAAACAATATGTGGACTGTCCCACCAGGGGAGAGAAAACTTTAGACTTACTGTATGCTAACGTCAAGGATGCATACAGCTCCTCCTCCCTCCCCCCACTTGGTAGGTCAGATCATAACCTGATTCACCTCACCCCCCGCTATGTGTCAATTGTGAGGAGGGAACCTGTGACCACCAGGACTGTTAGGAGGTGGTCAGAGGAGGCAATAGCGGAACTACAGGGCTGTTTCGAGGTGACTGACTGGGAAACACTCTGTGAGCCTCACGCCGAGGACATCAATGGGCTTACTGAGTGTATCACAGACTACATAACTTTCTGCACCGACTCCATTGTTCCAGCTCAGACTGTTCATTGTTACCCAAATAACAAGCCGTAGGTGACTAAGGACATCAAAGCCCTCCTCAACAAGAAGAAGAGGGCTTTCAGAGGGGGCAACAAAGAGGAGGTGAGGAAGGTCCAGGTATTACTAAAGGACAAGACCAGAGAGGCTAAGGACAATTACAGGAGGAAGCTGGAGTGGAAACTCAAGGCCTGTGCCCCCCAGCTGTGTGGAGTCTTTCATAAACTGTTTATGCTGAGTCTGAGTCTGCAGAGGGTCCCGGTGATGTGGAAGACATCATGCCTCGTCCCTGTACCAAAGACGCCTCGTCCCAGTGGCCCCCAGGATTATAGGCCCGTGGCACTGACCTCCCACATCATGAAGACCCTGGAAAGGCTCATCCTGGACCAGCTGCGACCCATAGTAAGACCACATCTGGATCCCCTTCAGTTCGCTTATCAGCCTCGTCTCGGAACAGAGGACGCCATCATCTACCTGCTCAATCGTGTCTACACCCATCTGGACCAGCCGGCGAGCACTGTGAGGGTCATGTTTTTTGACTTTTCCAGTGCTTTCAACACCATCAGGCCGACCCTCCTGGGTGATAAGTTAGCAGCGATGCAGGTGGATGCTTCTCTGGTGTCCTGGATTGTTGATTACCTGACAGGAAGACCACAATATGTACGTCTCCCACAGTGTGTGTCTGACAAGGTGATTAGCAACACAGGGGCACCACAGGGGACTGTCCTCTCCCCCTTCCTCTTCACCCTCTACACCACAGACTTCAGCCACTGCACAGAGACCTGCCATTTTCAGAAGTTTTCTGATGACTCTGCGGTGGTTGGATGCATCAGCAGGGATGATGAGACAGAGTACCGGGCTGTGGTCGACTCCTTTGTCACGTGGTGTGAGCAGAATCATCTGCAGCTCAACGTGGCAAAGACCAAGGAACTGATCGTGGACTTCAGGAAGACCAGGAAACACTTGACCCCTGTTTCAATCCAGGGGGTCAGTGTTGACATTGTGGAGGACTATAAATACCTTGGAGTACACATTGACAATAAACTGGACTGGGCTAAAAACACCACAGCACTTTACAGGAAGGGCCAGAGTCGTCTCTATTTTTTGAGGTGACTGAGGTCCTTCAACATCTGCCAGAAAATGCTGAGGATTTTCTATGAGTCTGTTGTGGCCAGTGCGATCCTCTATGCTGTTGCATGCTGGGGGAGCAGGCTGAGGGTCGCAGATGCCAACAGACTTAATAAACTAATCCGTAAGGCCAGCAATGTTGTGGGGATGGAGCTGGACTCCCTCAAGGTGGTGTCGGAGAGGCGGATGCTGTCCAAGATAAAGACAATGTTGGATAACACCTCCCACCCACTCCATGACATGTTGGTCAGTCACAGGAGCTCGTTCAGTGAGAGACTGAGATTACCGAAAAGCACCACTGAACGACACAGGAAATCATTCCTTCCTGTGGCCATCTCCCTGTACAACGCATCCACTTAACACACTGTTTGCTGCTACAACTACACATGTTTCTTTTCCAAATATTTATTTATAAGTGACTTATGTATGTATGTATGTATATTTATGTATATATTGTACTATTCTTAGTTAGCGTATTGTCTGTCTTGTCTTAATGTTGGTTTAAAATGGAGCACTGTAACAAAAAATAATTTCCCCCAGGGATCAATAAAGTATTCTGATTCTGATTCTGATTCTGATTATTTTGCAAAGTGCTCTCTAGGGTTCCTAAATAAAATATGACATTGAGGTCATTTCTTTTGAATTAATCCCTTCTTCTGAAATATAAGAACCTCTCCTGGTTTTAATGGCACTTTGGATTTCCTTACTTTCTGTTCCACTCCCAACCCCAAATAGATGCTGACAAGCTGACACAGTAACATGGAAGAGGGAAAGAAGTTGGAAAGGACTACTACAAATAAACCTAATGCCTAACAATGTAAAATAAGAACAATAATAATAATAAAGATAAAAGATGAAGTAACAATTTTTTAGTTTCTTGTTTATTCCAAATGATCATCCAGATGTCTGTGACATGTGATGACAAACACCATAATGGAAGGCCTTTGTCATCACATGCTTAAACTCATCATATATTTTTGCATATGTTGAACAGGCAGTCAGACATGCTGTAACGGTGGGGTAGAAAACTGCAGAACACCATACGGCAGGGGTCTCAAATTCCAGTCCTTGAGGGCCACTGTCCTGCAACTTTTCCATGTGTCCCTGTTGCAACACACCTAGTAGGTCATTAGCAAGACTATAGAACTTGACTGCATGCTGAGTTGGCAATTCAGACATTTGATTCATGTTACAGCAGCTCATGAGTGAATGAACATGGTGCAATAAAAGTATTTTTTTTAGAAGTATATGTTTCCAAATACATACATTTACTTAAATTTCCTTGAGTAGGGTTAGGGGTTGCCACCTCAGCATGCAGTCAAGTTCTATACTCTTGCTAATGACCTACTAATTGTATTCAGGTGTGTTGCACCAGGGACACATGGAAAAGTTGCATGACACCGGCCCTCAAGGACTGGAGTTTGAGACCCCTGTCATACGGAATATGACAGGTGTGGTTGAACTGCATGAAGACTCCTAAGTTTCTCTTCTGGCAGGACAGGAATGTAGCCTTGTCCTGTGAGCCACCGTAAGGGTGTACTTGGAGTAGAACTGGACTGTCACCGGCCTCAGGCTCTTCACCTTTTCAAAGACAAAGCAGTCATTTAGATAAAATATTAGATATTGTTTACCTGAGGATCTGACACAGACTGATTCATGTTCTACACAGTTCTGACAAGTTCATAGAAATTTCTGTTCAATTAGAACCAAGTATTTGAGGTGAATTAACACTTCTGAATTGTTAATTCAGCTAAAGATGCTGTAGATTCCCGTCAGTAACACTTTCGGTCCGCTAGTAAAACGTAGTTCTATTAATCTGCGCTCGATTACTCTTGAACCGGATGTAAGTAAACTGAATTTTGGAACTGAAATTGAATTGTAGAACTGAAACTGAATGGTGAGAAGTGAAACTGAAATTATTCGAGAGCTAAACTTTTAAAGGATAAAATACGGTTTCAAAGCAAATAAATTCATTTTCAAAATATAAAATTCAATTTCAATTTAGTGATGATCATTTTCAAACCAATAAATTGAATTTCAAATTAGGCTAGTTCATATTCAGTTTTTAAAAGCTTTTATTCAAGTTACAATTCAGATTCAATCCGAGCAATTCAAATTCAAATTTAACTTATTCAAATTCAGTTTCTGATGGCACAGATTTCTGCCCATAGCCGCCATTGTTGGAAACTGGAGTAGGCTGGGCTGCGCAATGAATTCTGGGATATGGTGTAGTGATGTGTCGGTGGCGAACAAAACGGATAGACATGATCAGAGCATCAGGTTTACATGTAAAGTCAATGTAGAAGCACGATTGTGGGTCCCGCGAAAATTCAGAAGCAGATTTGCGTCGCAAAAACGCGTGAAACGCGCGTCAAAGCAGCGTGTCTGGCGCGTTTGACTCGTGAATAAAACCACACGCATCAGTTATTGTGTTGCATTTTGTGCATACGCGCGTTTCGCGTCTACCGCTGGAAAAATATGAACTCCAGCGTCAATTCGCGCCGCGACAACCAATCAGGAGCCTGGTGACGTGGCTCTGACCTAAGTCAAAGGGGCAGATCCAGCCAAAGCCCTTCATACTTCATTCAATATGGAGGAAAGGCTAATCAACCGTAGCAAACCACCCAGAGCTGTACGACACCAGCTGCTTTCTTTACCGAGACAGGAATATAAAGGACCGAGCTTGGAGGAAGATATGTGAAGAGATCGGGCAAGCTGGTAAGTTCATTCATTTCTCTTTTGAAATTTTTGACTGATCCGGGGAAGCTGCCCAAAAGCTAGCAAGCCACCGCTATTTTCCCACTGACGTACAAATACCGTTCTGCTTTCATGCATGTTGTCATATAGGAATATATTTTATTGTTTATTAATAAACAGCACACAGTGGTCCCGGTGTTCATCCGTCACTGCTTCGCTTTTTCGCTGATTTTTTATTGCACCATACAGCATTGCATTCTGCAGCCTGATTGACAAATCTCCTCCGTGTGTGTCTCCTGCGCTTGCCAAATTTATCACGTTTGGCTTTGATAACCATCACGTCCAATAGAAAAAACAGCACAAAAACACCCATAACTATGACCTTCATTTGGAAATAGACACCTGCACCGGGAGGGAAAAAGGCGCACGAAAGTGGCAGGCAGATGAAGACAAAACGCGGCATAATAATACTTTTAGGTTTTGTAATCTACAAAGGTTTGCACTTTGAGAATCAACTTGTGAGAACTGTGACTAATGTTCATGTGAGTGGGGAAAAAAGTGAATAAAGTGCGTAGCCAGGGGCTAGTTATTCTGAGAACCCCTGCTGCAATAAAGGAGGGACCCCTGTATATACTTTCTCTGATTATTGTTTAAAACCTGTTAACATTTATTATTGTCTTGATAGAACCAACTGAATCTGCAGCAGAGCATCCCCTGTTGCTTCTCCTGGCTCCCCGGTCCCTGATCCCTCCGCTCCTGCTGCTGCACCCACAGGTATGCAATTGTAGCATCAGATGTACAGCAAGCACTGATAGCTTTTTACTCGCTTGGATTCCCTTATGATCACCTTTACTAAATATCTACAACCAATCTGATTATATCCTGTTTTGTTGTTTTTTTTTTCCAATGTTGAAAATGAAAATCTAGTAGCAGCCTTCTCATTTCTTTGTGTTTTACAGGCCCACAGAGGAGGACAGCTCCGAGGCAGATGAGGGACGGGTCCCAGGACGGTCCATCGGCGGTGGAGCTGGCCATTCTGGAGTCCCTGAAGAGGCCACACCAGTCTCCAACGGAGCATTTCCTCCTCAGCCTTGTTCCTGCTCTGGAGAGCAGCTGGGTCCTTTTTATTCCTGTCTCTCTGTAAATACTTATATTTTATATATTTATGTTTAATGTTTTTCTGTTTGTAAATTTTAATAATTATTTCAAATAAATTTTTATAATGACTAATGTCTCAGTTCTACTACACAGCAAACGTTGGCACACGACTTGACACATGTAGAATTTATTTCATATTATACTAATGACAAAACATACTAATACAGTGGGATGCAAAAGTTTGGGCAACATTGTTAATAGCCATTATTTTCCTGTATAAATCGTTGGTTGTTACAATAAAAAATGTCAGTTAAATATACCATATAGGAGACACACACAGTGATATTTGAGAAGTGAAAAGAAGTTTACTGGATTTACAGAAAGTGTGCAATAATTGTTTAAACAAAATCAAGCAGGTGCATAAATTTGGGCATCACAAAAAAAAGAAATAAATATTTAGTGTATATCAATGTGTGTGTCTCCTATGTGATTTTCCAGCACGTCCAGCCTTTGTCTGGACGTGCTTCCCATCCAGAGCTCCACAGCACAGAGGAAAGTTCCAGCGCTCTTGGAATCCCTCTGTGATGGACCGCCAGTCTGCAGCTGAAGGCAAAGCCATGAACTCATCCACTAGACAGTCCCAGATGGCCGTCGCTACCTGGGGGGTGATCTGGCACACCGTGGACACACCAACTCTAAAACTAAACGCGATGGCCCTGAAGGAGTCCCCGGTGACAAGGAACCTGGACAAAATTGTTCAAAATTTGTATTATGTGTGCTGCAGTTACAAAATACATTATTCAAATTCCAAAACACTTTTGTGATGTCAGATTTAAATTACAAAACATAAATCTTACATAAAACATTTTGTAATTATAAGGATAATTACATGATATATATTAGATATAATATAAAACAGTCAGTTGTGTTTTGTTTTAACTTTACTATATCATAATTTGATTGGCAGCAACTTTTACCAATCACTCATAATTCCTAGACATGTCAATCAGGTAGGAATGAAGTAAGACATTAATAGAAATAAAGAGTTGTATGCTGACATGTAGCCCTTTCCTTCCTTAAATCATTGTATATATTTTTGAAAAATTAAACTGTGATAAGACATAGCATATCAAGATAGAATATGCTAGATAGAACCATATAAATAAAGGTGAACCAAACTGTTCACAATTTTATCTAGCTCTCAGTTTTAAAAAGGCTGGTGACCCGTTATAGAGTCTGACAGCTTCGAGGATTATATACAAATATTCAACTATACCAGAATTAAACCAGGTCTAAATAAAAAAAGGAGTGAGTATCACAACAAAGATTAACCCACAGTGGTCCTCATACCACATAAGACACCACAGCCATGCCATCATTGCAAACACTGATAACAGCATAAATCGAATTAAATCGGGACTTGATGAGACCTTTCGAGTATCATCAGAAATATTATACAGTCGTCTCCATACCAAAGTTTGCTATCAGTAAACAACGTAGGCATTCACTGATAGCATACACTGATTTGACACCACAGCCAAGCTATCATTGCTAACACTGATAACTGCATAAATCGAATTAAATCGAGACTTGATGAGACCTTTCGAGTATCATCAGATATATTATACAGTCGTCTCCATACTGAATGACTGAATGACTACAGACCTGTCGCCTTGACGTCTGTGGTCATGAAATCCTTCGAACGACTGGTGTTAGCCCATCTGAAAGACATTACAGGCCGCCAGCTGGACCCTCTGCAGTTTGCCTACCGGGCAAACAGGTCGGTGGATGATGCAGTGAACATGGGGCTGCATTACATCCTGCAACACCTTGACCGCCCGGGAACTTATGCCAGGGTCCTGTTTGTGGACTTTAGTTCGGCTTTTAACACCATTGTGCCTGAACTTCTTTCCTCCAAACTCTCCCAGCTCAGCGTGTCACCAGCTACCTGTCAGTGGATCACCAGCTTCCTGACAGACAGAAAGCAACAAGTGAGGCTGGGGGAGATCACCTCTGAAACCCGGTCCCTCAGTATTGGTGCCCCTCAAGGATGTGTCCTCTCACCACTACTGTTCTCCCTCTACACTAATGACTGCACCTCCAAGAACTCTGCTGTCAAACTCCTAAAGTTTGCAGATGACACCACTGTCATTGGCCTCATTCAAGATGGTGATGAGTCTGAATACCGGCAGGAAGTTGAGTGGCTGGTACTCTGGTGCTGTCAGCACAATCTGGAGCTGAACACTCTTAAGACTGTAGAGATGACAGTGGACTTCAGGAGACATCCCTCAACTCTGCTCCCCCTCACCATATCAGACAGCCCTGTGTCAACTGTGAAGACCTTCAAGTTCCTGGGTACAACCATCTCCCAGGACCTGAAGTGGGAGACCAACATCAACTCCATCCTCAGAAAGACCCAGCAGAGGATGTACTTCCTGAGACACCTGGGGAAGTACAGTCTTCCACAGGAGCTGCTGATCCAGTTCTACACTGCGGTCATTGAGTCTGTCCTGTGCTCCTCCATCACAGTCTGGTATGGAGCAGCCACTAAACAGGACAGGAGCAGATTGCAGCAGACTGTACGGGCAGCAGAAAGGATCATCGGCACCCCCCTGCCCTCTATCCAGGATCTGTACCTATCAAGAACCAGGAAACGGGCAGGGAAAATCATCACAGACCCCTCACACCCTGGACACAGACTTTTTGATCTGCTGCCCTCTGGCAGACGGTACAGAAGCCCGCAGACCAGGACCACCCGACACAGGAACAGTTTCTTTCCCCTCGCCATCTCCCTTCTTAACAGTTGACCTGTCACACTGCTCCCACTGCCAGACTGCAGCTGCACCTTATGTACATTTTGTAGTATTCATTCCACCTCATTCATTTCTGTATTTTATGTATATAAGTTTAGATTCGTTATTTATAGTTGGTTTACACAGCTTCGTGTATGTATGTGTAATGTGTATATATAGACACGTGTGTGTGTGTGTGTGTTCTTGTCTAGCTATCTTTGTGAGGACCGAAATCTGCATTCTGCTGTACTTGTGAGAACCAACAGTCACTTGTGAGGACACACTCGCCGGTCCTCACAAGTTTGAAGGCCTTTTTGAGGCTCAAAATGTGGTTTTAGTGTCAGGGTTACAATTAGGTTATGGTTAGGTTTAGGGTAAGGGTCAGGGTTAGGCATTCATTTTTAATGGTTAGGGTTAGGGTAAAGGGCTAGGGAAACCATTATGTCAATGAAGGTCCTCACTAAGATAGTTGAACGGGGTTTTGTGTGTGTGTGTGTGTGATTTACATTGCCGTGCTTGAGAGCCACCATCTACCGGAACCAAATTCCCTGTATGTGTCTGCACATATACTTGACCAATAAACACGATTCTGATTCTGATACCACAGTTTGCTATCAGTAAACAACAATGGCATTCACTGATAGCGTAGCACATCCATGTTAGCAGTGTATGAACGGATAGCTTAGCATATATTAGCACAGGAATCAATAAACGACTACGTATTAAACACTTTTACTAACATGAGCCTTGCGCCGTCATTTGTGAGCCGCGGTCAAGCCAGCCGCCTCCTATCCGCTGCATAAATTTCCTTGCGCTTTTACACCAGTCTTTACGGTAGCGCCTACCCGCGCACACATGCGCGCGCGAACAGGCACAGACACACGCCCGCACACAAATTACAATGGAACAGCCCAATACAGCCATCGTGACAATCTGGTTGCATATTCAAAAATTCATTAAAAATCATTCCTAAAAGTTGATGCTTTCAACACAATCCTCTTCTGGGACACCTACTTTACCTGTGGGCCAGGTTTTACCCAGATTTACTGTAATATTACTCAGAAATCACAGTAAACTCATATTCAGTTCAATACAGTCAATACACTACAATTATGTCTATTTCAAAAATTCATTAAAAATCATCCTGAATAGTTGAGGTCCAACTTTCAACACATCCCTCCTCTCGGACACCTACTGTACCTGTGTGCCAAGTTTCATCCAGATTTACTGTAAAATTCCTCAGAAATTAAAGGAAACTTATATTCAATGCAATACAGCCAATATACTACAATTATGGAAATTTCAAAGATTCATTAAAAATCATCCTTAGTAGTTTTTTTTTTTTGTTTTTTTTTGCCTGTCCCGTTTGGCTCTTTTGCCATCAGAATTGTTGTCTAAAGGCAAAGAAAGATGCCCAACGGATTTACTTTACCAAATTGACCATCCCAGCCTTGCCATAATGGTCCATTTGATTCACCTTTTATTGTTTATTTTATTTTCACTTGCTGAATACGGGACAGACTTGACTGGAGGAAAGAAGGGGAGAAAGAAAGAGGGAAAGAGAAACAGCTGAGAAGAGGGACAGGGGAGAAGGGCAAAAAACAAAAACCAACAGAATGAGCAGAAAAAAAAAATGCATCTATCGATCACCTGGATCACCTGTTGAGAAAGAAAAAAGAAAACAAGCAGAAGAAAACAAGAGTAATATAATAAACAACATCACAATGATATATGGGAATATGACAGTAAATACTAAATATTAAACATTATTGTGCAGCACATAAGATCAGCAGAACACAGTGTGCTTTGAGGTAGGAGCCAAAAGGGGTGTAGTTTGTGGGTGTGATCACCCGTGTGTACACCTGTGAGCATGGACGCGCTTGTTTTTTTAAAAGGTTCCTTCATGTAATGATCTGCTAGAGGGTGTGGGGGAGCCACTGCCCCGTCCTCCAGGGCATGAAGCAGGTATGGAGGAGATCAAAACTCCAGACATCCAGAGGCCCCCAGAACACAAGAGACCAAGGAAGACCAACAGAGGGGCAGCCGCGCCACTGTCCCAGAAAGAGCTGAGGAGAGTCCCAGATGAGGGCTCACCCAGCAGCCGCGGAGCAGAAGCCAGGGGGGGTTGCAGTGACGCGCCCGTGAGCTCCGCCGGCAGCCAGCTGTGCCTGAGTGACCGAGCCCCAGGCTGAGAGGTCGGGGGCACCCCACCTCCGAAGTGGCCCGAGCGAGCCCCAGGCTCCATAAGCGGCCGCCAAGGAGTGAGCCGGTGTGTACCTGGACGCCCATCCCCAGACACAAAGAACCACCAACGCACCGATGTCTGAGGGAGTCCGCCACTGGCAGGGGAAGTGGGGGGGGGGGGGGAGATAGGCCTCCAAACCTTGGAGGGCCTGAGATGTCCCCAGAGAGGTGGCGTCTGATACCCAACCTGACATATAGACACAGACATACAGGCACACACAGACACAAACATCCATTCCCACCCTCATGCTCTCATATGCACTTACTCCACACTCAACCAACGTGGAGACGGACATAAAGAGACACTGTACACACGATCACACTCCCCAAGCGTACTCTACGAACCGGGTCTAGGTACCCTTGCCCCTGGAGGGGGGGACTGCACCCAGACCCAGGTGGTGTTACCCTTTTCCCTGCGGTGGGGAGAGGCAGACCGCCCCGACTCCGCAGCAGCAGGGAGGCCCCACACTCCAGACCGCAGTCGGACGGCCAACTCCTCCTCCTAGCCCCCCCGCTCCAGCAGGTCGCAGAGAACGGGGGTGAGAGAAGACTCCAAACCTCCCTCCACCCGCTCATTGTAATGTTGATGCATGTGTGTTCTAAGGTGCATTTAAAACCCAGGAAGGCTTGGAGCTACCTGCCAGAGAGCAGCAGGTAAGCGCATAGGCCCTCCTGCTAGCCCTCAATGTCTACGTGTATTTAAAATTGAGAGGTGGGCAATGACGCCAGGGGTGAGGTGTACACCCTGATGGTAATTTGGATTCCGTGTATCGTGCCCATCCCCAAGATCCTATATGTATGTGTAATGAGGGTGTGAGTAATGGGAATGTCTAAGTTGTGGGATAAAATTGAGGCAGAGGCAGCCGGAAGGGGACAAAGGGGGGGGGGGGGGGGGTAGCCTCCTCTGCACCCTGGTGACATACCCCTACTCCAAGGCCCTGCATGTGTGGGTGGTTGTGGTGGAGCGGGAGGCAGCTGGAGATGGGGAGGGAAGGAAGGGAGGGGCAAGTGACCCCTCCCTGGGGCCAGCTCCCCTGCTGACCCCAGTAGGCACCCCCATACTCCACGACCCGCCAGGGAAAGGGGGCCCAGGCCCATCCAGACCGGGGCCCAGTGCAGCAGCACTGCCCGGCCCCACAGAGCCCGGGACAGTCCACCCAACCCCACCACAGAGAAAACTGCACCCACCCCACCATCCACTCATCTTCCAGACTACATAAGACAATAGACGCCCAGGCTGAGATCTTCCTCCACCTCTCCTTAGTAGTTGAGGTCCTTGGCACACAGGTACAGTAGGTGTCCCAGAGAAGGAATGTGTTGAAAGTTGGACCTCAACTACTAAGGATGATTTTGAATGAATTTTTGAAATTTCCATAATTCTATTGTATTGGCTGTATTGCGTTTCCTTTAATTTCTGACGAATTCTACAGTAAATCTGGATGAAACTTGGCACACAGGTACAGTAGGTGTCCCAGAGGAGGGATGTGTTGAAAGTTGGACCTCAACTACTAAGGATGATTTTGAATGAATTTTTGAAATTTCCATAATTGTAGTATATTGGCTGTATTGAATGGCATATAAATGTCCTTTAATTTCTGAGGAATTTTACAGTAAATCTGGATGAAACTTGGCACACAGGTACAGTAGGTGTCCGAGAGGAGGGATGTGTTGAAAGTCGGACCTCAACTACTAAGGATGATTTTGAATGAATTTTTGAAATTTCCATAATTGTATTGATTGTATTGGGCTGTTCCATTGTAATTTGTGTGTGCGCGTGCGCGTGTTACTGTTCGCGCGCGCACGTGTGCACGGGTCTAGGCTTTCAATCAGGATATAAAGCGAAAAGGCGCTACCGTAAAGACTGGTGTAAAAGCGCAAGGAAATTTATGCGGCGGAGAAGAAGCGGCTGGCTTGACCGCGGCTCACAAATGATGGCTCACTTTACCGCGGTTTGCGCTTGCGCTGAGCAGGGAGGGGGGCGGCGGTAGTTACACTGGCAGTAGCAGAGGAACAGAGTGGGAGGGAAAGAGAGAGAAAGAGAGCCAGGGACATCAACAAGAGACAACATCATCACATTAGAAAGTTATAGTAATCATCATGTGACACCTGATTGTTAAAATGGAAATAATTAGTTGACTCCTTTGAATCTCTATGTTAATAGTTTGGCTCTGTGACCTCAACTTACCTGTTTGTTCTTCTCTGCTCATAAAATCTGGACCCACTGACAGAAAGAGAATTCCAGTCCAGTCCACATAAGCGGCACCTCACTCACACCTCGCCGGCTTAAAGTCTGTACTGGGTCCTGCTGTAGCTGTTGTGAATGTGTCTGGCTGGCAGCTATTGTAAGAACAGTAACCAAGAAATAAAGTGTGTTTGGGTGTGACAATGTGGTTAGGTCTGCCACGCTTCTGTGACACTGACATGTTTAACAACACCTCTCTATAAATTATAAAATATTTAAGTAAGTTTGAACTAGAAAATAATTTGCAGACTTTAGATTCTGTTTGGCGTTTATTGGTAAGTTTTTGATGTGGAGTTAGTGGTATTCCAGTACTTACGGCCAGATTTTTTTTGGAACTGAATATTGTCAAATATAATGTTGGGTTATAATATTATTTTATGCCTAATTAAAGATTGTGAATTATTATGTAGTTTTAGTTTGCATTATTTTCCTGAATTAGAAGAAGCTGATAACTATTGCATTTGTTAGACTGATTTGCATTACATTAGACTGCTGATTTATTGTGAATGAATGATGTTGTTTTATGATGCATTATACTGCTAAGTTATAAGAAATACTGTTCGCAGAAAGTCATCGTCTTATTTGTCTGATTAGAAGAGAACAGAACATACTGGAGCTTTTTGCTCCATCTCAGCAAGAGCAGATAAACAGGGAGCCAAGGTCGTAGCTTAGGCGCCGTGAGAGAAGGAATTTGAATGTTTAGGCTTTTATGATAAGGTGGGAGGACCAGAAGCTATAAGAGTTTGAGCAATGCTCCACCATTTTGAGATCTGAGGCTGTCTGCATACAGTGTCCATCTCCCACGCGTGTGATCATTAAAATCATTGTTTGACTGAACCCGACCGGACCAGTGTTGTTCTTTTGGTTTTTCATCTTGTCTCCATCCCCAATATTTTGAACTCGTAACAATATGATAACTGTTTATTCTTAATTTAATTTAATACAAATGTTATGTTTAATCAAACATAAATTAACCCCATAAATAAATGCAAGCTGGAGGCTAAAAACAAAAATTGAGGCCCATCTTTAAAAGTTTATTTTTTCTGTTTCTGCTCAGGGCTTTTAGTTATGTGCTGTTAATAAAAAGTTGGTCATAAAATGACACTATCTCATCTCAGTGTAGTCTTTAGGGACTATTGACATGAAATACAAATGCTCTTAAAGTGAAGTACTATTTATCGGTCATCGCATGATATGTTGTTGTGTTGGGTCTGCCACTTGTACAACAAGAACAACAACAAACTGTATTTAAATAGCACATTTAAAACCAGTGGTGTACCAAAGTGCTTAACATACAAGAGGGTAAGATGAAGTAACAGGGAGGATGAAGGCTATGGCAAAGTACCACCATGCAAGCATGTTAAATGGAATTAAAAACACAGAAGCAAAAGAAATGCATATAAAAGCATAAGAGACAGGTGCAGCAGAGGAGAAACACGGGCCAAAATTGATCGAGAAAGACCTATTAGAAAGATATGACTTAAACCAATCTGTAGGTGTGCTGTTTTTGCAAATGCTCGTATGGGTTGTATTTGAGTGTAGGAACAAATCCTCAGTTGGACTGGACGAATTGTTAAATTCAAAATTCCTGAAATGAGTTTTTCTTCTAGAGCACCAACGAATAACGGACAACAGATTGCATTATTGAGGGAAGTACATGTCAGGTTTTATTGTCTCAATGATTATACATGCAATGAAAGAGAAAAGTCTTAGCAACTACAGAAAGAACAACAGGTTTTATGATTAAACAAACATCAGTCAAGTACAACTTTTATGCAGAGCATTTGATAACTTTTTCAGCCAGAAGAGGCTGCAGAAATATTTCTCAGTGTTATTGCAACTTCATCCACAGAGGAAAGATTTTCTTCGCTGAAATATGTGTGGGAAGCAGATTTGTTATCAAACACCATCACAATGTAGGAAACCTTTGGAAATGTATTCAAAATTGTCAACTGCTCCCAGAAACTGTCTTACGCTTCTAGTGTCCTTGCTTAACTAGAAATTCACAAATGTGAAGCTAACAAGATCCTACCTGTCTTGGTCTCGTCAGTATTCAACATTCAGTTGCTTGGCAACCTTTATTAAATAATAAAGCCAAATTCTGTATATTTGTTCTGTATTTGTGGTAGAAGATTTATGCGAGATTGATTTCCCTGAGAAAACACATAGAAGCAGAAAACAGACTCAGTCAGCATTTATTACGTTTTATTGAAATGACCACATACAGCACTGGTACTTCACTGGTCTAAGTCTTTAATCTGCTCTTCAATTATTGACACATTGGTGTACTCGTGTTTATCTAGTCTTGTACAAAAAAGAGTTACTGGCAAGTCGGCAAATGTATCACACCATGTTCACACTTCTGACGCATTCTCAGTGTCCCAACAGGTGTTCCTCTGGTACACATAAACTCGATTTCATCACCATGTTCTGAATACAGTTTATCATCTCTTGAAAATCTGAACCGAATATTATGTCTGTTCATGTCGTCTCTATTCACAGTGCAGGGTTCTGTAAGACATAAAAGATAAACAGTCTTTTAATGTTAGTAAAATACATGAATGTACAGAATATTGTGTTCTGTAAAGGACTCTGTGGCTACAAATAAAATTGATTTTCTCCTGCCTAATTCTAAATTGTGGTCAAACACTGGAATGGTACACAGATGATCTACTGTTGCTGTTGCTCTTGTGGGGTGATTACATTCACTGTTAATTTTATGTAATATTTCTGTGACTATTTTACATGCTGAAGTCCTGTCCATCCCAGCCTGACTCCTCTCAGCCTCACTACAGTACTAGACACTTTAATACCCACCTGCACAATGTACATTTTTCAGATGTTTCAATTTGAAATGTCCAGATTGTCTTATTTTATTTAATTCACTTTTATGGTTATATGTATATATGTTCTCTCTTTTTGCATGTACATAATCTTCTCTCTCTCTTTTTACACAGTCGAGAAGTGCGTCAGGATACATTTCACTGCGTGTTGTACTCGTATAACTATGCATGCGACAAATAAGGAATCTTGAATCTTGGAAGTCACATTTCAATGTAAACCTACTCATTTATTTTACTCATTCTCCAAATAAGTAAATTAGTTTCTGTTATTTCTTTTAGATAAACATACAGAATTTCAGGAATCTGGATCACTTGTTGATTTTAAATTGTGATTTGATTTCATATCTTGCTGCTAGAATTAACTTTATTATTATTTATTTATTGTTATTTATTGCTGTCAGTTTGAAGTGAGCTTTGTCCCAAAGGTTTTGAATTGCAGTTCATCGGTCAAATGTGATATAATAACCTTCAACAGAAATGATGATTTGTTTTTCAGACTAAATATTCATTTAAGTCAATATGCTGTTATTATATCTCTAGACTGCACACTTTGTTAAATGAAGAATTAATAATTAATCAGAATTCCTGCTTGCACCTTTCACTCCAATACTTAACACAGTTCTGAGGTTTGAACCACACACAGTATCATAAATACTTCAGTCATGCTCTTTGAACTTTGAAAAACTACCTAAAAAATCTCCATATATACAGCTTCACCAAATGCAACAACTACATGTTCTTTACTAGATTATTACTAGAATCAGCAGCTGGGATGTTAACAGGTTTTTGAGGGAGACAGCTCATTCACTGGTTCCAGCGTCCATTCACCAGCTGCTTTTTATATTAGAACTGATTTGAAAACTTTATTATTTACTAAATATATCCATAATTTGAGTCTTAGAAACATTTCAGATCCACTGACCTTACTGGCCTAAAAACCCAGATAAAAAAATTACAGCAGGGCCCTGTACCACAATTCAACGTCATCATGACTATTGTTTAGAATTACCTGAAGTCAACAGAAGAAACAATTAAAGAATTTCTTACTTGATGCTCATCTCATCAAACAAAAGATTTTTTTCAGTAAACCTCAGACCCTACTAACCACACAGTGAGAAATGATTTTGTACCTGGTGATTTCTTATGTCAAACACAACATGCCTCAAAGCGTTTTATCCCCCCAATACCTAGTGTATCATATTTGATAGATACAGCCTTTGGGAGTTTTTGATCTATGACATTAAGTTCTCAAAAATCCAGTCTTGCTTTTTTTGGACAAATTTCCAAAATTCAGCTTAACAGTAAAGGGTTCTGGACTTTCTGTCACAAATGAATGTTTTTGTCTGTATTTTAAATGTTTTCAGTGTACACCACCACAGTGGATTTTAAACTGAACAGTCAAGATGTGTCATGTCTGTGTGTAGGCAGGCAGGAAGAGAGGACCCAAAATGCAGGACTCACTGAGGCGGAAGTAACTCAAAACACACAGCTTTATTGCTGGTAAGAAGCAGAACAGAAAAACACTAACTCAACTGGAAGAACAGAATAACTAGGCAGGTAGGCTGGCTGGCAAACGGAACACACAGAGGAAGCGAGGGTGAACAGACATTAACGACGCGACACCGAGTAGGGGAAGACACAGACACTAAATACAAGAGGTGAACGGAACGAAGAGGAAACAGCTGGGAGACACGGCTGACGCTGATTACACTGACGAGACAGGGAGAGCACAAAGCTGAACGCACTGACATAGGACACAGACCTACAAAATAAAACAGGAAGCACACGACAGACAGAGACACAGACTCGTAAACAGGCATAATGACGTCATGGGCAAACAGAGGGACATACGGGCAGAGAAGACTAAGCACAGGCAACCTAAACCAAACATGAGGGCAAGATAACAAAACCTAAACCAGAAATAATCATCATCGTCATCATCATTGGATAACTAAAGAATCAGAATATAATTATAATCAAAACGGTATCACCAGAGAATAAGAACTACTCCATAATACAAAAATAAACCAAAACATAAGAAACTCAAAATACTGGGTCGAACCGACCCAGGACCGTGACAAGATGTTTATTGAAGGGCTTCAACAAAGTAATGCATTCGCTGTTTGTGAATAACATATTTAATTTCATATTTTATACATAGTTTCTCATCTTGAGAGGCTCACAAGCAGTTGTGTATATTTTTGTAAATATCGATCACACCTCTGGAATTAAACAAAATTAAAAAACAGAAACCAAGAGGACTTTTTACGTTTCTCTTCACAGAATGTAACATGAAAAATATAAAGAAAACTTTTACTTACGGATACATCTAATCTCTCCAGTCCATTCACCATCATTACATGTTTTGAACGGTCCACCCTTCATGACGTAATAATGCTGACAGATATATTCAACCTTTTCATTATGTTGGTACAGCTGTTTAGTACTTGTTTTGGTGTCTCCATCTGAAAGAGGTGGTGGCCTCCCACAACCCTGGGCACCTGCAAAAGTGTGAGCAATGGAGAAAAAAAAAGTTTAGACAACATTTAGTCACAATAATTTTTTAGTCACGTTTTTATGTTCATATACCGTCACATATTATTTTACATTTCAGGTGAAGTTTTCATCATGCAATCCGAGTGCAGATCACAGCCTTTAAGACTGCTTTGTCATCCTATATATGTAGTTCTGTTATGCTTAGAAAGCGGTCAGCACTCTTTGTAACTAATGATAAACTGTGTTGTACTGGTATCAAACTCATGTTGCTGTTGAAATGATCTGCTTCTTTGATATATTCATCTACTACCCTCTCCCACATCTTACAGATCCTATCCTTTTAATTGTTTTAATCATTTTATTGTGAAAAAACACTGTCCACTGTCCATTTTCCAAACATTCAAGCGTTGCGTTCCCTTTGATGATGTGATTACTGTTTTCACAAGCAAATGTTAAATGTTGTCCTTTTTTCATTTGATCGTCTGTTACATCTGTGGTGATTGTTAGACCTGCTGGTGTTTCAGGGACTCTACATTTCTCTGTTTTGAAAAAGAGAATCTGTTTTATTGTGAGGTTTACATTATAAACATGAAACCAAATCAGATTCAAAGTAATAAGACACTTTCTCACTACATTTTCAAACTAAGCAAGTTTTCCCTTTAAATATTTATTATTAATAGGCATTCAGTTTCTCATTGCTGTAATTAAGAAGTAATAAATGTCCAGTCTTTTAAGAAGTCAGAAAAGAATGGTAATTATTTTAAAAGTGATTAAAGGGAAGAATAATTGTCTAAACCTACAAACTGCACCACATGGGGGTGTTTGTATGAAAACTGCATTTTTTTTTTTATGTCTCCTTACCTTCACATTCTATTGCTTTAGCCCACTTGCCATGTTGGCACGTTGCAGTGCCAATAATTCCTGCTCTATTCTTACACTGATATTCAATGATCTCTCCAGTCATGTATTTATTTTTCTCTGCTCTGAGGTCCAGAGACTCATCCATAAGCTGGTCACAGTACACTGAAAATACATAATAGTATTGTCAATATTATATACATTGTTACATACATTATTGATTTGACCAATAGTGCTGAAAATGAAGATAACGGCAGGTGTGTAAACCGAGGTACACATGCAGACTGTTCTAAGGCAAAAAAACAAAAACCAAACTAAAACAGTATATTTAAGGTTAGTTAAAGATTGTGCCTTTGGTACAATGTTGGGTTATATTATTTCCATTGTTTCGTCCCTCAAAGGACTACAGTCTTTCTCTACCCTTAATGAAGGGTGGGGAAAGAAAGATGAATAAAGATGAAATATGTCAGCAGGCAGAATGACAGACAGCAGTGTTTTTAACAGTTTTAAAGCTTATTCACAGCAATATTTTATTTTTATGTACGTACGTATACACTGAATATTGAGCTCCTTCCATTCCCCAGCTGTGCATTTAAGTGTGGCGTTCCCCTCTATTGTGTACTTATCACGACACTGATAAGTTACTTCAGAGCCAGATGGGTATTGCTTCCGATAACAAGTTGTAATAACAGCATTTTCAACTTTGGGTGGAGGGCTGCAGTTATCATGATTAGCTGTAAGACATCACAACATGTACACTATTAATTTACACTCTGTAATCTTTTCATAAAAACATGCATCAAAATAATGCTTGAGGTGACTCACATTTACAGATATGTAATATACAGTAATAAATGTCCAGTCTTTTAAGAAGTCAGAAAAGAATGGCAATTCTACCCTTAACCAAGTGTAGAGAAAAAAAGATGAATAAAGATGAAATATGTCAGCAGGCAGAATGACAGCCAGCAGTGTTTTTTAACTTGACTCCAGTTTTAAATCTTATTCACAGCAATAGTTTATTTTGATGTACTATAGTGAGCTCTTTTTTTCATAGGTATTGTTTAGCTGAGTTGACAAATAACTGTTTAATTGCTGGGAAGTATATGTTAACACACACTGAATGATCCAGATGAACAAACTACCAAAACATCTGTGTTTATAGCAGTGCTAATGATTGCTGACGATCTGTTTAATGTAGTGAATTTAATTAGCAGCACCTGGCAGAAAAATACAACCTTAATTCCTATAAAAGTTCTTCACACTTGAGTCTTCTAATGTGGACAATAGTTGCCCATTATTTCCTTTAAGCAGGGCAGACTGATCAACAGTGAATGAAATGATATCTCGGCAGAGAAAATTCCCTATTGTTGACAGATATTGATAACCACAGCTATCAGTCATTGGATATCATTCGAAACTGAATAGTTTTGAACAAAAACCCGATATTCTAATTTCATTCTAGTTTCAGTGTGCATTTTTGCCTTAGACAACTAAGCTTTCAAATCCCCTTGTTAATTTTAGATTAAAATGGTATCAAGCTTCAATCATTTACATTAAACCTCAACAAATCTCCTTTAGCTACAGCATAACAGGGAGAACAAAACTAGCAAATATATATTTTAAACTGGCACCTTAAACTGGTGGGTACTTAAGGGACTGAACATTTCTGTGTTTTGAAGAAGAGAATCTGTTTTACTATGAGATTTACAGTATGAACAAGAAACCAAATGTGATGCAAATATCTGAATAAATCAGCATTACATTTTCAATATATAAAAAAAACTTGAAAGTAAAAGATTTCAGTATAAAAAATACGTTCATGAAGAGACATTTTCCAAATAGACAGGTGTCTCTTTCTTAAAATGATTAGGAAAGATTAAAAAGATGAAAACTGGAAAATGTATCCAGTTCAGTAATATTTATGTGATGCTAGTTCACAACAGCCGTTATCTCAAGAACCTACAATATTAGACATAAACAGCAGATCAAAAATATAGGATTAGGATTAGAATACTTCCTATGATGACTTTGACCTTACAGGGTTCATCAGGATCATTATATTAATGATTTATGTGATACAAGGGCAACAACACAACTGCTACAGAATGCTGATGTTTTCCTGCAATACAAAATTGCTCCTAACAGCAACTTAAAACAGAAACCCTTATCATAGTCACAGCTCATTTCTGTTACCTCACGTCATTGTGGTAATAAAAGTACACATACCAGAGCAAGAAGGAAAGGGGGAATTCCATTGTCCATTTTCTAAACACTCAATTTCTGTAGACCCAATTAGTACACGTGTATTGCTGCAAAGAAAACGCAATTTATGTCCAGTCGCCATTATTTCATTTGATGGTGGTAATCCAGCTACGTAGAGATGAGGATCCATAACACCGATTTTACAAGATCGATCTGAAAAAAGCAAAATATGTAGAATATATGTGAGTTTATGTAACAAAGCTGCAAAGAGCAAGCAAGAGAGTAGTTGGTTTTAGTGAACACCAGAAGAGCGGAAAAAATCATGAAATCTTATTGGATATTTAAATTATGCTTCAAAATACACAAAGATCAAACCTGAACTATTGCCATATTGTTTAAACGGGCATTGCATTTTGTCAGTAAAGGGATTTAAACATGTTCTTACCTATGCAAGTCGGGAATGGATTATTCCATTGTCCGTCTTCTCCACATATCAGCACAGAAATTCCATTCAGATACTTCCCAGGACCATCACAGCTGAATGTGAGGATGTGATTGGGACGTATGGGAATACAATTTTCTGGTAAACCTTTCACTGTTAACCCTTGAACTGTAGGAGGAGGGTCACATCTGGAAGATGAAACTAAGGTAGAAGAAGAAGAAAAAAAAACAGTTCAAAAGGCAAGATTCAGATGTAGAAATCACTGGCCAGAATCTTTATATTTGCTGCAGTTTTTATATTTGCCAGATCATGTCAGAATCCATTTTGCCAGGTTTCAATGTGTGTCTGTATTTGTGCTGGAGACACGAAGGTTCAGACCAGTGGAGATAAACCACTGTCAAAACTACAGCTGTGGTCAAAAGTTTTACAATCATCACGGATCAACATGGATACCATTGTAATTTTGGGCTTTGAATGATTGTTGAAATCCTGTTTTTAAGTGTGGAATGACTGATTTAACATTGAGCACTCAATTTTTTTTAAAAAGATGTATGACATGCAATCATTCCACCCTGGAATGGAAAACGTTTATCTAATTTCCAGGCAAATAGTTTCAAAATATCTGCCCTTTGCAAACTGTTTACAAGGACAACCTGTGTAAGCAAACCATCTGCTGTGTCAGTTTAACACGCTAAGATTTAATTCATTAACCCTATAAGTTCCCTTATGTAGGGTGGCTAACTTTAACTCTAGCCTATATTTTGGTGAAAGAAAAAATACAATGCTTCTGGAAAAAATGTGAATAGTTTTTGACCTGTCAGTAAGTCTGACTTTTCTGTCACAGTCTGGCTGAGGCAGACTGTATGTGTTGTGAAAAAGGACTCAAGTGCAAACCAAAAACTATGAAACGTGATGTGGATTAACAAAAAACAAGCAGTTTATTAAGGCTTGCAAAATAAATACAAACAAAGGGCATGGGTGAAACTAAACAATAACCTAAACTGGGTGAACTAAAAATTAAACATGAAAAAACCTTAAACATGGAGAACTGACATGATACCTAAAGACATGGTGTGGACGAGCAGACGACCTGAAGGAATGACTGAAAACACATGGCACAAATAATTTGTGTGCTTTCTTATTTGTTGCAGATCACCTGATTGTTCTGTAAATAGATTTAAACGGTTATATGCCTGAGGCATTGGCTGCATTTTTAGTTAAATAGTACCATATAACTTTCTTTGCAAAACTTGTGCATAATATTTAGAAATGTACAATTTCTATTTGCATTTCAAGTTATGAAAATGATTCGTTAAACATGTTTGTGGGTTTTACAGTAAAAAAATATAACTTTTTTCTACTCGGATTTTGAATTTTTTCTCTGAATTTAGATCAACTATGGTAATATAGTATGCCAAAATGAAAAAATAACTCAAATTTCAGATATTTCAGGTTGTGCTGAAAATAATGATACCAAACAAGTAGTCAAAAATGGCCAATTATACCCTGGACCCCAGAGGGTTAAACTGATCTTTCTGACATCGAGATGCTGGGTCATATTTCATAATGACTTGACAGAAACATTGTTGAATAAAATGATGACTGATGTGAATTCAAATATATTTGGAGTCTGATCTGACATGACAAAGTCTCTACATATTAAAAATCATTTAGAATTAAATTCTGATTTTGCCTGTGTGCAGGAAAAATATATATAGAAATAAAGACCGTCATAGCAGTCTTAATGAAGGCAGGACACATCTGAGTAAATGAGATTATATGTCCAAGGAGATAATACCAAATGAAGTTCATACGTAAGTTCAATAAGAACAATCTGTAGTCACACATTTCTGCTTCCCTGGTGTTTGTTGGCTAATCTAAGCTTTACATCATTTCCACTTTCCCATGCTGTGAAGCTAATTGTGCAATCACTGGTCTAGCCCAATCAGATTTCTGCTGGCTGTCTTCCGGCCAATCAGTCTCCACTCCATGTACTTTAAATCTCACTGCTCATCGGTCATTCTCCCAGGCTTCCATTCAAGCCTCAATCTTCATTTCCAGAGTGTAATCACCAACAACCTAAATTGAATTCTATAGATCAATAAATTATGTTAAATTCATTTTAATGATCTCTGCTTATTGAACTGTAGTCATTCACATGAGAGTGAGAGAAGAAAAGAAAACTTTTGAACTCACGGTAGCACGACCCCCTTTGGAGTGGCTGCCAGCCCTCAGTTGTACATACGTATTTGATGGTGAGAGCTGATGTATAGCCAGGTTCGCAAGCAAAATGTATCATGTGTCCTGCTTGATACTGAGATGTTCTTGTCTCTTGTGTTACTTGGGCATGGGGAACATCTGGAAGCGTTGAACATGCTAATACACAAAACAATATAAAATGGGAAAAGAAGAGAAAAATACACAAAGATTGAAAACATACTGAGTGACTAAGCCAAGATATACATGTGTGTATAAGGAAATGACTACCCGTCATTGCTACGAACGATAGTAATGCCAGTAATGTGCAGTTGTGTTAGGACAGGCAACCTGCGGCTCCGGATACGCATGCGGCTCTTTTGTCTTTATACTGCGGCTCCAGGTGGTTTGGGAAAATAAATTAGAAGTATTTAGCTGAAGTGTATTTTTTGTATTAGTTCTTTTTAAACTTGTAGTTCTAAATTGGAAGATTATTGTGACATTGAAATATAAAAATAGAATTATATTTTATTTTTCATCGCTCAAAATAAGCGTCACACTCGCGGAAGCCGGTATACCCGCCGAAACGCCGTGCATTTATCGAGACTTTCAACCCCAGGTAGGCCAATTATGGATCTTCAGATCCACATTATGTCACCAGCTGTTCTCCTCCGTGAACTATGTTAAAACAAACACTGCTCACGCCTCACAGATGACAGCTTACAGTCCTGCGTAAAGATGAAAGTGACTTCGTACAGCCCCGATTTGCAGACGCTGTGCGCAGAGGTTCAGGAGCAGAAGTCTCATTGTAAACATATCACAGCAGACCCGACGATGTTTCCATGGACATGCTTTTCAGCATCTCTTTATTGACCACTCTTCACACACGGTTGCTGTAAGCATACAGCCGGCTGTAGCTTTTCAGCTCACAGTCCGACAACACAAGAGCAGAGAGAGCACAGACTTTAAGTAGACGAGGCGTGATTGCGGGTCCCGCTCAGGTGCGTCCGACTCCCATGCAGTGGCGCTGCAGACCACGCCTCGCCACACACATTAACCAGGTAAAATACATATTTAGGCAGAATTTTGCAAATATCTATTTTTCATTTTTTAGCAGCATAGTGCTGTATATATTGTAAAAAACAATATATACAGTGTTATTTTCATTTTTGATGTCAACAAGTATTTGCGGCTCCCAGTGTTTTCTTTTGCGTGGAAACCGGGTCCAAGTGGCTCTTTGGGTGTTAAAGGTTGCTGACCCCTGTTTTAGGTCAAGGGTTGTTGAGGCTGGCTGAGCTCTGCTGGCCATCACCAAATTTGAGCAGAGGAACATGGGTAATCATGCTTTGGAACAATCTTTCTGATGTGATACTTTTTTACTTTTATAACCAGGCCTATTGTGTGCCTCCAGAAAATGTACCTATTTAGCTCTAAACCCAACGCCTTACCTGACGTGTAATGGGTCGATCCTATGAAAATCCATTTATTAATGCTGCTCTTGGTATGCTTTACAACTTTTTGTGTTTCATTTTTTTAGCTTTTCACGTGACATTTTTTGGGGGTACATAGCATGTAGTATGGTTGGGTTAGAGTAAGAGTCAGGGTAATGCTGTCATTAATGAACCCTAACAAAAACAAAATATGCACTCTGTAATATACATAATTGAGGTATTCATACACTTTTCATGACTGTAGAGTTTTTGACGATTTAGTAATATAAGAAAAAAAAACACATTTACATGAGTTATTACATCCACAGTGCAGCAATAGCACAAGTTTAGTTAGTGATGATAAAAACATGAAGCCATGCAACTTACAGTAGCACTTTCCCTGATGGACAACCAGCCAACCATCAGCTGTGCATACAAATTTCGAGATCTGATCTGATATGTAACCAGATTCACAAGAAAAATGTATCACATCTCCTTCCTGGTACACAGCTTTGCTGGTTCCTTCTGACACATGAGCGTGAGGAACATTTGGGAGCTCTGAACACACTAAAAGAGAAAAAGTTACAATTCGTCACATATAAAGTTGTTAAAAAACAATGACTGAAGCTCTACAAGGAAAACAGTTACAAAATCAAAGTATGTCTACAACCATTCTCCTAAATGGTTAAGACCACAAAACAGTTGCATCTACATAATTTGTGGATATACTTCACCTAATAACACAGATAGCAGGATTTATGTTTGACATACATAATTAAAGAGTAATATAAGAAATGTACCATTAATTACCATTAATGGTAAAGGGAAAAAATAAGTATAAGTATAAAATTACTAGAGCCCCCCCCCTTCAAAGAAAACCCCCAAAATAAAACAAAAACAAGCAAAAAACCCATAGCAAGTAGTAAAATCATCTATAATTACTATTTTGTCCTACATTATATTACTACCATATATATGTATGTTAACACAAAAATATACATATTTTAGGGTTGTGTGAATGCATGTAAATTCAAATAGTTGTAATAGTGTAAAAATAAGACAATTACATTCATACTGTGCTTTTCCCCCTGCTGTAAGTAAATACCTGTGATGACCACACGCAGTGTATATGTCACTCTTCTTAAAGTCTAACTGCCTTTCCACAAAGGTAAAACATGTGATTTTAGGTACACTGAAAAACGATAATAGATCACTTTACCGTTTTGTGACAAAGAAACTTCCACACACCCCCACAGCTGGAGAAACAGAAGGATTAAAGACAGCTTCATGTTCTTTTGATGAATGCTTTCTGAGGAGAATTTCAGTAGCTTCATTGTTCAGTGACCTCCCCCAGCTCGAACTCCACCCAGAGAGATCAGGTCACAGCACAGACTGTCCAGTGGCTCTGTCCAAATGTCTCTATTTAAATACAACCTTGGACTCCTGTTGTACAAGTGCTACGGAGAAGGACTGGATAGGTGGTTAGGTGTACAAAGCACAGGACTTTCAAATGTACTTTGCTAGCGTTTACAAAGAATTTTCAGAAAAAGAGAAGATATCCAGTGATGCGCAGTTTTCTTGCTGATAGAGCCTCGCTGATGCCAGGGGTTAAGGGAGAATGGCCAGAATGCATCGAGTTGGTGGGAAGGCAAAAGTAACTCAACTTAAATGATAAGTGGATGCTGGACTCCAGGCCTAAAAAGACTGTGGAAAAGGGGTTGTTTCATTGTTAGGCCATGAAACCCAAAGCCCCAAGACTTTCAGCAGAGTTAAACTTATGTAAGAATTAAAACAGACCCCGTGATGCTTTTATTAAAATAACATTACATGCAATTACTGTTACATGTGTGTACATGTGTGTGCTCATCTAGGTTACAAAAACACTTTAATAGCAGGTATGATCTCCTGCCAAAGGGAGGGAGTTTGTTATTTTATTTATTTTTTACTTCTTTTTGTTATCTTTATTTAATCAGAATATGTTCAGACTGGAAAGATAGGGCCACCATTTTGTGTATTTGTCCACAAAGGATTTATGAATGACTTTGATTTTACACAAAAAAAAAAGATGTACTGGAAGAACACAGACTGAGTACATAGGCTTTTATTAAAATGACCACACACATCAGTGCACTAATCATTTATAGATTTGCGTGCTCATGCTCATCGTATCCAATAGACAGAAATGTTACTGGCATGTGGGCAGATGCATTACGCCTTCAATGCACGTCTGACGCATTTCCAAACTGCCAACACGTCTTCCCCTGCTACATATGAACTCAATTACATCATTATGTTCTGAATACAGCTTATCATCGCTGACATATCTGAAGTGAATATTGTGTTTGCTCATGTCTTCTCTATTTACAGTGCAGGGTTCTGTAAGAGTTAAGAGAAAAGATTTTGTTAATGTCAGTACAGTACACCAATGCAGGAATGCACAACATATATCATATATAACTATTCAAGTCTTGATTACAAAGGCACAGTGCTTAAAACCAAGCAAGTCTGATAAAATGCAATCTGTATCTGTATCAAAACTCCAGATATAGTACAGACCTCACACAATATCAAATTATGAAAGTCTAATGTTAAATTGTCTTAATTTTCCCATTTTTTAAAATAACATAAAACAGAGCGCATCTAAGAACATGAAGCCCCCAAATTCTGCATCCTTTCTCAAATAAATTATGTCAACAGCTTGAAAGGCTGATTCCTGTGTAAACTCAATTTTCTCTAAATTTAAGAGTAAAAAAAACTTGGGACCCCTAAAATACTTTTACATATGCAGAATCTTAGAAAATACAACATAATATAGCTATAACTTACTGAGGCATCTCATCTGTCCAGTCCATTTACCATTTTCACAGGTTTTATATGGTGTACCTTCCATTTTGTAGTAATTTTGACAGATATACTCAACCCTTTCTCCATGGCTGTATTGCCTTTTAGTACTGATTTTGGTGTCTCCATCTGAGAGTGGTTGTGGTTTCCCACAACCCACAGGATCTTAAATAAATATAGACAAAAAACAAACAAAAAACTTGAAATTGTTAATATAACATTTTTTAATATCTACTCACAATACTATTAGTACCATTATGCAACATCTTACAGTAAATTTTTGTGTAAATCTTTTAGAGATTCAACTCTCCAAATTACTGGGGGTTTATTCCGACTTCTCTTTTTTATATTTACAGCTGTTATTAACATGAGCAGCTTATCTGGGCGCTTATTACTGACTGGGCTTCGCATATGTACATGACATTTCCTACACAGTGATTGTAATTAGGATCAACCGCAAGACTTGTCCAAAAACATTTCCCGTGTAATTTTTGCCTGAGTAAAAGTAACCGTAACTGTTTTGGGGATTAAAAAATGTGATTAAAGCCTCCTGAAATTGCAGTGCACTGTGACTGGATGATCTTTTCTTGTCACATATTACGGGTGAGTTGACATAGAAAAAAACTGGCTTACCTCCGCATGTTGGAAACGGATCGCTCCACTGTCCATTTGCCAAACATTCAACTGTTTTATTGCCTTGCATAAAGTGGTTACGTCTAAGGCAAGTAAAGGTTAGCTTTTGTCCTTTCTTTAGCCGATTGCCTTGTATGTGTGATGTGATTCTTACACTGTCTGATATTCTTGTGACTTTGCATTCATCTGTTTTAAAGAAGACAGTCTTTTAATCTTTCAGTTTAAAGTGTAATGCAGCAGTAGTCTAGACCCAAAGGAACCAAATAAAATGTAAATCTTAATCGTTATATAAGTTTAACAAATGAAATATAATGATTACATAATTGTTACACAAATATATGGACATTTAAAAAACATGTCAAATCACGTCAGCTTTTCTCAGTTAAAGTAAACCTACCAGAGCAGGATGGAAAGGAAGCATTCCAGTACCCAATTTCTAAACACTCGATTACTTCAGAACCTTCCAGTTTATACTGATCAGCACAACGAAAATGTAATGTGTCCCCAGTCCTTATCGCTTCATTCCCTTGTGGTAATCCAGTTACCTGCAGATTAGGGTCCATTACTCCAACTGCACAAGGGATTCCTGAAAACAATAAGTAAAAGTCATTATTGCGATTGTAGACATAATAAAGTTTTTTTTATTATGCCCTGTGAATGCTACTATTAAACATGGAGAAGCTTATTTAAAGATAACCAAACATGCATTTTGAGAGTTAAACACGAGCAAGGATACTTCCTTTATACTATTTTTATAGTTTTGCACATAGCGGCTGCAAAATGGCTCCATAGTGCTCCCCTCTGAATTGCAAGAAAGCAGAATGCAAAGAATGGACTATGCAGAAATATAAAGAGATCTACATCTTACTGAGGCATCTCATCTCTCCAGTCCATTGACCATTTACACAGGTTTTGTACGGCCCACCCTCCATTCTGTAGTAATCCTGGCAGATGTACTCAACCCTTTCACTATGACTGTACTGCAGTCTGGAACTTTCCTTCGGGTCTCCATTTGAAAGATGTGGTGGTTTCTCACAACCCTCGGCAGCTACAAATATGGGCAACAAAAATAGAAGTTTAAAAATGTTTTCATCACAATAATCACATTTCACCATGAGTGACACATCACTGACCTTGATCAATTAAATTAAATTAATTACGTTTTATTCATATACCAAGAATTCATAAAAAATGTTTTTGCAAGAGGCTTCATAATGTAAGGTGAAGACGCAAGAGCACAAAAAGATAAGGAAAGATAAATAAACTATATGAGAAAGAAGCAAGTCACAAATAAATAGAGGGGAGTGAAGAAGAAGTGCTAAAAGTATGAACCTCTAGTAGCATAACCTGAATGCCTGATAACAGCAAAAAGATGTACTGAGGTACTGGACTGTAAGTATATGTTCATGAGTTCAAGGTTCATGTAAGAAAAAAGCCGAAAGGTGTATTAGGTGTCCTAAGTCAGTGTTTCCCAACCTTTGGGAGCCACGGAACATATTTCACATTCGAAAAAACATCACCAAACAAAAATGCCACAAAAGTATATTGATAATTTTTACCTGCACACCAAGCATAGCAGAATTGGTTTGATCTGCTCCCAGTATACCCTTTTTGCTTTCTTCTGACCACTACTCATGCTAGGGCCTCCATCTGGGTCAGAATTTTCCCCAGGACCAGGTCAGACTGATTACTTTTTCTTTTCAAATATTTATCTGTTGCTATTACGTGCTCCATTGTTTTACAGCATGAGTATTATGTAATTTCTTCTTTGTCTTCTTCTGTTTTAATGGCAGTTGGCAACCCATTTAATTAGAGCAGGTAGTTGTACTACCCTCTATTGGAAGAGAATGAAATTGTTCTGCCCATTACACCGATCGCTTAGAGTAGTAATCAGGTGGAATCAGATAATCTTCCATGGCACACTTGATCATTGCTCACAGCACACCTATGTGCTGCGACACAGTGGTTGGTAAACACTGTCCTAAGTGACTGGTTGGGTTATATACAAGCACCAGTTCTTGCTTTATATGTCATGTGATACCATCGCAGGTGCAATATGGATCCACAGGAATTGGTACAAATCTTGAGCAATATATATTTAAAATGTAGTACACAGGGTATATACAGCAAGCTCATTTCTCATACCTAACAGGACGACTGAAATTTTCACATTTTTCGAGTGTAAGCAGAGGACCTTATAAATATACACTGTTAAGCTAGTTCAAACTACAAATGTCGATAAAAGTAACATTGCTGGTGTGTTGACTGAAAGACTTACTTTCACATACTGGCACAGTACTACTCCATCCGTCCAACTGACAAGTTCGGGTGCCATCGCTATCTCCCATTGTATACCTGCAATTACAACTCATATCTCATTTTGTATTTTCACCCACACACTAAAATTTATAGAGTACTTGAGCAATCATTTTGCTTCCAAGTAACCATTTTACAGGATGAGTTCCTGCCCCAAGTGGAGGAGTTCAAGTATCTCGGGGTCTTGTTCGCGAGTGATGGGAGAAGGGAGCCGGAGATCGACAGACGGATTGGGGCTGCAGCTGCAGTAATGCGGACGCTGCACTGGTCCGTCGTGGTGAAGAGGGAGCTGAGTGTAAAAGCGAAGCTCTCAATTCACCGGTCGATCTACGTCCCTACCCTCACCTATGGCCACGAGCTGTGGGTAGTGACCGAAAGAACGAGATCGCGGATACAAGCGGCAGAAATGAGCTTCCTCCGAAGGGTGGCTGGCCTCTCCCTTAGAGATAGGGTGAGAAGTTCGGCCATCCGGGAGGGGCTCAGAGTAGAGCAGCTGCTGCTCCACATCGAAAGGAGCCAGCTGAGGTGGTTCGGGCATCTGACAAGGATGCCCCCTGGGCGCCTCTTGGGTGAGGTGTTCCAGGCATGTCCCACCGGGAGGAGGTCCCGGGGCAGACCCAGGACACGCTGGAGAGATTATATCTCTCGGCTGGCCTGGGAACGCCTTGGTATTCCCCCGGATAAGCTGGAGGAGGTGGCTGGGGAGAGGGAGGTCTGGGCCTCTTTGCTTAGGCTGCTGCCCCCGCGACCCGGCCCCGGACAAAGCGGATGAAGATGGATGGATGGATGGTAACCATTTTAAGTTGTCTTGAGATCGGACATCAGTGATTGGACACTGAATTATTTTTAGGTTTTCCCTTGTACCTAAACCACTTAACACTGTTGATCATCTGCTGTTCACTTAAGCCTCATCGGAAAAGACCTGAGTGGAAGTGTGGCCATTCTTCAGGAAGGGAAACTGGGAGAAAAGACTGAGGTATGTCAACCTAACACAAGAAGTACAGCAAAAATCAGCAGAAACAGATCTTGGAACTCACTTTCACAGTGAGTTCTAAATTTATGTTTAAACATTTTTAAAAATAAGCCTGAACTCTCTTATGCAAGCTTTCTTGTAATTTCTTTAATGCAGTCTTAGGAATAATGTAGTTAATGTAGTCTGCCAGGCTTCTTCAAAGCTCCTTTGAATAACGGCTTCCTTTTATCCCATTCTTGTTGACATTTTCCAAACAGCATTGTTGTACGGGACTTTTGTCTTAAAACAACTTGAAGAGTTTCTGTTTTAACACACAAATATAAGCAATCCTCATGGGACTTTCAGAGCGTGTACATTATGTCACTGAATTATTATAGATCCACATACCCTAGATTGCAAAAGTATTTGATAGCTGTTCCAAAAACGAGCTCTTCTCCGCGGATAATTTCATAATAGCCATTGGGAACGTCCTCAGGGAGTTCACATGGCTTTACTGAAAAAAAAGAAAAGAGAATATTTTTCATGAGTAAGTATGAATTAGACCTTATTCTTCTCTTATTATTGCTTATTTTTAATTGAAATCAGGTGCTTGCCGACAGTGACATAAATTTTTTACAAAACTCTTTGTTAATAACAGTGTTGAAGTGTGGGTACAATGTTATTGATGCAGGGATTTGAGGAAGCGATTTGCTATTTTCATACAATAGATTACTGTTAGCAGCATACTGCAGCAGTTTTACAACTGTCTCAGTACAACTCTTTCTAATTCCAAAAAACTAAAGTTTTGGGATAAAACTTTGGTAATTGATATTTTGTGAAATGTTATGAATTGCATCTTAGAAGGGATTAAGGATTATTTGTAACCCTATAAATACAGTCATAAGAGTAACAGCAAAATAGCAGGCAAACCATTTAACTTACAGTTGCATTTTCCCTGACGCAAACTCTCCCAGCCAGTATTTGTGCATATATATCTGAGGGTTGGACCAGATATATAACCAGTCTCGCATGTGAAATGTATCACATCTCCTTCGCGGTACTCAACTTTTTTAGTATTTTCTGACACATAGGAGTGAGGAACATTTGGAAGCCTTGAACATACTGAAAAAAACAACATGGAAAGAGACATATACATAGATTGACCAAGGATTCCAAAATTACATCTACATTTATATGTAATATAAATGTAGATGTAATTTTGGAAGAGATAGTAGAACAAATAAAAAAGAGGGTAAGTAGAAGTACAAGAAATGTCTTCTCTTTTAAACTAAACAAAGAACACAGCATTTAAAAAAGTCTGACTTACCGTTTTCTGAGAAAGAAACTTCCACATGTCCCCATAGATGGAGAAACAGAAGGATTAATGACAGTCGCATTCTGTCAAGTGGACTGCAAACCAAATTTTCACTGTGCACAAATCCTTTGACAAACTGTGTGTTTTCTGTGCAGAACTGCTGTGTGTTTATCACAGTATTTGAGGCCAATGGTTAAAATATGGACTTCCCTACTGGAATTGCACAAGCCTCAAAATGACATATCGCAAACAACAAGTTTCACTGAACACGCCAGAGGAGTTCACAGACAACAATTCACAAACCTCACCCTATAATAATTTATAGACTTTATAGAGTTGATTTCTTTCATTGCCTATAAAATAATTTCTAACATTTTACAAAAGAAGGTTTGTGTCCTCTTTCAAACATCATATAAATTAATCCGTCTATTTTTATAATTAAATTAAAATATGAGATTAATTAGTCCTGAAAATATAGACTGGTGTATGATGCTCAAAACAAGTTTGCAAAATGTAACAGATGTTATATCTTATTTTGTGATAGAATGATTAGTGTTCGCTGAAAAGGCTACTGTGCAGTTTAATCACCACGACTAGTAAGTCATAAATGGAGATGGTACTGAGGTACAAAGTCCATTGTAAAAGTCAGCCAGAGATTCAGGTCGGTAAATAGTTTTAAAGAAGTTGTTGTTTAAGAGAACATCTTTAAATTCAAACATAACCAATATCTATGCCCAGGGGTCGGCGACCTGCGGCTCTTTAGTCCTTATAGTGCGGCTCCGCGTGGTTTGGGAAAATAAATTAGAAGTATTTAGCTGAAGTGTAATTTATTTATGTTAGTTCTTTTTTAACTTGTAGTTCTAAATTGGAAGATTATTGTGACATTGAAATATACAAATAAAATTATATTTTATTATTTTTTCATGCTCAAAATAAGCGTCACACTCCAGGAGACCGGTATACCTGCCAAAACGCCGTGCATTTATCGAGACTTTCAACCCCAGGTAGGCCAATTATGGATCTTCGGATCCACATTATGTCAGCAGCTATTCTCCTCCGTGAACGATGTTAAAAACAAACACTGCTCACGCCTCACAGATGACAGCTTACAGTCCTGCGTAAAGATGAAAGTGACTTCGTACAGCATTTGCAGACGCTGTGCGCAGAGGTTCAGGAGCAGAAGTTCCATTGTAAACATACCACAGCAGACCCGACGATGTTTCCGTGAACATGCTTTTCAGCATCTCTTTATTGACCACTTTTCACACACAGTTGCTGTACGCATACAGCCGGCTGTAGCTTTTCAGCTCACAGCCCAACACATACCAACACAACAGCATAGATAGCACAGACATTAAGGCGGTGAGGCGTGATTGCTGGTGCCTCTCAGATGCTTCCGCCTCCCCTGCAGCGGCGCTGCAGACCACGCCTCGCCACACACATTAACCAGGTAACATACATAATTAGGCAGAATTTTGCAAATATCTAGTTTTCATCTTTCAGCAGCATAGTGCTTTTTTTCCAATTATTTTTTAAAAGCCAGGTCAAGGCTCCAAAAGCTCAAAGGCGACATAAGGGTGGCGGCACACAACAGTTTTTGTTTGCTACATGGATCATCTTAGTTCAGGTTGGTGTCTTTCCTTTTGTAATATTTCTTTAAGAGTTCAAAATGTGTTAATTACATAAATGTAATTTTCTCTGTAGCAGCTTAGTTGTTCACACAAAGCATAAAAGTAAAAAACAATATATACAGTGTTATCTTAATTTTAGATGTCAAAAAGTATTTGCGGCTCCCAGTGTTTTCTTTTGCATGGAAACCGGGTCCAAATGGCTCTTTGGGTGTTAAAGGTTGCTGACTCCTGTCTCTTTTAGAGAAATTTTCAACCAAGATGAAATTTAGTTTTGAAAATTTGAAAGAACTTTTGTCATATTTGAATTTTTAGGAACATAACACAGGACATTATATATCTTCAGCCTCTGCTTGTTGTTCACCTTTACCATATGATTTTCAATGACTCCATGTAATGAATACATGGTTTTTCATTAAACTCCTTCATGTAAAATCTTACACATCATATACAGAGTCATTACATGATGAAATACAAAAATATAAACATATTTTAGTGTTGTATCATACTGAGACATTTCATTGATTTGGTCTATTCACCATTATTGCAGGTTTTGAATGGCTCACCTTCCATAGTATAGCAGTAGTTTTGACAGACGTACTCAGCCTTTTCATTATTTCATTGTTCATGATTTTCATTATTATGCATGGACCTTATGCAGTGCATGGGCACTGCTCTTTCTCCTATGAGGCCACATAGTCAGTGTGTCATGTTTAGACTCTGGGCTTGTATCTGAATGTCAAAAAGTGACGGAGTGGAGAGTCCAACTGCAGGTGGTACCACTTCGGGAGGGTGGAAGTTGACCTTGTTGTCTCCAGGGAGACAACACATCGCCACCTGTTCGTCTTCCTGGAAAACGGCAACTCTCCACTGGTGTTGGTCCACAGGGATTGGTGCAGGTTGCTGCTGTACGGGAATTGGTCTTCCTTTGATCCAACCCTGCTTTTCTTCCAGAGGCTCTGTCAAATGCCACCTATCCCAGTCAGCTGACCTATGGACAGCTCCCACTCAGGGCTGGGACTGGGTGACAGCTCAGCTTTGTGCCATGTTGGTGTACGTCAGCATAGTTGGGAAGGTTACTTTTTTTTTTTTTATGTATTCATTTATGCAAGTTTCAAAATTTTTACACATTCACAAACAGCGGGACAGAGGAACACAGACAATAAAGACAATAACAACAAAAAAAAAAAATCAAAAACAAAACAGGAGCAAACAAACAAAAAAACAAAAACAAAAAAAAAAACAGAGCAACAAACCCCACAACAGGGTACACGGCCAGCACTTATTAAAAACAGCAGAGAAGAAAAAAAAGCAACTGGTATACATGTCAAACAACTCACAATCTAGTGAGTCCAATCCACAAAATCAAATCCAAAGATCGCTAGGAGGAGCTGATAACAATTATGCAATAACAGTTATGGGCAACAGCTCAGAATGAAAGCAGTTAAAACAACGTGGTCAGGACCCAGGGCGTGGACTGTCCTTCTTAATGTGGTCTATAAAGGGCCCCCATATCTTCCTGAACTTCTCCATGGAATCAGACGTAGAGAACCGAATTTCTTCCAGGTATAAACAGGAGACCATCTCCTCGAGCCACCTCTTGAAGCAGGGAGGGGAGGCAGATTTCCACTCCCCCAGAATCAGACGTTTGGCAATCACCATACCAAACATGAGGGCCTGTTGAACAGCAAAGGGAAGTGCCAAGGAGTCGCCGGAGCAGCCCAGGATCACCATAAGACAGTCAGGATACAGTTGCCTATCATAAACAGTGCTATAGAAACTAAAAATACTAGTCCAAAAGGCTGTAAGCGTAGAACAGGACCAAAAAAGATGGCCAAGAGTACCGTCCAAAAGTTTACATTTATCACATTTGGGGGAAACGTTAGGAAAAATCTTGTTCAATTTGGTTTTGGAATAGTGCAGTCTATGGACAACCTTAAATTGAATTAACTGAAGCCGGGCGTTAACAGAACATAGTTTTATCCGGCTTAACACTTCAGCCCATAAATCGTCAGTGATAACCAAACCAGTGTCCCTTGTCCAAGCCTCTTTAATATGGCAAGAGGGGGCTGCCGAAGAAAAAGGTTAACAAGCCGAGAAATTAAGTGTTTTGAGGTGGGAGGTTCGTTCATTATATTGTAAAAGACATGCTGTATGGGGATGGTATCTAAATTTGAGAATGCTTGCTTGACATAATTCCTAATTTGTAAGTACCGAAAGAAATGACTTGTAGGGAGATTGTACTTTGTCTGAAGCTGAGCAAAAGAGGCAAAATGATTGTCAATATAAAGATCCTTTATAGCAATTAACCCTTTGACAGGCCATTGTTTGAAAGCAGCATCCATTGTACTAGGCGTAAAGCTAGGATTGTGGCAGATCGGGGCAAAAGTTGACACTACCGGGAGGTTCAAGATTCTCTTAATTTGATTCAATATTTTTATGGAGTTGCAGGGAAGGTTACTTTTAAAATAAATTCCACTACTGGTTACAGAATACATGCCTTAAAATGTAGTCTGTAATGTATTCCATTAAGTTCCTAAATGGAAGTAAGGTATTCTGAATATTTTGGATTACTTATTATATTGTAATGCTTTTAAAAACTACATGAATGTACTATTGCTGTGTGATTTATTACTGTTACTGAAGGCTACTGCTTTTCAGAACTGCACATGATTAATGCTAGCCATCAAATCTAACAGCCTGCAGTCTATGAACTAACCTCAGCTAACGCCAGCTAACAATGTTAGCTTGGTGGCAAGTAGTTTTCAGTAATAGCAATAAATCACACAGCAATAGTACATCAAAGATGCTGAAGTGGCACATAACCCAGGTAGCTACCACAACTAAAACTAGGTAGTAGCAGTAGGCTAATGTTAGCTTTTAAGAAAGAACTTACTTCCAGATGTTTCTTTAGCTTGGAGGTGGAGTCTTTTGACGCTGAGAGCAGCTTGGTTGCTGGCAAACAGACTTTGCATTGCACTGGTCAGATTTCGCCCATCCCTTTCTTCTCTAAATGTGAAGTGGTGTTGGAATTTCCAAGTAAGAAACGCTTTCGAGCCAGCACAACTGTTGACTCTGTTGTGCTGGCTCCGGGTCAATTGTGTAACTGACACCACCAGCATTATTAAGACGCTTACATTAGAGCCTCTTATTGCGTGTTTTGTTTTGGTTTCTGGCAATGTATGGAATTACCAGAATTAGAGAGGGGATAGCCTAACATACGAAACAGGAAAAGACTGTCGTGCAATCCATTAATTTCAACAAAGTAACTGTATTCTAATTATCACCTTTTTAAATGGTAACTAACGGAATTGACACTATAATCAAACGATGTGTCCAAACAACAGTCGGAGGTTCTGAAACGGGACTTTACTGGATTATTAAATACTGTAAACTCTCTGAATGCAGCTGTATTCATCAGTGGACCTGTACTGCCCGTCAGAAGAGGAAGCGAGAGATTCAGCAGGTTGTTTGCACTAAATAAATGGCTTATATCAGCATGTACTGACCACTCAGTGCATTTTATCAACAATTTTAATAATTTTTGGGTATGCAGGCATCTGTTTAAAGCAAATGGATTAAATTTTAACAAGTCAGGGATGAAACTGTTCACCTCCAACTTGTTTTATTCCATATGTCATCCATCTGTGCTTGGTGCCAAGGCTGAGATAAACGAGGAGTTATCTCATAAAGAGGAACAAACAATACTCCAAAAACAGACAAAGCCCAGCAGAAACCTTGAGGAGGAGCCTCATCTGCCCCCACCCCGGAAGAGCTTCAGAAAGGAGAGACATCAGAGGCAAGAAGAGGGGTCCCTTTTTGCCTCCAACTCTCTCAACAACACCAATGACCAGGACCAGGGACCACGACCTCCTCCAGTCCCCCAAACCCCTGACAGGCCATCACCCTCCTCACCCTCCCTTTCTCCCTCCTCCCCACACCTGAAATTCACTGAGGAGATGATGGAGCGGGTCAATGCTGGGCTCAGATCTACCCCCCGGCCCAATCCCTTTTTGTCCCCCATAAACCCCCCACCAGAGCAGCCAAAGGTTTGCCATAGAGCCCCACCCTCAACAGAGCAATCGAAGTTACTTTGCCCAGCCTCGCCCCCCTTAGTTCCTCCTTACCACCTTCATGCTCTGTCTCCGCAGTCTGATGTGTGATGTGTGAAGGGTCTGGGCTGCGAGGATTATGGCAGTGGTGACTTTTCCCAGGATAAGCTGGGACCCTGTTTACTAGAAGGTTTTAAAATTTCTGTACTTTTAGGTGACAGAAGGAGACATGTGGCCTGGTCAAAACACAGAGAGCTGCACCCTAAAAGATCTTTATATATAGTAAACATACCTTGTGTGCCACAGACTGCTCCCAAACACGAGGGGGCAAATAATACCTATAAAACACTTACGTTGGCTTTATTAAACGTTAGATCTTTAGCTGGGAAAACATTTTTAATTAATGATTTAATCACTGAGCACAGTCTTGATTTTATGTTTTTAACTGAAACTTGGTTGGACCAAAGTAACAGTGGAGCTGTTCTCATCGAGACGACCCCTCCTAACTACAGTTTTATCAGTGAGGCCAGGGTGAGCAGGAGAGGAGGGGGGGTTGCTGTCTTATTTAATGAATCATTTCAATGTAAGCAGCTATCTCCTGGAAGTTTTCAGTCCTTTGAATATGTGGCTTCACAGCTGAAAGCCCCATCCAAAGTTGTGTTTCTTAATGTTTACAGGCCTCCCAAATACTGCACAGACTTTTTTAATGACCTCAGTGAACTGCTGTCTGTGATCTGTGTTGATTTCGACTGTGTAATTATTGTTGGGGATTTTAACATCCATGTGGACAACCCTCAGGACAAAGGGACTAAAGACCTGAGTAACACTCTGGGCAACTTTGGGCTGACTCAGCATGTAACAGAGGCCACACATAATAGAGGACACACTCTTGACCTACTGATCTCCAAAGGCCTGAGCATTTCAAAGGTTACTGTGTCTGATGTGGGCCTGTCTGATCATTACTGTGTTTTCTTTGAAAGTAAAATTTCAGCCCAGAGTGATCACAAAACGGTGTATAACTGAAAACAGTAGTGAGATCTTTAACCAGGTCTTCCCATTAACACTTGGCCTGTCCAGAGGGTCAGTCAATGAGCTCGTCAATAGCTTCAATGCTAACATGTTAAATGTAATGGACACCATTGCTCCCGTTAAGGTGAAGGTTATCTCTGGAAGGAAAAAGTCTCCATGGAGAAACTCTACACTAGTGAAAAATGAAAAAAGAGAGTGTAGGAAAGCTGAGCGCAAATGGAGAAAAACAAACCTCCAGGTTCATTATGACATCTATAAAGAGAAACTTCACAATTATAATTTACAACTGAGGAATGCAAGGAGGTCCTACTTCTCTGATATCATCATCAAAAACAGTCATAATGCTCGTGTCTTATTTTCTACAGTTGACAGGCTAACAAACCCTCCTGTGTCAGTGGCAGCTGAACTTCATTTGACCATGGCCTGCAATGACTTCGCCAAATTCTTCACAGACAAAATCCAAAAGATTATACAAGCAATTGGTACATCAACAGCAGATTCAGGATATGTACTGTGTCCACCGAAAAACTGTTTAAACACCATCAAACAGTTTCACCCTATTAACAGCAAAGACCTGGAGGACATCTTAGGTCAACTGAACTCCTCCTCTTGCTGTCCTGCCAACATTATTTTTTCAAAAAGGTCTCAAAGACTTTAGAGTCAGACCTGTTACAGATCGTCAACTTTTCTTTAATGTCAGGTGTGTTTCCAGAACCACTAAAAGCTGCTTTAATTAAACCTATACTGAAAAAGGACAATCTTGACAAGACACAAATGAAAAACTACAGGCCAATCTCAAATCTCCCATTTTTAAGTAAGACCATTGAAAAGCAGTTTCTCAACAGCTCAATTACTTCTTAAAACAGAATAACTGCTATGATGCCTTCCAGTCAGGTTTTAGACAGAACCACAGCACTGAAACCGCTCTGACCAAAGTGATTAATGACATATGTCTGAATACAGACAGTGGAAAAATGTCAGTCTTAGTTTTGCTGGATCTCAGTGCAGCATTTGATACAGTTGACCACAACATATTACTCAAACGACTGGAGAACTGGGCAGATATTTCAGGAACTGTACTAAACTGGTTCAAAACATACTTAGAAAACAGGAAATACTTTGTATCAATAGGTTACTTCACATCTGAGCAGACTAGTATCACATGTGGAGTTCCCCAAGGTTCCATCTTGGGACTCCTTCTGTTTAACATTTACATGTTCCCACTGGCACAGATTATAAAGAACAACAAAATAAACTATCACAGCTATGCAGATGACACACAAATATGTATCACAATGTCACCAGGAGACCGAGGCCCTGTACAGGCTCTTGGTAAATGCATTGAGAAAATTAATGACTGGTTGTGCCACAATTTTCTCCAGCTAAACAAAAACAAAACTGAGGTAATAGTCTTTGGTGCCAAAGAAAAACAATTACAGGTCACCAGAGAACTTCAATCTATACATCTAAAAACCACAAACGAGGCGAGAAATTTGGGTGTAGTGATGGATGCAGACCTAAACTTAGAAAAACACATTAAGACAATAACAAAATCAGCTTACTATCACCTCAAGAATATTTCAAGGATAAAAGATCTGATGTCTCAACAGGACCTGGAAAAACTAGTCCATGCATTCATCTTTAGTAGGCTTGATTACTGTAACAGCATCTTTACAGGTCTACCTAAAAAATCAGTCAGACAACTACAGCTCATTCAGAACTCTGCTGCTCGAGTCCTCACTAAGACCAAAAAAGTGGACAACATCAGTCCAGCTCTGAGGTCTTTACACTGGCTGCCTGTCCGTCAGAGGATAGACTTTAAAGTTCCGATGCTGGTCTATAAAGCTCTGAATGGTTTAGGACCAAAATACATCAGTGACCTCCTGACCTAGTATGAACCTTCCAGATCCCTCAGGTCAGGTTTTTTATCAGTTCCCAGAGTCAGAACCAGACACGGAGAAGCTACATTCATCTTTTATGCTCCATATATCTGGAACAAACTCCCAGAAAGCCTCAGATCAGCTGAAACACTCAGTTTATTTAAATCCAGTTGAAGACTCACCTATTCTCAGCTGCATTTGAGTAAAACACCAAATCCACACTTTTAAGCTTAAATTTCAAAACTTACATTTTAACTACTGATTTTATCTACTGTTTTTTAAATCAATTTTAAATCATGCTTTTTATTTGTTTTTGTTTTTTAATGTCTCTGTAAAGCACTTTGAATAACCTTGTTGTTAAATTCTGCTATATAAATAAACTTGCCTTGCCTTACATACTGCCCTCTCGCACCTGGAGAAGAGAGACACGTATGTGAGAATGCTGTTTGTAGATTACAGCTCATCATTCAATACCATCGTTCCCTCAAAGCTGGAAGGAAACTGCAGGAAACTGAGACACTGGTGCCAAGACAACTAGCTCACCCTCAATGTCACGAAGACAAAGGAGTTGATAATGGACTTCCGGAGGTGTAGGGAAGCACACACCCCCATCACCATCAACAGTGCTGCTGTGGGGAGAGTGAGTATCTTTCGTTTCCTAGGCGTACATGTGGCGGAGGATCTCACATGGTCATTACACACAAACAAAACAGTGAAGAAGGCACAGCAACACATCTTCTTTCTCAGGAGACTGAGAGATTTAGCATGAGCCCCCGCATCCTCAGGACCTTCTACCGCTATGACACTGAGAGCATATCTCACCACGTGGTATGGCAACAGCACCGCCTACAACTGCAAAGCTCTCCAGAGAGCGGTGTGGTGTTCCAAAAGGATAATTGGAGGTGAGCTTCCCTCCCTCCAGGACATCTACAAGAAGCGGTGCCTGAGGAAAGTGGGGAGGATCATCAAAGATTCTAGTCACCCCGGCCATAAACTGTTCAAACTACTTCCGTCAGGCAGAAAGTACTGCAGTATCCGGTCCCAAACCAGCAGACTGGCCACCATCAGGCCACCAGACTGCTGAACACTGACCACTAACACTTCATAGACACCTCACTCTCATCTGCCGGAACCTGAACACTATGCACTTCATAGTGCATAGTGTCGCCGGGGCGATCGTGGCTCAAGAGTTGGGAGTTCGCCTTGTAATCGGAAGGTTACCGGTTCGAGCCCCGGCTTGGACAGTCTCGGTCGTTGTGTCCTTGGGCAAGACACTTCACCCATTGCCTACTGGTGGTGGTCAGAGGGCCCGGTGGCGCCAGTGTCCGGCAGCCTCGCCTCTGTCAGTGCGCCCCAGGGTGGCTGTGGCTACAATGTAGCTTGCCATCACCAGTGTGTGAATGGGTGGATGATAGGTTGTGTAAAGCGCTTTGGGGTCCTTAGGGACTAGAAAAAAGCGCTATACAAATACAGGCCATTTACCATTCATATTCTACATATATGCTATTTCTTTTGCACAGTATTTAAACTGCTGACCTCTGTATATTTTACACACACACACACGCACACACACACACACACACACACATATGTATGTATATATATATATATATATATATATATATATATATATATATATATATATATATATATATGTATATATATATATATAGACGCACACATACAGTGGGGCAAAAAAGTATTTAGTCAGCCACCGATTGTGCAAGTTCCCCCACCTAAAATGATGACAGAGGTCAGTAATTTGTACCAGAGGTACACTTCAACTGTGAGAGACAGAATGTGAAAAAAAAAAAATCCATGAATCCACATGGTAGGATTTGTAAAGAATTGATTCGTAAATCAGGGTGGAAAATAAGTATTTGGTCAATAACAAAAATACAACTCAATACTTTGTAACATAACCTTTGTTGGCAATAACAGAGGTCAAACGTTTACTATAGGTCTTTACCAGGTTTGCACACACAGTAGCTGGTATTTTGGCCCATTCCTCCATGCAGATCTTCTCGAGAGCAGTGATGTTTTGGGGCTGTCGCCGAGCAACACGGACTTTCAACTCCCGCCACAGATTTTCTATGGGGTTGAGGTCTGGAGACTGGCTAGGCCACTCCAGGACTTTCAAATGCTTCTTACGGAGCCACTCCTTTGTTGCCCGGGCGGTGTGTTTTGGATCATTGTCATGTTGGAAGACCCAGCCTCGTTTCATCTTCAAAGTTCTCACTGATGGAAGGAGGTTTTGGCTCAAAATCTCACGATACATGGCCCCATTCATTCTGTCCTTAACACGGATCAGTCGTCCTGTCCCCTTGGCAGAAAAACAGCCCCATAGCATGATGTTTCCACCCCCATGCTTCACAGTAGGTATGGTGTTCTTGGGATGCACCTCAGTATTCTTCTTCCTCCAAACACGACGAGTTGAGTTTATACCAAAAAGTTCTACTTTGGTTTCATCTGACCACATGACATTCTCCCAATCCTCTGCTGTATCATCCATGTGCTCTCTGGCAAACTTCAGACGGGCCTGGACATGCACTGGCTTCAGCAGCGGAACACGTCTGGCACTGCGGGATTTGATTCCCTGCCGTTGTAGTGTGTTACTGATGGTGACCTTTGTTACTTTGGTCCCAGCTCTCTGCAGGTCATTCACCAGGTCCCCCCGTGTGGTTCTGGGATCTTTTCTCACCGTTCTCATGATCATTTTGACCCCACGGGATGAGATCTTGCGTGGAGCCCCAGATCGAGGGAGATTATCAGTGGTCTTGTATGTCTTCCATTTTCTGATGATTGCTCCCACAGTTGATTTTTTCACACCAAGCTGCTTGCCTATTGTAGATTCACTCTTCCCAGTCTGGTGCAGGTCTACAATACTTTTCCTGGTGTCCTTCGAAAGCTCTTTGGTCTTGGCCATGGCGGAGTTTGGAGTCTGACTGTTTGAGGCTGTGGACAGGTGTCTTTTATACAGATGATGAGTTCAAACAGGTGCCATTCATACAGGTAACGAGTGGGGGACAGAAAAGCTTCTTACAGAAGACGTTACAGGTCTGTGAGAGCCAGAGATTTTCCTTGTTTGAGGTGACCAAATACTTATTTTCCACCCTAATTTACGAATAAATTCTTTACAAATCCTACCATGTGAATTCATGGATTTTTTTTTCACATTCTGTCTCTCACAGTTGAAGTGTACCTCTGGTGCAAATTACTGACCTCTGTCATCATTTTAAGTGGGGGAACTTGCACAATCGGTGGCTGACTAAATACTTTTTTGCCCCACTGTATATAGATGCATACATATACAAGAATCACACTCGCATCTGCTGTACCAGTGTAACAGTAATGTGACGTGACAATAAAAGTGATATGATTTGATTTGGAATACAGTTACTCATATTTTGTATTTTAAATACATCACAGTGGTAAATGAATCCCATTACTCCCCAACACTGTACATCAGCCTTCCATACATATTGAAAATGTAAGGGAGTGCAGAGATCTTGAGTATCTCAGAGTATCTTGGCACAGCATGCATGCAAGATAGAGTTCACTTAGTAAACATGTAAAGGTAGAAAACAGACTCAGTCAGCTTATATGCTTTTATTAAAATGACTTCAGTGATCTAATTATTCACTCAGAATAATTACTGATAAGTTCGTAGACCCATTTCTATCTAATTTAGTACAAAAACACCATTACTGGCAAGTTGGCAACTGTATCACACCCTCGACCACCTCTGATGCATTCCCACTGCCCCAACATGTCTTCCTTTGGTACACACAAACTCAGTTTTATTATTTTCTCAATACAGTTTATCAACACTAAAATATTGAAACTGAATATTATGTCTGTTCACGTCTTCTCTGTTCACAGTGCAGGTTTCTGTAAGACAAAAAAAAGAAAGGCCTTTTAATGTTAATAAAATACAGGAATGCACAGAATATTGTGTTCTTTAAAGGACATTATGGGTATGATTTATTTTTTAGTTTATTTTTTCCTGCCTAACTATAAATGTCATTATCTTGTTTTTCTATGGCTATTTTACATGCCATCACTAACATAGATTTCTGTACTGAAATTTTGAAGAATAAGAAATGTTTAAAAGTCACATTTGGATTTAAACTGAGCTTTCTCTAAATAAGTGGGCCAGTTATTTAATTTATGTACTTATTTATTTTTGGATTTTAGAGCAGAGTTATTTGTTAGACAAATATTCAGAATTTTAAGTCAGAAATTTGCACACCTATATGGCTGCGGTGCTGTAATGTCAGCCATTCTTAAACTCTCTGTGAATTGTACTCATGACCATTGATCAATGACCATTTGTATATTATTGATCATGAAATTGACCTAACAGGCCACTGTTAGTCAGTGGTGCTAGTTTCAGGTTGAAAAAACCTGCGTTTAGTTGAGACTGAAGAAGTTACTTGGATGAGTGATTAATTATTTCGACCACTGAAAACACTACATCCACATGAATAGAATCAATCTTTTGGGACATCCTGCTACTTCTATCAGCAGTCACATCGTCAGTAAACACTGGTGACCCAGTTCATCTGACAGCCATACATGTTCATGCCATAATATTACCTCCACCACATTTCAAGTGTCAAGTGGCTTTTTTTGTTATTTCAACCATGTACAGTGGTACAGTACAGAGTGAAACAAGACAACGTTCCTCCGAGACCACGGTGCTACATATGACATGTAACAGACAATCAACACAGGACTACGTAAAGTGCAATCTGCAAATACTGCAAAAAAAACGGGTGGACACAAAGGAATTTGCTGCTCTTGACAACCTCCACAGAGCATCCATCAATGTTAAGTTTTACAGTGATCTCTGCTCTCCTGAAGTCAACAATCATTTCTTAAACAGGTTGTTGGTTATACACCAGTCCGTTAGCTATGCTGGCTTGTCGTTCTTGCTGATGAAATCCACTACAGTCATGTCATTGGCAAACTTGATGATGCATTGCTGCACAGTTGTGAGTCAGCAGAGTGAACAGCAGTGGGCTGAGCACACTGCCCTGAGGGGCTCCAGTGCTCAGTGTGGTGGTGCTGGAGATGCTGTCGCCGATCCGAACTGTCTTTCTGTCAGAAAGTCCAGGATCCAGTTGCAGAGGAAGGTGTTCAGATCCAGTAGGCTCACTTTTCCGATCAGGTGCTGAGAAATGATTGTGTCTATGAACAGCATTCGTACACTACTTCCTTATTATCCAGGTGGGAGAGGCCGAGATGTAGAGTGGTGGCGATGGCATCATGATGGTGACAGGCGAACTGCAGTGGGTCCAGTGTGGGTAGCAGCAGGGTCTTAATGCGCCTCATGATGAGGTTCTCAAAGCACTTCATCATGATGGGTGTGACTGCAATAGGATGGTAGCCGTTGAGGCAGGACACTGGGGACTTCTTTGGCACAGGAACCATGGTGGTGGCCTTGAGGCACCTCAGGGAAAGGTTGACGATGTCAGTGAGGACATCTGTCAGCTGGTCTGCATATTCTCTGAGTAGTCTTCCAGGAATGTTATCTGGACCAGCAGCTTTCTTTGGGTTAACTCTGCGAAGAGTCTTCCCCACATGAGCAGAGGTCAGACACAGAACCTGGTTGTTGTGAGGATCGGAGGACTTCCTCACCAACACATCATTCTGTGCGTCAAACTGTGCATAGAAGTTGTTTAGTGTGTCTGGTAAGGAGGAGTCACAATCGCAGGCAGGTGTTGTCTTTCTGTAGCTTGTGATGGCCTGGATGCCCTGCCACATGCGTGGCGTGTCACTGCTGTCTTGGAAGTGGCTGTGGGTTCTTCTGCCATGCGTGTGCTTCGCTGCTCTGATGGCTCAAGACATGGAAATATTTGTGTAAACAAGATCCAGCGCGTTTTCCCCCCTTCTCGCGATGTCCATGTGTTGATGAAATTTCAGAAGCACTGACTTGAGATTTGTGTGGTTGAAATCTCTGGCGATAATAAACAATCCATTGGGGTGTGCATTCTGGAGCTCGCTGATCGCTGATATTTGATAGTTCATATATTATCAAATGTAATATGCTTCAGATAATGCTTTTTCTCTCATTCTACATACTCTTCTTCATCATTCTATTACACATTAATCTTTGTTTCATCTCTACAAAGGAAAAAATATCTGAACTGTGCTGGCTCTTTTAGAGGTTTTGTGACAAAGTCTAGTCTGGCCTTCTTGTTGTTGGTATTTTTGTACTTGAGTGGACCAGCTGTAATCTATCAGTTTTTAAATTCATGAAGCATCTCCTGATTTTGACAGTGATATTCCTATCTCCTCAAGATTCTCGGGTAGATGTTGTGAAGTTGAAAGCATTCTGTGATTATCCACCCTATTTCTGACCTGGTTTTGTTTATCAAAATAAAACAATTTCTCAGATTATTGATTTGGTCTCTCCCAAGGTTTTCTGTGTTTCTTTCAAGTCTAATGATGACCTTCACTTGCATCAACATCTCTTTGGTCCTCATATTAAGAATGAAAAGACAACAAATGCAAACTCAAGATTCAGAATAAACTTCAAATCTTTTCTTCTTTTTCTGTATTTAATAAAATAAAAAGGGAACATATAAAAGGAACTGTAATTTACCGAGGCATCTAATCTCTCCAGTCCATTCACCATCGATACAGGTTTTGAATGGTCCACCATCCATGAGCAAGAATTGCTGACAGACATATTCAACTCCTTCATTATGTTGGTACTCTTGTTTAGTAGTTATTTTGGTGTCTCCATTTGAAAGAGGTGGTGGCTTCCCACAACCACAACATTTTATACTATTAGTAATATATTTTTTAGAATTGTATTTGTCATGGTCCTGCGACCATGACAGTATCATCACCTGCAGCGCTACCACCTGCTACTGCCACGCCTCAGCCTGAAGCTTCAGCCTCGCCTGGTTCTGGTCCAGCTTCATCCTCACCTGGCCCAGCTTCAGCTTCAGCGTCTGCTTCGCCTAGCCCAGCTTCAGCTACAGCTTCATCCACGCCTGGCCCGGCTTCATCCTCGCCTGATTCTGGTCCAGCTTCATCCTCACCTGGCCCAGCTTCAGCTACAGCGTCAGCTTCGCCTGGCCCAGCTTCAGCTGCAGCTTCTTCATCGCCTGGCCCGGTTTCATCTTCGCCTGGCCCGGTTTCATCTTCGCCTGGCCCGGTTTCATCTTCATCTTCGTCTGGTCCGGCTTCATCTTCATCTTCGTCTGGTCCGGCTTCATCTTCGTCTGGTCCGGCTTCATCTTCATCTTCGTCTGGTCTGACTTCATCTTCGTCTGGTCCAGCTTCAGCTTCATCTTCGTCTGGTCCATCATCAGCATCATCAGCATCGTCTGGTCCATCATCAGCATCATCAGCATCGTCTGGTCCAGCCTCCGTGTCTCCATCGTCTGGTCCAGCCTCCGTGTCTCCATCGCCTGGTCCAGCCTTCGTGTCTGCATCCTCGCCTGGTCCAGCCTCCGTGTCTGCATCCTCGCCTGGTCCAGCCTCCGTGTCTGCATCCTCGCCTGGTCCAGCCTTCGTGTCTGCATCCTCGCCTGGTCCAGCCTTCGTGTCTGCATCCTCGTCTGGTCCAGCCTTCGTGTCTGCACCCTCGTCTGGTCCAGCCTTCGTGTCTGCATCCTCGTCTGGTCCAGCCTTCGTGTCTGCATCATCATCTCCGCCTGCTGCGGTCCCGGCTTCCGTGCCCTCAGCCTCGCCTGGCCCAGCCTCGTTTGGGTCTGGAGCTAAACGGCCGTTTTCTGGACCGCTGGCTAGGCTACTGGCCGAGCGCCGTCGCCTGACTGGCCGCCGTTGCCTTCCGCACGGCCGGCCCCCGGACCGCCATCGCCTGAGTGGCCGCCGTTGCCTTCCGCACGGCCGGCCCCCGGACCGCCATCGCCTGTGTGGCCGCCGCTGCCTTCCGCACGGCCGGCCTCCTGAACTCTTTACGCGCCGCCGTTGCCTTCCGCACGGCCGGCCTCCTGAACTCTTTACGCGCCGCCGTTGCCTTCCGCACGGCCGGCCTCCTGAACTCTTTACGCGCCGCCGCTGCCTTCTTCGTGGACGGCCTCCTGAACTGTGCTTTGGACTCTGCTCCCCTGTGGGTTTTGTGTTCATCTTTGTTTTGGGACTCTGGGGCCTCCGTCCGTGGTCGTGGTCCGGTCCCTCCGTCCTGGGCCCCCTGCTGCCCGCCCGGATCTGGTGGTGTGTTTCTGTGGCTGTCGGGGGCCAGCCCTTGAGGGGGGGGGGGTACTGTCATGGTCCTGCGACCATGACTCAGTGACTTTATGTTTATGTACTTATTGTTATTACTTTCATTATTATTCATGGCTGTTTTGGGATGGTTTGTGTTTGGGATTTTAGACACTGGGTTCTGGGTTTGTGCTCCCTCTATTGGTCCCTGGTGTTAGTGTTCCCCTGTCTCGTCAGGTTAATCAGGTCCAGCTGTTTCCCCCATCTGTGTGTGATTTCCCAGTGTCTCTTTGTGTATTTATAGCGTGTGATTTCCTCTGCTCCTCGTCGCGTCGTCTGTGTTCCTACCTGTGTTCATCCTCTGTGTTACCCTGCGTACTCTGCATCTACCCTGTGAAATCCTCTGCGTGCTCTCCCTCTCGCCTGGTCCAGCCTTCGTGTCTGCATCCTCGCCTGGTCCAGCCTTCGTGTCTGCATCCTCGTCTGGTCCAGCCTTCGTGTCTGCACCCTCGTCTGGTCCAGCCTTCGTGTCTGCATCCTCGTCTGGTCCAGCCTTCGTGTCTGCATCCTCGTCTGGTCCAGCCTTCGTGTCTGCATCATCATCTCCGCCTGCTGCGGTCCCGGCTTCCGTGCCCTCAGCCTCGCCTGGCCCAGCCTCGTTTGGGTCTGGAGCTAAACGGCCGTTTTCTGGACCGCTGGCTAGGCTACTGGCCGAGCGCCGTCGCCTGACTGGCCGCCGTTGCCTTCCGCACGGCCGGCACCCGGACCGCCATCGCCTGAGTGGCCGCCGTTGCCTTCCGCACGGCCGGCCCCCGGACCGCCATCGCCTGTGTGGCCGCCGCTGCCTTCCGCACGGCCGGCCTCCTGAACTCTTTACGCGCCGCCGTTGCCTTCCGCACGGCCGGCCTCCTGAACTCTTTACGCGCCGCCGTTGCCTTCCGCACGGCCGGCCTCCTGAACTCTTTACGCGCCGCTGTTGCCTTCCGCACGGCCGGCCTCCTGAACTCTTTACGCGCCGCCGCTGCCTTCTTCGTGGACGGCCTCCTGAACTGTGCTTTGGACTCTGCTCCCCTGTGGGTTTTGTGTTCATCTTTGTTTTGGGACTCTGGGGCCTCCGTCCGTGGTCGTGGTCCGGTCCCTCCGTCCTGGGCCCCCTGCCGCCCGCCCGGATCTGGTGGTGTGTTTCTGTGGCTGTCGGGGGCCAGCCCTTGAGGGGGGGGTACTGTCATGGTCCTGCGACCATGACTCAGTGACTTTATGTTTATGTACTTATTGTTATTACTTTCATTATTATTCATGGCTGTTTTGGGATGGTTTGTGTTTGGGATTTTAGACACTGGGTTCTGGGTTTGTGCTCCCTCTATTGGTCCCTGGTGTTAGTGTTCCCCTGTCTCGTCAGGTTAATCAGGTCCAGCTGTTTCCCCCATCTGTGTGTGATTTCCCAGTGTCTCTTTGTGTATTTATAGCGTGTGATTTCCTCTGCTCCTCGTCGCGTCGTCTGTGTTCCTACCTGTGTTCATCCTCTGTGTTACCCTGCGTACTCTGCATCTACCCTGTGAAATCCTCTGCGTGCTCTCCCTGCTGTTCTCCCTTCGTGTTCAGGTTTGCCACTCCTTTGTGTAGTTTCACCCAGTTTAGTTCATCCGTAGTTCTGTTTTGCCATCTCCTCTTTATGTTTGTTATTATCAATAAATCACCCTCACACCTGAATGAGTGCTGCGCTTTGAGTCCTCCTTCCACTCTCCACACGGCCGCTGCCCCGGACCGTGACAGTACGACGCGACCACAACATGGACCCAGCAGCGCTTAATCCATCCAGGGAACTACAGGAAAATCTCATCGATGCCACACAGGAGCTGATCGACCTGTGGCTGGAAAGCCCGGGTGGCACGTCCCAGCGCGCTGTAGAGAGGCGGCTACAGCGTCTGGTGACTGGTCTCCCATGGCTTCTGGGCTCGCTTTGTTCGTGGGAGCGGGAGTTCCTCCTTCTGGACCTCGGTCTTCACCCCCCGTCTGCTTTTACTTCCGAGCAGTCCGAGGCGGTGAGCGAGCGACATGTTCTGGCTTCCCCAGATTCCGAGACTCTGCTTTCTGGGGCTATCCAGAGCGGGATGGGAGACTGTTCGGATCGCTTACCCACCTTTGTGGTAACGGACCCTTCGCAAGTGGGCGTGTACAGACCCTCTGTGAAACCGAGAGACTGTTTCTCTGCCGCTCCTTCTGAGCCAGGACTCTATCACCATTCTCCGGCTCAGTTCTGTGTCCAGCCACAAGCTTCCCAGTCTGTAGCTCAACCATTAGCCTCCCTTAAGCCACAATTTTCACACTGTTTTTCCACCGCCGTTTCTGAGCAGGGAGACAAACTGTTACATTACGGACCTGTTCCTCAACAGCTGGCAACATTAGTGACTGTTACTCACTCCGGGGCTTCCCCAGAGGCGGGGTTGCTGCCCTCGGCTTACTCTGGACCCCTGGTGGCCAAGATGCCAGCTGTGAACTGCACCGGGCTGTCACTGCCTGAGCAGGGTCAGTGCTCTGCGCAGCTGCAGCCCTCCGTATGTGTGCCAGAGGCCCACGTGCCTACTGGTTTTGTTTCATGTGTGCCAGAGGCCCACGTGCCTGCTGGTTTTGTTTCATGTGTGCCAGAGGCCCACGTGCCTACTGGCTTTGTTTCATGTGTGCCCCGGTGCCCACTGGTTCTGCGGCTGTTTTCGCTGGGGGGCCCGAGGAGCCCGTCCAGTCTCCCGCTTCGCCTGCTGGGGGGCCCGAGGAGCCCGTCCAGCCTCCTGCTTCGCCTGCTGGGGGGCCCGAGGAGCCCGTCCAGCCTCCTGTTTCGCCTGCTGGGGGGCCCGAGGAGCCCGTCCAGCCTCCTGCTTCGCCTGCTGGGGGGCCCGAGGATCCCGTCCGGCCACCTGTGGCTGCTTCTCCACCTGTGGCTGCTTCTCCACCTGTGGCTGCAGCGCCGCCTCCTGCAGTATCATCACCTGCAGCGCTACCACCTGCTACTGCCACGCCTCAGCCTGAAGCTTCAGCCTCGCCTGGTTCTGGTCCAGCTTCATCCTCACCTGGCCCAGCTTCAGCTTCAGCGTCTGCTTCGCCTAGCCCAGCTTCAGCTACAGCTTCATCCACGCCTGGCCCGGCTTCATCCTCGCCTGATTCTGGTCCAGCTTCATCCTCACCTGGCCCAGCTTCAGCTACAGCGTCAGCTTCGCCTGGCCCAGCTTCAGCTGCAGCTTCTTCATCGCCTGGCCCGGTTTCATCTTCGCCTGGCCCGGTTTCATCTTCGCCTGGCCCGGTTTCATCTTCATCTTCGTCTGGTCCGGCTTCATCTTCATCTTCGTCTGGTCCGGCTTCATCTTCGTCTGGTCCGGCTTCATCTTCATCTTCGTCTGGTCCGACTTCATCTTCGTCTGGTCCAGCTTCAGCTTCAACTTCGTCTGGTCCATCATCAGCATCATCAGCATCGTCTGGTCCAGCCTCCGTGTCTCCATCGTCTGGTCCAGCCTCCGTGTCTCCATCGCCTGGTCCAGCCTCCGTGTCTGCATCCTCGCCTGGTCCAGCCTTCGTGTCTGCATCCTCGTCTGGTCCAGCCTTCGTGTCTGCACCCTCGTCTGGTCCAGCCTTCGTGTCTGCATCCTCGTCTGGTCCAGCCTTCGTGTCTGCATCATCATCTCCGCCTGCTGCGGTCCCGGCTTCCGTGCCCTCAGCCTCGCCTGGCCCAGCCTCGTTTGGGTCTGGAGCTAAACGGCCGTTTTCTGGACCGCTGGCTAGGCTACTGGCCGAGCGCCGTCGCCTGACTGGCCGCCGTTGCCTTCCGCACGGCCGGCCCCCGGACCGCCATCGCCTGAGTGGCCGCCGTTGCCTTCCGCACGGCCGGCCCCCGGACCGCCATCGCCTGTGTGGCCGCCGCTGCCTTCCGCACGGCCGGCCTCCTGAACTCTTTACGCGCCGCCGTTGCCTTCCGCACGGCCGGCCTCCTGAACTCTTTACGCGCCGCCGTTGCCTTCCGCACGGCCGGCCTCCTGAACTCTTTACGCGCCGCCGCTGCCTTCTTCGTGGACGGCCTCCTGAACTGTGCTTTGGACTCTGCTCCCCTGTGGGTTTTGTGTTCATCTTTGTTTTGGGACTCTGGGGCCTCCGTCCGTGGTCGTGGTCCGGTCCCTCCGTCCTGGGCCCCCTGCCGCCCGCCCGGATCTGGTGGTGTGTTTCTGTGGCTGTCGGGGGCCAGCCCTTGAGGGGGGGGTACTGTCATGGTCCTGCGACCATGACTCAGTGACTTTATGTTTATGTACTTATTGTTATTACTTTCATTATTATTCATGGCTGTTTTGGGATGGTTTGTGTTTGGGATTTTAGACACTGGGTTCTGGGTTTGTGCTCCCTCTATTGGTCCCTGGTGTTAGTGTTCCCCTGTCTCGTCAGGTTAATCAGGTCCAGCTGTTTCCCCCATCTGTGTGTGATTTCCCAGTGTCTCTTTGTGTATTTATAGCGTGTGATTTCCTCTGCTCCTCGTCGCGTCGTCTGTGTTCCTACCTGTGTTCATCCTCTGTGTTACCCTGCGTACTCTGCATCTACCCTGTGAAATCCTCTGCGTGCTCTCCCTGCTGTTCTCCCTTCGTGTTCAGGTTTGCCACTCCTTTGTGTAGTTTCACCCAGTTTAGTTCATCCGTAGTTCTGTTTTGCCATCTCCTCTTTATGTTTGTTATTATCAATAAATCACCCTCACACCTGAATGAGTGCTGCGCTTTGAGTCCTCCTTCCACTCTCCACACGGCCGCTGCCCCGGACCGTGACAGTATTATTAAAATCCAAAATTCTAGTTGATTTTTGTGAAAATAGCTATTCAGACTTATTACTGTATGAAATGATTGTTTTTTTTAAATGAAATGTTTTAAATATTAGTATAGGTATACTGAAATATTAATATAAGTATTAAAGATATTGGCTCACACAGAATGATTCTGCAAGTTTTATGTGATTTGTTTACCGTTTTCTTCTTGTCATTCATTTACATGTTTGTTCAGGCAGCTTGTGTCACTTCCAGTTAAGGAAAAAAGCTTTATTGGCAAGAGGACAAGGTCATTACATCAATAAATAACCAAAAGGAAACAAAAAGACTCAAACTAGCACAACCATTATGAAATGTTCAGTGGTCTAGGCCAGCGGTCCCCAACCTTTTTTGCGCCACGGACCGGTTTATGCCCGACAATATTTTTACGGACCGGCCTTTAAGGTGTCGCGGATAAATACAACAAAATAAAACTAGTACCGGTACCGAAAAAAGAAGATTTATTCATAACACACGTGAAAAGACCCAGGAAAACCGAGTAAATGATAAAAACGATAACAAAATAACGCTGAAAACCGATAAAAACCCTGAAAACTATACATTTCACACCTGAGCCTCAACTCTCATGGCCCGGTACCAAACGACTCACGGACCGGTACTGGTCTGAGGCCCGGGGGTTGGGGACCGCTGGTGACATCATTATGATTTTTATATTTTATGATATATAATATAAAATATATAATATCGTAATTATCTCATAAGAGAAGCAGCAATTAGGAGAGCAGCAGTAAGAGAAAATAGCTTGATGTATTAATATAGTTTTTTAGGAAAGGCAACTGTGGCCAATTGCTACTGTTTTCTTGGATTTTGTGAAGCACTTTGGTGTACCTCTGGTTTTAAATGTGCAATACAAATAAAGTTGTATTGTATTGTATTGTATTGTATTGTACAGTGTCCAGACTTAAACCCCGTAGAGTTTGGGATGGACTGGACAGAGTGAAAGCAAAGTAATCTGCAAGTGCTACACATTTATGGGAACATCTGTAACAGATGTGGGAAGAACTCTCTGAAGAATATTTGATTTCTATTGTAGAAAGAATGCCACAGGTTTGTTCAGCTGTTATATCTGCCGAAGGTGCTACTTTGATAAGTCAAAAGTTTAAAAAATACATTTTGGTCTTTAAATTAATTCCATGATTTCTCTTTCAACTCCAATTGCTTTTTTTGTACTATACTTTCATTTTAGAGTGCAATGAGACAATAAACAGCATAATTTTCAATAATAAACTAGAAAATTGGGGTGTTCTAAACCTTTAGACCTGCTGTGTACATAAGGTATGTATAAAGGGGCCATGAAAAGGGAAATATGCTGTGTAAAAAGAAGATTATGCAATTCTTGTACACGGTTTTCATGCTTCATATAATAGCTTCCTCCGTGAATGGAAATCTTAAATATTACTGGCATAAAGTATATAATTTTTTTACTTACCTTAAATGAAAGGTTAATTTACTTTTGTTTGTCTGTGACCATTATCAGATTCATCTTAATCCAGTCACGTCAGCTTAGGATTCATGTGCTGATTTAGCTGCATTACATTCAGTCTGTATTTAGATCAAATGGGGAAGTGACAACCAGATTGAATCAGCTTCCATATGAGTGAGGAGGTGGAATAAATGACTAACTTTTTGTCTCTGCTTCCCATTGCAATCAAATTCATTTCCAAATGAGGTTTGTGGTCTGTTTATTGTGCCACTTACGTAAATGTGTAACGTTCACATGTTCAGGACTGTGAAAATCTGGAAAAGGTGAGGAAGAGTCTAAGGTAGAGATTTATAAAAACCAAAACATATTGATGTATGAGGATTTTAAGGAAGAGTTTGTGCATGTACAATTTTACTACAAAGGTTTCAAAAGGATGCAAAGTGCATTAATAAAGTATGGATGACATATAAGAGTACAATACACTAGATTTAAAAAAACATACTCAAAAGAAAAAATCTGATTGCCTAAAGGAAAACAAAGTACAAAAATGCCTGATATGGTTTCTTTAATTGCTATTCCTAAAAGCACACAACTCTCCAAAATCACCAGACCCCTTACATGAAAGTTAAGTTGCTCTACAGTTTATTCCAGATTCAAATGTTTATACTCCATGCATATAGTGTGTTTGAAATCGATCATTCCAGGTGTATGAAGACAGTCTGTTGCAGGTCGGGTCAATAAAGTCCAATAAATAAATAAATATTTTTTTATTCTCCCTTTCTCTTTCTACCGTATTCACCCAGTGGAGTGAATCTTATATCAATATGAATATTATGTCACAGTCCTCCATTCCTCTCTGTGTTGTCTAGGTTTGTGTTTTTCTATCTCTCTTTTACACACGCCTCTCCTCCTGGGTGTTACTCATTTACAGGGTCCTTGACCAACACACTTGAAGGCAGCTGGCTTACCTGTAATTCATTGTCCTGGATTACCCTGCCTACTACTTAAGGTGATGGCAGAGTGATATTCTCCGCTGGATTGTTGTACTTACCTCTGTTAGTGTCAGCTGGCCTTGTGATTCCTGTTTTCTCTCTACATGTTTCCTTTCCATGTACAGAACTTCCTGGACCCTTCCCTGTTTCCCTCCGAACCCCCATCGAGTGAGTGTGAGTGGACCTCTGTGGATTGTGAAGTGCTAGTGTGAAGAGGAGTTTAATTGTGTTTGCCTTTTTCCCCTTGTACCTCCTTGGATTCCCTGGAGCCCCTCTCACCCCCAACACTGTATATATTTATATATCTCACCTGGTGGCATTGTGTAAATAAACCTCTTTTGATTGCACTATTTAGAGTCCTGTGTTTGATTCCTGCCTTTGTGATTGTGACACATTAAAAGTTATACAAGAGGAGAGTCGGATTAGCCAGGATTAACAAATGTTCACAATCAGTCTTCTTTATGTAAAGTAATGACATGCCTTCCAACAATGCCCATATTGAGGCCATTTTCTCCATTCCTGTCTTGGCCTGGTCAGAGAGCTCATAGAGGCAGGGCCACTTTCTTTTCTCCTGGCTAAGCAGAAGAACAGATCACAGACTGAACATTTTTTCAGCTCTTTCAGGTAGAAAAATGTTAAAAGTATCAATTAATTATTATATAAAATCAAAAGATGTATATATGACTTTTATGTCAGAAGAGAATGCAGTTGCTGTCCACCTAACAGCGTACTTGGATAAACATAACATCTATGACCGTTTCTGTTTCAAATGCTGCACTAATGAATTAGACCAACTATTCACTTTAGCTAAAGTTATTAAGTTAGCTAAAGAGTTGGGATGCTGTGTAAGACATAAATAAAGCTAAAATACAAAGGTTTGGACACTGTTATGCATGTTTCCCTACTGTAGGGGTCTCTACAAGCATACAGGGCTCTGAGAGGGTACAAGATGACAACTCTGGAATTCTACTAGAAACAGTCGATCATATTTGTTTGTCGAAGCTGAATTCAGTGCAAACTACGCTAAATTAGCATTTTTAGCTAACAGCTACAATAAGCATAAAAGTTACTGTATGGCTATCATTTGTTAACATGACGCTTGTTCTTATACATGTAATACATTTATTACCAACCTGAGAGTTTATCTGCTGGTCATTCGACATGACGAATGACTTCTGAAGTCCGTGCCCCCTAGCTTTGTGGAGTCTTTCATAAACTTTTCATGATGCCAACAGACTCAATAAATGTAAATAATAAATATCTCATAATTAGCTTCACATATTTGTGTTTTATACTTTATTGCACATAGTTAATCATTGTAGAGTAGTATTAGAAGTAGATTGCTACACTCAGATACTAACAGACACAAATAGAGAGGAGCTCCCTTCTCTAATGAATTTGCGGGTTAGGGTCTGTCTCACTAGTGAAGGCACCAGAAGGTAAACATGGTCATAAATTTTGGGATTGGAGAAGCTCTTTCTCTCTTTCTGCAAGTCTGACCGAAAGCCACTTGAAGTGGCATCTCCAAATAAGGAGATGCTCAGAAAATTACAGAAGAAGAAATGTGAGCTGACATCAGACCTAAGGCCACCCTAAACTGTTTCGACCAATCATGTTAACATTATCCTTATCAAACATAATAAAAAAATTTTTACTGCCTGGGTGCAGCAGCCTTTTGTCTCTGTGCCGGAGAGAGGAGGTCTATAGCGCCATGTAAAACCAGTTTTTGATAATAAATTGCGAAAACTTATAATTGGAGCATATTTGTCTTCTCTCTCACAAAAACCTCTACACATAGTAACCTATATACTCGATGGTCACGATAAAGCCATTTTAACCACTGTACGTGGAAAAACTCACAATACATTGGACTAGTCATTAAATTTTCCTAGAAAAACAGTGAGCGGCTGCCTAACTAATCAATTGGTGTTAGCTGCAACGGCGGCCTCTGGAAATTACAGCAAGGACTGCACTGGATTCAAGGTTGGAGACTTCGTTCTACAGTTTGCAGCTGCCTGGGAGGAGGCTTACTGCATTTCTTCCTGTGTGACAGACAGTGCGGCAGGGAAGAGGACTCCTCTTGGATTTGACCAGATTCCTCCTCAGAAGAGAGGCGCCAGTTTATACTTTTTTTTCAGGGCCACTGGCTCCCCCGACCACAGCGATCCAGGCCTGCAACCATATCGGACGTGGCGATTCTGGGTTGGTTTGTGTGTGTCTGTGTGTGTGGTGGTGGCCCATTAAACTAAAGTGGTGAATTAAATCACAAGTTACTTTGGGACTTTATTCTACTTATTCTATTTTCGAAACTGAAGGTGACTAATTGATTTAATTATTTTTTTTGCTTGTTACTCAGTTAACAAATTTAATTCAACTTGAAGATCTTGTTGCAATTGAATGTTTTCTATTCCCAGATAAGTTTTTAGTAAGTAGTTATTGTGTGATTAGAGTGGGAAAAGGGAAACACTGAACTTCCAAGCAAAGTGAGAAAAGCTTCTGAAAAGAAAGGGAACGCCTAAAAAAATTATATGTATATAGAAACAGGAACCGATAACAAAATTAGCAGGTAAGATATAGCGATGGGAATTCCGGCTCGTTTTAGAGAACCGGCTCTTTTTAGTGAGCCGGTTCTCTAAAAAGAGCCAGATGTAACAGTGTTGGCTTCTTAGGGCTCCCAAGCGGCTCTTCAGGTTGTTTTGTTGTTTTAATTAATTTATTATCAACAACAATAGAATATTATGCACAAAATGAATTACTAATGTAAAAATGTTTTTTGTTTATTTATATATGTTTATTATATAAATATGCTTTTATTTATTTACTCCACATAACATAATGAAATACAAAAAACAACTATCCATCCATCCATCCATCCATTCGCTTCCGCTTATCCTTTTCAGGGTCGTGGGGGGCGCTGGAGCCTATCTCAGCTGTCATAGGGCGAAAGGCGGGGTACACCCTGGACAGGTCGCCAGTCTGTCGCAGGGCTAACACATAGGAACAGACAACCATTCACACTCACATTCACACCTAGTGACAATTTGGATTAATCAATTAACCTATCCCCACAAGCTGCATGTCTTTGGACGGTGGGAGGAAGCCGGAGTACCCGGAGAGAACCCACGCAAACACGGGGAGAACATGCAAACTCCACACAGAAAGACCCCGGCCTGATGTTGGAATTGAACTCAGGACCTTCTTGCTGTGCGGCAATAGTGCTAACCACCGTGCTGCCCCAAAAAACAACTATTTACAGTTAAACTTTGAACTATTTAAATTTTCAGCCTTTTCTTTTAAACAAATTTAAAGTGAAACAACACAAAACACTGGAAACCACAACACAATAAAATATAGATTAAATTATGCAAAGCAAAAAGAAAAAACTGAAGACCCAGATCTTTAATTTAGGTAAAGGTTTGCATTCAGATGCATGATGCTGTAGATACTGCAGCAGAAGCAGCAGCAGCAGCAGCAGCAGCAGTTGCAGTAGACACACTGGCACCTTCATTAATATCACACTCAACTGACTGTGTTTTATCTTCCCATTGCACTGATGGGTGGACAGTTCTCAGGTACCTGTGCAGTTTGTTTGTGAAGCCTATATGATATTCTTTTCTTGTAGACTCTACACTCTGCCTTTGTAATGTCAGTAGAATTGAAATGGTTCCAGATTTTGCATCACTCATTTTCTTTACTATACCTTTCTAATATTGTTTCTTGTTGTTGCCTCTGGCTCTCTCTCTCCCTCTGTTCATGTGCTAATGCTGCTATTAGTGTAACTATCGCCCCTCCCCCCTCTGCTCAGCACAAACAAAAAAACAAACACATATTGATCAGTGTGGCATGAAGCGAAAAAAGTGTGAGAGAAAGAAAAAAATAAAGCAGTTCCAAAAGCCGTTTTGTTCGCGACCGACCCATCACTAGTAAGATAAAGTAAAACGTACTCTAGGCGGGCCTAGCTACTTCAGGGTCGCTACATTAGGATGATTGGTTTTTGCTCTAGATTAAAGAATGGCAGTTGATCAAATTAATTTTCATCAATAATGCTTTTACCTCATCATTTGCATCAAACATTTGTTTTATCATTTACTGCACATAGTTATGTTTAGACTGCTACCCTCACCCACTAACAGCCATAAACAGAGAGAAGCCTTCTTTTCTGTGGAATGTGTGATGAGCAAGGTCTGCCTGAACTGGTGATGGCACCAGAAGGTACAAAACCTTGAGGCCCACTCTGCTAGAGGAAACTCGGCTGTTAATTTCTGTGGTTAGAGAAGCTCTTTCTCTCCCTTTTCTTTTCCTCGCTCCCTTCGCTATCTCTTTATGCAGATCTGAGCAGAGGGTAAGAGGTGGTTGCCATGGTAAAGGGAGCGTTGCCTGCAAGAGAGTCATCTCTAAATAAGGAGATCCAGAGAGGTGCAAAAGAAGAAACACAAGCTCATATCAGACCACCCTCAACTGTTCAGACCTAGGGTTGCCAACTCCCCGAAAAATAAATAAGGGACACCTCGTGGCCAGGGCCGGGCGACCCAGTTGTCTTCACCCTTCCCAGTGTGGTGAATTTTTAGCTCTTTTTTTGTGTGAAATTATTTTTTTAACCATTTGACTTGAAGTTGATTTAAGTAGATGCATATTCTATTCTTTGTGATATGACCATATGGGAAACAAGTGATCATTTAGCCATTTATTTTTAGCTCAAAATGACAACATTAACACAGTAAAACAGGTCTCTTTCTTAAACTGTCATGCTTACCTTTTGAGAATATAAGTAAATCTTTCTTTAAAAGAACTCTGTCCTGCTTAACTTAAAATAATAGAAAACAATAGAAGGAAAAATATTCTTGTAACAGTGCACATTTAGTGCATTTAGTACAATTGGCTTCAGTTGAGGTATTATTTCAGACGCTCATCAGCTGCTCCTGTTTCTAAACCAGCTTGTTCCCATGATTATGCATCTTAACTCATCATCATTATTCATCTATGTATTACTTTTATGTATTAGTGATCTATTTGTTGTAATCATCTATCCTTGCAGTTGTTTATTACACAAAATAAGTTATATTATCACACTTCTGGCCACATAGCGCTGATATTCACTGCACATGCCCATATTAACTTTTTCCAGCCAGGTGTTTTCCTTTTCCCATTCTTCCCTTTCTCTGAGGGGAACAAACATTGCTGCTCTAATGCTGGGCTTACACTGTGCGATTTTTGGCCCATTTTGAGCCGATTTTTGAGTCGTGCGACCGTTTTGGTGATCGGACCGATTTTGGCCTTCATCGTGCATCGTGTAGTATACGTGGGGTAACGAGAAGTGATTAACACCTCACAACCAGCTCCCGATCATCAATCGCTCGTGAGGGTCTCACCGACTGCAGCCGCTCAAACTGCTCACGCGCAAACACGTAAACGTCGGTGAAAAACACGAAATAGCACAGCAGTGCAGCGTGTGATCTGGACACAAGCGATGGAGGCACAACTTGTAGAACTTTGGAAAGCTCATCCGAGCCTTTTCGATGTGGCATCACAAAATTATCACGACCACAACAACCGTGAAAATAGTTGGATCTACACTGCTGCTCAATCACAGCTGCCTGATCAGTGTTTTTCATTAGCAATTTAGCAAAGTTGATGGTGGTGTGCGTGTGTGTGTGAGTGAAAGACAGAGAGAGAGAGAGCGAGAGACAGATCTTCTGTTATAACCTTCATGTTATGGAGGCACAGTGTGAGCTCTCAGGTCGCATCAGAGCATCGGGCGGTATAGTGTGAGACCCTGCATCGTGACCTACCAACTTCTAACCCCTGCGAGTCAATCGTGCAGTTTGAGCAGGAGCTGAATAATGTGACTGAAAAAAATCGCACAGTGTTTGCCCAGCATTAGGTTTACTGTCATCCGAGACTTGCACCGCAGTGTCGGCGTTGGTTTCCCTGTTGGCCATGCTTCTTGTTGTGGTCATCTGTTGTCTTCCGGTATTTTCTCCGCAAGCGACCTTTCCTCGACCAATGAGATGAGCGGTAATCTGAATTGTCATACTCAAATTGTCATAAGTGTGCTGTCAGCTCATTGGTCACAAAGCAGGAGAGGGGCTGGGAATTATGTTTTCAAACAAAGCGTTAATTCCATTAACATTTATAGACTACTTTTGATTCTCACTGTATTACGGGACAAAGTGCGTCCCTTATTAGCTCAATACGGGACGTGTACTTTTGTTTCTAAATACGGGACGATTCCGTTTTTTAAGGGACGGTTGGCAACCCTATTCAGACCAGTCACATGATGTTAACCTGATGTTTCTGTGACATGCAATAAAAGTCTTTACATCCTGGGTGCTTTGTCTCTAAACCTCTTTGTCTCTAATAAAAAGTGAAATCTAATTATTTTGAGCATATTTGTCCTCACTCATGGAAAAAACCCAACACAACTGGAATAAGTGATCCTTTCTTATATTTATTTTTCTAAAGAATTAATGAGGATTTTTGACCTGTTTTAAAAAGCCTCTGTATAAATTGTATAATATTTAAGTAAGACTTTGAATTGGAAAATGATTTGCACTGTTTAGATTCTATTTGGTGTTATTTGGCAAGGTTTTGATGTGGGTCTAGTGGTATTTCCGTAGTTAAGGACAGATTTTATGTAACTGAATATGTTAATTGTTTAATAATTTATTATTGTTTAATAAAACATACATTAAACCCACAAATAAATGCAAAGTGGAAGCTAAAAATAACGAGAACGTCTGTCTCTAACAGTTTCTTTTCTCGGCTCTTGTAGTTATTATCGGTGCCATGATTTTCATTTCAAGCAGACTGTGCTGTTACTAATATGCTGATCATAAAATGACACACTGTCTCATCTCAGTGGAGTATGTGAGGAATAAAGAGCATGCGATACTACACAAACAGCTTGTATTGACATGCGTTATAACCTCAGGATAAAAATGCTCGGAAACTCAAGTGCCAGTTTTAGGACGTTTACTGACCACTTTTAGAAACAACCACAGCTAGTCGCACACATACAGGAAAACTGTCCCACCCATAACAATCCGGCAGGGAGAACCCTGAAAAACCTCTGAAGGTTCCAGGGTGCAACGCCCCCAAACATACATTAACAGCAACACTGTCTATAACAACATGAATGCTCTTAAAGTGAAGTAATTTACTAGCCATCTCATGATAACTGGTTTTGTTGGGTCTGCCTATTTTGCAAACGCTCATATGGGTTGTATTTGACTGTAGGAAAAAATCTTTGTTTGGACCAGAAAACCTGTTAAATTAAAATTCCTGATATATTATAGAGGAAAGTACACGTCAGGTGGATTTTTTTCCTTGTCTGAATGATTCTACATACAGTGACCCAGAGAGAAGTTATGGAAACTCCAGAACGATCAAAAGGTTTTTATGACTGAACAAACATCAGCCAAGTCATGTTTTTATACAGATCATTTGATAACTCTTTAAATCAGATAGTTAGTATTCAAAATTCAGTTGCTGGGCAACCTTTATTAAATCATAAAATTCTCAGGCTAAGCCAAGTGAGGCATATAGGTTGTGAATTTGTGTTAGAAGATTTATGCAAGATAGATTTCACTCAGAAAACACGTAGTCGCTGAAAACAGACTCAGTCAGCATTTATTAGCTTTTATTGAAATGACCACATACAGCACTGGCACTTCACTGGTCTAAGTCTTTATTCTGCTCTCCAATTATTGACACATTAGTGCCCTCGTGTTTATCTAGTCTTGTACATAAAAGCAAGTCGGCAAATGTATCACACCATGTTCACACTTCTGACGCATTCTCAGTGTCCCAACAGGTCTTCCTCTGGTACACATAAACTCGATTTCATCACCATGTTCTGAATACAGTTTATCATCTCTTGAAAATCTGAACTGAATATTATGTCTGTTCATGTCGTCTCTATTCACAGTGCAGGCTTCTGTAAGACATAAAAGATAAACAGTCTTTTAATGTTAGTAAAATACATGAATGTACAGAATATTGTGTTCTGTAAAGGACTCTGTGGCTACCAATAAAATTGATTTTCTCCTGCCTAATTCTAAATTGTGGTCAAACACTGGAATGGTACACAGATGATCTACTGTTGCTGTTGCTCTTGTGGGGTGATTACATTCACTGTTAATTTTATGTAATATTTCTGTGACTATTTTACATGCTGAAGTCCTGTCCATCCCAGCCTGACTCCTCTCAGCCTCACTACAGTACTAGACACTTTAATACCCACCTGCACAATGTACATTTTTCAGATGTTTCAATTTGAAATTTCCAGATTGTCTTATTTTATTTAATTCACTTTTATGGTTATATGTATATATGTTCTCTCTTTTTGCATGTACATAATGTTCTCTCTCTCTTTTTGCACAGTCGAGGAGCGTGTCAGGATACATTTCACTGCGTGGTGTGCTCGTATAACTATGCGTGTGACAAGGGCTCTGTACTATAATTCAACTTCATCATGTCTATTTTATAATATCACCTGAAGTCAACAGGAAAAAAATTAAAGAAGGTCTTACTGGAGCTCATCATGGAAAAACATAAAAAATGTTTGTCAGTAAACTTCAGACCCTACTATCCACACAGTGAGAAATGATTTTGTACCTGTTGATTTCTTATGTCAAACACAACATGCTCCAAAAAATCTATCACAGTGTTTTAAATGCGTGCGGTGTACACCACCACAGTGGACTTTAAACTGAACATTTAAGATGTTTATTGAAGGGCTTCAACAAAGTAATGCATTCACTGTTTGTGAATAACATATTTAATTTCATATTTTATACATAGTTTCTCATCTTGAGAGGCTCACAAGCAGTCGTGTATATTTGTGTATATATGGGTCACACCTCTGGAATTAAACAAAATTAAAAAACAGAAACCAAAATGACTTTTTACGTTTCTCTTCACAGAATGAAATATAAAGAAAACTTTTACTTACGGAGGCATCTAATCTCTCCAGTCCATTCACCACGATTACATGTTTTGAACGGTCCACCCTTCATGACGTAATAACGCTGACAGATATATTCAACCTTTTCATTATGTTGGTACAGCTGTTTAGTACTTGTTTTGGTGTCTCCATCTGAAAGAGGTGGTGGCTTCCCACAACCCTGGGCACCTGCAAAAGTGTGAGCAATGGAGAAAAAAAAAAGTTTAGACAACATTTAGTCACAAAAATTTTTTAGTCACGTTTTTATGTTCATATACCATCACATATTATTTTACATTTCAGGTGAAGTTTTCATCATGCAATCCGAGTGCAGATCACAGCCTTTAAGACTGCTTTGTCATCCTATATATGTAGTTCTGTTATGCTTAGAAAGTGGTCAGCACTCTTTGTAACTAATGATAAACTGTGTTGTACTGGTATCAAACTCATGTTGCTGTTGAAATGATCTGCTTCTTTGATATATTCATCTACTACCCTCTCCCACATCTTACAGATCCTATCCTTTTAATTGTTTTAATCATTTTATTGTGAAAAAACAAATTTTTTTTTTTTAAAGTTCAAACTCTTCTATGGTTCGTGTGTGCTCATCAGGTTCTCACATTTCCTCTGACATGTCCATAGCATGTTGTATTTCCCTGTTCCTCCATGTAACCCATGTTAACTGGTGATGAAATGTGTGATGTCTGTGGCAATGATAGAGGGCCACTTAAAAACACTGAAATCGTGAAAAGGCAAACCTGACATTAAATCTCTCAAAGTGTGACTCAAAGACTGCAATAGTGTATCTAGGAGAAGTAGTGGGTGGTGAACAAGTGAAACCCATCCACTTAAGAACTGAAGCCATTGTGATGTTCTCAGAGCTGCAGCACAGTTTGGGGATGGTGGGTTATTACAGAGGTTTCTAAAAAAACGAATTCTTCTTGTTCGTATTAATATTATTATTTAATGATATAACTGCAACTAACCCTGAAGTCTACATTGTGGTGTGTTCAGGTATAATCTTAAATGCACCACATTTCAAACAGTTTTGAGCTACTGTCTGTGTTAGTGAAAACAACTTTTCAGCGTCACACTTAACCAACTTCTCAGATTTAATAAACTTGTCAAACTGGTTCCAGCGGCCCTCCACTGGCTGTTTGTTTACTTAGAACATATTTAAAAACTTTGTGTGCACCAAAAGGGAAATGTAACTCACGGCGGCATCTCATCTCTCCAACCCAATCACCATCGACACAGGTTTTGAACGTCCCACCCTCCATGCCGTAGTCTCTGTCACACACATATTCGACCTTTTCATTGTGTCTGTACGTGTTTCTAGTCGCTGTTTTGGTCTGTCCACCTGAAAGACGTGGTGGCGTCCTACATTGCTGGGCAGCTAAAAATTGTGGGCAATAACAGAGGAAAAACCAACATTAGATAATATTTTGTCACAATAATCACATTTTCACTCTGACCTGCTGTCATGCATCATTTTTCATTTGAAGTGAAATATTTGTCATACACCCTGTGCATCACTCTCCTTTACCTTAACACTGTGTGGCCATGTGTGACAAAGAATTAACCAGAAACAATGTTCACACAAACTAATTAGCACAAGAGCAGATCAGGCAGAGGACATTTTACTGATAACCTGAAATGTGTTTTTGCCTCAAAACCAACTATTAATTTCTGGTTTAAAGTGTGTGTAACTTACACTCATTCACACGACACCCCAAGAAATACCAAAAACAGCAATAGCAATCTTTTTCCATCCTTTGTACTGATAAACAGTAAGATCACAAGAGGACAAGTGTTGTACCTTCACATGTGGGAAGAGGATTGCTCCACTGTCCATTTTCCAAACATTCAAGCGTTGCATTCCCTTTGATGATGTGATTACTGTTTTCACAAGCAAATGTTAAATGTTGTCCTTTTTTCATTTGATCGTCTGTTACATCTGTGGTGATTGTTAGACCTGCTGGTGTTTCAGGGACTCTACATTTCTCTGTTTTGAAAAAGAGAATCTGTTTTATTGTGAGGTTTACATTATAAACATGAAACCAAATCAGATTCAAAGTAATAAGACACTTTCTCACTACATTTTCAAACTAAGCAAGTTTTCCCTTTAAATATTTATTATTAATAGGCATTCAGTTTCTCATTGCTGTAATTAAGAAGTAATAAATGTCCAGTCTTTTAAGAAGTCAGAAAAGAATGGTAATTATTTTAAAAGTGATTAAAGGGAAGAATAATTGTCTAAACCTACAAACTGCACCACATGGGGGTGTTTGTATGAAAACTGCATTTTTTTTTTATGTCTCCTTACCTTCACATTCTATTGCTTTAGCCCACTTGCCATGTTGGCACGTTGCAGTGCCAATAATTCCTGCTCTATTCTTACACTGATATTCAATGATCTCTCCAGTCATGTATTTCTTTTTCTCTGCTCTGAAGTCCAGAGACTCATCCATAAGCTGGTCACAGTACACTGAAAATACATAATAGTATTGTCAATATTATATACATTGTTACATACATTATTGATTTGACCAATAGTGCTGAAAATGAAGATAATGGCAGGTGTGTAAACCGAGGTACACATGCAGACTGTTCTAAGGCAAAAAAACAAAAACCAAACTAAAACAGTATATTTAAGGTTAGTTAAAGATTGTGCCTTTGGTACAATGTTGGGTTATATTATTTCCATTGTTTCGTCCCTCAAAGGACTACAGTCTTTCTCTACCCTTAATGAAGGGTGGGGAAAGAAAGATGAATAAAGATGAAATATGTCAGCAGGCAGAATGACAGACAGCAGTGTTTTTAACAGTTTTAAAGCTTATTCACAGCAATATTTTATTTTTATGTACGTACGTATACACTGAATATTGAGCTCCTTCCATTCCCCAGCTGTGCATTTAAGTGTGGCGTTCCCCTCTATTGTGTACTTATCACGACACTGATAAGTTACTTCAGAGCCAGATGGGTATTGCTTCCGATAACAAGTTGTAATAACAGCATTTTCAACTTTGGGTGGAGGGCTGCAGTTATCATGATTAGCTGTAAGACATCACAACATGTACACTATTAATTTACACTCTGTAATCTTTTCATAAAAACATGCATCAAAATAATGCTTGAGGTGACTCACATTTACAGATATCATCAAGTGATCCATTTAAATCCCATCGTCCGTCACGACAGGTTAATTCCTCAATCTTAGCAGAGTATCCTTCATTGCAATCAATGAATATCATTTCTTGGGTCTGTCCGTGTTGTTCAGTATTCCCTAGTATTCCTTCCCCATTAGGAATCTCAGGAGCTTCTCGACACTTTTGTTCCTCTAAGGTGGATATGATTACAAACAATCAGGCAAAATATTACAGATGGATGAAATCCATTTCCATATTTAAAAATGTGATCAGAATAAGCAATGGAAGAAACTCTGTATGAATGCACTTATTGTAAGATATTACAGAAAATATTTTCACACCAGTTTTCTTAAACATAACTGCAGATAAAACTCAAATGTTAAAAAGATGTTTAAAACAGATTTCAAAACTTATATTTTTCTACCTAAACATCTTATACTCCCCATCTTGACATTGGTATTGAACAAGTCACTGTGTTTGCTTCAAGCTAATAACAGAAGATACTTTAATTAGAAACTTTAATTACCAATACAGCTTTCAACTCCTGACCAAACACCGTGCACACATGTGGCTTCACCCCACCAGCCTTTGCTGAGAGGTTTGTAACCATCCTCACACCTGAAGTAAAGTTTGTCACCATGTTGCCAAACTTTAAGTCTGCGGTCAAAACTCGTTGTTGGACATCCTGTTATAGCTATCAGAAAGACAGATATTACATTTAGATATTATCACAGAGCAGTCAGAATACATTCTTGTGTTATTAGTAGTGATTCATAGATAACATTATTCAACTATCTTTGGACTAGGCTTAAATATCCTTAATACTACTGAATAGACTGTGTAATGTCTGTTATTAAGTGACTAGCATTGAATCCTGCTGACTTTGGCAAACCTCCATTTCGTGTGCAGACTCAGGGAAGCAGAGGGAGCTCTTTGATAAGAGTAACATGCATTGCTTCACAAAAGAAAAATGTTTGTGGAGCTCATCAAGGAATCTAAAGACAAAGATAGACTAAAGATAGACTTCTGTCAGAGGGCCCGGTGGCGCCAGTGTCCGGCAGCCTCGCCTCTGTCAGTGCGCCCCAGGGTGGCTGTGGCTACAATGTAGGTTGCAATCACCAGTGTGTGAATGTGTGTGTGAATGGGTGGATGACTGAATGTGTAAAGTGCTTTGGTGTCCTTACGGACTAGTAAAGCGCTATACAAATACAGATCATTTACCATTCTGTAAAACCAGATGCTTTTCTGCAAGTTCCCCGATTTGAGAGAATTCATGTTGACTGAACTTTCATATTAGCTTCACTTTTCAGTCCTGAAAGCAATGCTCACCTTTTATATACAGTTTATACATTTGTCTTTTGTCATCAGTTGTTTACAACATTTATATTTGTCATGAAAAACAGTAGTCCTTGAATAACTGAATAAATGTATCCTTTTAAGTTTATTGCATTTTCTTACCTGTACATTCATTAGACCTATCCCAGCCATCTTCTCTACAGGTTAGAGTGAAACTTCCTTCATAACCTCTCTTGCAGTTATACTGGACACGATCGTTGTACCTGTATTCAGCCTGAATTTTTCCAGTAATATCTGCATTATTAAACTGTTGCCTCCTGCATTTTATCTCTGAAAGGAACAAAACCACATTTATTAAGCTTCTGCATTTACTTTGATTCAGATAATTTTGTCATGTAAAACATTCAGATACTTTCATATAATCTTTTAAGTAAAAGCAGCAGCTCCCCAGTGTAAATGTGATTCCATTTAACAGTTCTGTATTTTATATTTGAATATGTTCAGTCAAAGGACAAAAAAAATGTTCAGTTGTGGATTCAACATCCAGCTGAAAGTTGTTGTGGCAGTAGAAATGTTTCTTGCAGTCTGTACAGAAAATAGTATCCAGTGAGTATTTGTACACTCTTTCGGTTAGTGCTTGGTTAGTACACAAATAAACAAAAAAATGAATGTTATTACCATTTTCTCTCACTATGAACTATCACACAGAGTCTCTAAAATTTATATTGCTGGTTTGTAAGATTTTACTCTATGACTGAATGATCCTTTGAGGCTTCTGTTTGACCAAAGACACTCTGCATTTCTCTCCTGTTTTCTCAAATATGGACTAATATTAAAGAAATTAAAAACGATCATGTCAGAATTAGAAGAAAAGTGAACTAAACTCCACCATACCTTCACAAAGTGGATTTGGTTCCCATCCATCTCTGGTGCATGTGGCCCGAGTGACGCCATCTTTCCTCTTGTATCCTGATATACATGTGTACCTGACAGTATCACCCAATTTCTTTGTCTCATCACGCCAAGACGCCTCCCAGCGGGACAAAAGTCTATCTTGTGGACGGATACATGTAACCTCTGTAAAGAAAGAAAGACTGGATAATCTTCAAAAAAATTGTTCATCATCCTCATGGCTGATTGAACTACATGAAAGCAAAGAACAGTGAGCTTAGAATATGTGTCTAAAGCTTTTGTAGTTTTATACCTTGACATACTGGTCTAACAGACCACTGTCCATCCTCATTGCAAGTAGTCTCAACTGAGCGCGTGCGGGTTCTCCAAATCCAGTATCTCTCCTCACATGTAACTGTTACCTTTTCACCAGGTGAAAACCTACTTCTATAAGCAGGTTCATATGTGGTTCCTTGGAGTGGTGGCAGTGTCAGCTCACATTTTATTTCTGCATATGATGGGAAATGCAGCACATGAGTTAGTGTGTTGTACCAAGACAGAGCAATACCATAACATCCAAACATCCAGCTCCAGATCTCACTAGTCAGTGGCATTTAATGTATAAACTGTATGTAATTTATGTTTACCTTCACATTCAGGTGTGGGGATCCACTCTGCTCTGTCTCCTGTCTTTGTGCACCTTGAAGGTAATTCTTGAGCACGTTTATGTTGAAGATTGCATTCAAAGTTTAGGATTTCACGTTCATTGTACTCTTTGATATCTCCAAGTACAAAACCATTTTCAATCCTCGGTGGTTCACATTTTACAACTGTTGAAGGATAAAGTCAGAGTCAGGAATAAAACTACAGAAACTGCTCATAGAAAGGTACATAAAAGGTAACTGCTGATTAACCTGTTGTGAAAGGAAGCTTTTTTGATGAAGTAGAAAAGTGAAAGTGATCAAACAAGCAAAGCAGCTGCAATGTTTTTCTCATTAATTACAATTGTAGGCCAATTTTATGATGTTGTTCGTGTTTTTTTGTTTTAGTTTGAAGCTGATATTTTTGGACTTACTATGTCCATAGCAGTGGTGCCTTTATTTTAACCAAATAGGCAAATATTCCCCCAAACTATCTAAACTTAAGTACAAAAATTGTTTTGTTTTTTTTGCCCTAAATGTATTCTGTTTTCATTTTCTATTCCTGTACCTTTAGTACAAATAAACTAATTTTGTATGCAAGTGATAATTATTTAATTCTAAATTTTGACCTAAATAAAATACAGCATTACACATGGCACATACATTTGTGTGACACATTTAACACCATTTTAGTTATAAAATAGTGTTAAATATGTCACAACTATTACGAAACTAATTGTTTCATAATAGCTCAAAATTGAATATACAATATAGAGTTGCTCCTCTATTCTCTTTTAGGGGGTTGGTGATTTGGGTGTTACTACCTAATTACTCGAGAACAAAGTAATAGTAACAATAGTAAGCCAGCTTCACTTTACCTTCACATGTTGGATTGCCGTCCTCCAAACCTTTCCAGTCTCCATTTTCATCACAATAAATTTCTCTTGCCCCTTTCATAATGTGATTGCTGGACTTGCAGCTAAATCGAACTACATTGCCGTAGGTAGCTTCTTCTGCATCTCCCATCACGTTCACATTGTTGGGAACATTAATTGATGGACACTGCTGAGCTGGAGTGAAAAACATTAGGAAAAAACCCCTCAAAGTCAGACAAAAACATAAACACAGGTTGCTATTTCTTTCTACGTGTATATTACTGATTGCATAATTTCATTTATATCAGCTCCTACCTTCACAGACGGGGATAACACCATCCCAGCCTTCTGCCATACAACGTCGGAAGTTTGTCCGACTGACCATTTGAAATCTGAATCAGGTTTATAATAGAGAATTCATGAAGATGACTAAAAGAAAAGCCAAATGTACAGATAATATGCACAGAGCATGCATAATTATTCAGATTAAGAAACACAAAACAAATAAAATCACAAGGAAAATGTGATTAAAATTATTATGATACCCTTTGTGGCAGGTGTATACAACTTCTGAGCCAAAGACAAAATCGTCCCCCTTTCTAAGTTGAAAATCGGCAAACTGGGCATCACCAGGATGACCACATGATCTCGCTTAAAGCAAATAAGACAAAATGTGGGTAAAAGTACAACAGAGAAAAGTGGAATTTGCTGTACATTTCATAAAAGTACACTACATATTGTTCAGCATTGCAGTCTGTGATATGAATTTTCGAGCAATAACTCAAACAAGCTAATGATGTTTATGCTGCTTTGGTAAGGCAAGTTCGAGTAAGCAAAACATATGCAAATACAGCAAGACATATATGCAAGTGTTAACTGGTTATACTGGAAAAAGATGATATTCATAAGTGAATGTTAACTTACGTTGACAATTAGTGCCTCTGTGTTGCCATTTTCCCTCTACACAGATCAGCTTGAAAAAGCCACTGTAGCCCACATTGCAGCCCACTTTCACTTGTCTCCCACCTGGGTAACTGGCCTGCATACCACTTATGTCAAAATTGCCATCGTAGAGAGGATACTTTTTAAAATCTTCAAGGGTACATGCTCCTGGATTATCTGGATAGCGGTAAATAAAAATCAGCATACATGATTTTTGTGTTTATTTCAACATCAAAATATCGTGTAATTAAAATGAGAAGATCATAGAAATCACCCGAAGTACTGGGTCTTACCTTGGCTTTTCACAAAGGTCAGTGTATGCATCCACAAAAGTAGGATACAGCTTGTGGTTGTTACATGCATTTTATCTTCGCTAGCCTCATTCACCAAACAGAACTAAAGACTGGAGACTCAAAGGCTGTTGTACACTAGAGGAGCTTGGATTTCACAGGGAAAGAAGAGATTGCTCAATGATTTACAAAAGGCTGTCCTTGCCTCCAAATATGACCATACCCATACGGAAAAGAAATAGTAAAAACTTATATGTGATTACTCATGAAAGTGGCCACTTTCATGAGAAAATCATATAAGGCTTACATGATTTACTCATGAAAGTGGCCACTTTCGCATTACTTTCATACATTGTTTTAGTAAGTATCCAAAACATACAAGTTTCATTATATAATTTTTCAAGGGATCTTATATCTGTTTTCACACTTATATGCTTGTCATACAAGTTTCACACAAGACAGATACAAACTTTATAAGATTTATATATATCTTTTCCATATGGGTAGGCTCGCTGGGAAAAACCCCCAAAAACAAACAAACACTTAAAACACCCCCCCCCCCCACACACACACACAGGAAGTGATTACATATAACTACTTTCATGACACAATTGATGTTTAACATCTTCATCACCAACTTTAAGGGCATTTATTTGCAGCAAAATAATTTCATGGCCTTGTGTGGTTACCATGTTTATCGTACAGTGACAAACCAAAGAACAAACAAACTTTTACGGGAATATTCACTTTCTTTTGCTTTCCTGTTAATCATTTGCGTGAATCAATAAGGCAAACAAAGTATGTTGCATCTTGGCAAGACAAATACAAAGTGAACTGTATTTTTCATTTCAAAAGCAGATCAATACATCATTTTTTACTCACCAAACTGTGAACTGAACCTAATTTTTGTGTGCACATGAATACAATTGTTGTAACCATGAAAAAAAAAAAAATACACGCACACAAAAACTAGTTTTGTATGGGAGGAGAGAATCTGGCAAAAGAAAAAAAGAAAGGCAGCCTGACTTTGTTTTGCAAACTACTGAAACAAAATGTAGCTGTTGAGCAATATTGGATTTGCCCTCATTTCTCTCCATAGCTTCATGTTACTCACTTCTGAACGTACATTACATGTGCCACTCTACAAATGCATTTCTTGGACCATACAGTATGGCTTTGTTATGATTTTCAATAAGCAAGTGGCATCTGTGAGTCAGAAAGTAAACAAACACTTTATACAATATGTATTTTTCCATTTTTCACCAGCAGACCAACTATTATTCCCTAACATGGGAATTTTAACATTTCTGTCTGACGTTTTGCATAAAGCTGAATTTCCTCCAACACTGTGAAACTATTTCTACTGACTGAGAATCACGGGTACTGTTTGCTATGCAAACTACCTCCCTGCCTGCCCCACTGCTGACAAAGCAGAAAGAGCGAGAGCAATGTGGATTGATGGTCAAATGATTAAACCTTTTAAAGAATCTAGCTGTAAGAAGCAGATATTTTGTGTGCTCACATCAACTATTATTATCTTCAAATGTGAATAGTATGATGATGAAATGTTAACTTGTTCATTCTCCAGGTTTCTATCAGATTGAAAAAGACTGTGTTGTGGAATATACACAGCTGGAGGTCATAAAGAAAACATTCTTGTGTTTAAAATGTAATATGGAATAACATTTACAAGAAAGTTTTACAACTAACTATTATTGAAAAACATTCCTGATAAATCAATTGACGTAGGTGTGCAAAGGGTACCTTCAGCAACCATTACCCCATATCGCAATAGCACATTGTGCAAGTTTAGCATGTTAAAAGACTGACTGATCTTTAGATAAACAGTTGCTTTCATCCAGCTGCAAACTGGCTGATTTGGCTAGATGAACTTCTGGATCATTAAATGGAGCAAGAAATGACCAAATACCTAGATTTCACACCTGCAGTTTTCACTTAATAAACATTTATGCTAGGACTTTGGTCAGATTTGCATTCTTTTGGCATTAAAATGTGTTTTTGGGATTCATTAAAAAGGCACAAAAAAAAGTGACTACCCACATAGCAATCTGGTCTGGCCCAGATCTGGTATCAAGCCGGGACTGCTGGCTGACTTCTGGCATGGTAAGTGGTATGTCATCCAGATATGGGCCAGGCCTGGCATAGATGGCACTGTCTATGTAATGGCATGCCATATCAGTTTTGTTGCAGTTTGGTGTATGTGGCCCAGGCCCATAGAAAACAGGTCTAGCCCTGATCTGGAATCAAGCTGGCACTTCTGACTAGGTTTGACAGGTTTGTGAGTGTACACTCTATCCAATACCTAGTGACGGTTTACACATCTTTGCCTGTAGGTGTTGTAGCTCAGCAGGTAGTGCAAGTCAGCTACTGATCAGAAGATTAGTGGTTCAATCCCTAGTTCATCCAGTCTGCATGTCAAGAGTGAGAATGTGTATGAATGTAGCTAGAAAGCACTCAGTTTAGAGAAACTGTGTGAATGTGGCATGTTGTACAGAGCGCTTTGAGTAACCTGGAAGAGTAGAAAAGCACTATATAAGAATCAGTGTCTGAACAGTTCGGTCATGTTACTTTTGCACTATTATGTCCTGGTGCATGTTGTTATTACATGACTTGATTAACCCTTTAAGACCTACCATAGAACCAAGTCCGCCAGAGCTTATATTATATTTTTACATGTTGTAGTGCCATTTTTGGGAGCATTTCAAGTTGATATACATCAATACATCCATTATATCCCAAATTTTAATAATATATATGCATTAAGTGCATAGTAATTACATAAATTGCAAAAAAGTGCAATAAACTACAAAAAAATTGAAAATCTTTTTTTTTTTTTAACATATATTTCTAGTTAGAGAAATTTAAGAGGCTTATCCCTCAAAACTGTAAATACAAAAAAGTTGCACAAAATAGTTTCCCCACCAAAGGAAATTTATTTTAAGTGTCTTCATAGTTTTATTTTTGAGATACACCAATTTTCATATACTGCAGGAAAAACGAAAAAAGATATTATAGTGCAAATTTGCAAAAAAACAGCATATGCATCAAAATAAACTATTTCCAGCAGTGCAATATGAGTCCTAAGCATCCCAGAAACGACACAGAAAGTCATAAAGTCAAACATAACTTTTAAGAACACAAGTATAGACTCATAAGGCCACGATGGTAAAAAACTACATTTCCGCAAAATGACGTCACTTCCGGTTTCGGGCAGGTCATGCCGGACATGTGATAGTTCGCGCTGATGGACGTAGGAAGTGTTACAAACAGCTGATCGGATCGGCAAAGCGTGTTTCTGGAATATTATGTTTTTGCTGCTGCAAGTGCTTTTTATGCAGTTTTTGCAAAGCTATATGTGGAAGGAAACCGTGACCTAGGACAAGCTGATGGCATAAGATGTAAGTACAACTCCTCTGGTTTCATATGCAAAAAAAATTATTGCGCTAGCTTACGTGGTTGCAGAGCTACCGGGATTTAAAAATAGTTACGCAAAATGGAGCGTGTCTGCTCCGACCGGCTTTAAAGGATTAAAAGTAAAATATTAAGTTTTAAAAACCCCAACTATACAGTAAAAACTCGATTTTGATATAGAAGATTCGAAAGGCTTATTAACAACTATTTTTCAGAGAGCTTGTCTTATTCTATTAGGGGTGCTAGGTGTTAAACTCATTTTACATTGTGGGCTACGTACAGCCCATTTTGATCTTAAGTCAGCCGGACCAGCAAAATTCCTTTTTGTGTAAAGAAGTTTAATCACACATTTAATCCCTGAGATATTTTAATACAAGAAAAAGAAGAGTAATTTAAGCAATAGATCTCAGTTTTTCTACATAAATGCTGCTTTGGGTTTAAATTATAATGAATAAATCTGTAACTTTACATAAAAAGTTGCTCATTTCTCCATTTATAAAATGTAAAATGTGTGTTAACAGGCAGAATATATTTTTCTTCTGTTCATTTAAAAAGATCATACATTTCTATAGATAGATCTTTAAATAAACAGGAACTTTGTCATTATAGTATTACTTATTTACTTGTGTAACATGAATGGTCATGGAGGAGGTGTTTTATTTAGTTGTAAAATTTTTAAAATTTGTTAAAAGTCAAAAAAGCATGCCCTGTTTACAGTTTCCAAATCCATCCAAACCCCTGGTTTAACTATTTTAGGAAGAGAAGCTTTTGATCCAGTGGCCCATCCCCCCCCCCCAATATACCCCCAGACATTAATTTTATATTTTTCTGTTTAAATGAAGCAACCTTTTTGGCAAATTGAAACTTGGGTTTATGTGCACGATACATCTTTGGATGCGCTGGGACACATCATCAGTGACGTAACCTGGGATCACTGGATACAGTGGCTTGCAAAAGTATTCGGATACTATACTTTCTGCGACCGCCTTCAGCACCTGGTCATGGCACCAACTGTAGCAACCTTCTGCAAGGGATTTATGGGTCATTTAATGTGAGGGTAACTCACATTAAATGAGCCTCTTGGTTCAACAGTGGTTCTTTATGCTTGCAAGACTGTACTGCTGCCAAAAACAGAGCACTCTACTGTAATGCACTCTGTAGGTTAACCCTTTAAAGCCGGTTGGAGCGGACACGCTCCATTTTGCGTAACTATTTTTAAATCCCGGTAGCACTGCAACCACATAAGCTAGCGCAATAATTTTTTTTGCATATGAAACCAGAGGAGTTGTACTTACATCTTATGCCATCAGCTTGTCCTAGGTCACAGTTCCCTTCCACATATAGCTTTGCAAAAACTGCATAAAAAGCACTTGCAGCAACAAAAACATAATATTCCAGAAACACGCTTTGCCGATCCGATCAGCTGTTTGTAACACTTCCTACGTCCATCAGCGCGAACTATCGCATGTCCGCCATGACCTGCCCGAAACCGGAAGTGACGTCATTTTGCGGAAATGTAGTTTTTTTTTTTACCATCAGGGCCTTATGAGCCTATACTTGTGTTTTTAAAAGTTATGTTTGACTTTATGACTTTCTGTGTCGTTTCTGGGATGCTTAGGACTCATATTGCACTGATGGATATAGTTTATTTTGATGCATATGCTGTTTTTTTTGCAAATTTGCATTATAATATTTATTTTCATTTTTGCTGCAGTATGTGAAAATTGGTGTATTTCAAAAATAAAACTATGAAGACACTTAAAATAAATTTCCTGTGGTGGGAAACTATTTTCTGCAGCTTTTTTGTATTTACAGTTTTGAGGGATAAGCCTCTTAAATTTCTCTAACTAGAAATATATGTAAAAAAAAATCAAAAACGATTTTCAAGTTTTTTGTAGTTTATTGCACTTTTTTGCAATTTATGTAATTACTATGCACTTAATGCATATATATTATTAAAATTTGGGCTATAATGGTTGTATTGATGTATATCAACTTGAAATGCTCCCAAAAATGGCACTACAGCATGTAAAAATATAATATAAGCTCTGGCGGACTTGGTTCTATGGTAGGTCTTAAAGGGTTAAACAGCTCATACTGAGACATACAGTGGGGCAAAAAAGTATTTAGTCAGCCACCGATTGTGCAAGTTCCCCCACCTAAAATGATGACAGAGGTCAGTAATTTGCACCAGAGGTACACTTCAACTGTGAGAGACAGAATGTGAAAAAAAAATCCATGAATCCACATGGTAGGATTTGTAAAGAATTTATTCATAAATCAGGGTGGAAAATAAGTATTTGGTCAATAACAAAAATACAACTCAATACTTTGTAACATAACCTTTGTTGGCAATAACAGAGGTCAAACGTTTACTATAGGTCTTTACCAGGTTTGCACACACAGTAGCTGGTATTTTGGCCCATTCCTCCATGCAGATCTTCTCGAGAGCAGTGATGTTTTGGGGCTGTCGCCGAGCAACACGGACTTTCAACTCCCGCCACAGATTTTCTATGGGGTTGAGGTCTGGAGACTGGCTAGGCCACTCCAGGACTTTCAAATGCTTCTTACGGAGCCACTCCTTTGTTGCCCGGGCGGTGTGTTTTGGATCATTGTCATGTTGGAAGACCCAGCCTCGTTTCATCTTCAAAGTTCTCACTGATGGAAGGAGGTTTTGGCTCAAAATCTCACGATACACGGCCCCATTCATTCTGTCCTTAACATGGATCAGTCGTCCTGTCCCCTTGGCAGAAAAACAGCCCCATAGCATGTTTCCACCCCCATGCTTCACAGTAGGTATGGTGTTCTTGGGATGCAACTCAGTATTCTTCTTCCTCCAAACACGACGAGTTGAGTTTATACCAAAAAGTTCTACTTTGGTTTCATCTGACCACATGACATTCTCCCAATCCTCTGCTGTATCATCCATGTGCTCTCTGGCAAACTTCAGACGGGCCTGGACATGCACTGGCTTCAGCAGCGGAACACGTCTGGCACTGCGGGATTTGATTCCCTGCCGTTGTAGTCTGTTACTGATGGTGACCTTTGTTACTTTGGTCCCAGCTCTCTGCAGGTCATTCACCAGGTCCCCCCGTGTGGTTCTGGGATCTTTGCTCACCGTTCTCATGATCATTTTGACCCCACGGGACGAGATCTTGCGTGGAGCCCCAGATCGAGGGAGATTATCAGTGGTCTTGTATGTCTTCCATTTTCTGATGATTGCTCCCACAGTTGATTTTTTCACACCAAGCTGCTTGCCTATTGTAGATTCACTCTTCCCAGTCTGGTGCAGGTCTACAATACTTTTCCTGGTGTCCTTCGAAAGCTCTTTGGTCTTGGCCATGGCGGAGTTTGGAGTCTGACTGTTTGAGGCTGTGGACAGGTGTCTTTTATACAGATGATGAGTTCAAACAAGTGCCATTCATACAGGTAACGAGTGGGGGACAGAAAAGCTTCTTACAGAAGACGTTACAGGTCTGTGAGAGCCAGAGATTTTCCTTGTTTGAGGTGACCAAATACTTATTTTCCACCCTGATTTACGAATAAATTCTTTACAAATCCTACCATGTGAATTCATGGATTTTTTTTTCACATTCTGTCTCTCACAGTTGAAGTGTACCTCTGGTGCAAATTACTGACCTCTGTCATCATTTTAAGTGGGGGAACTTGCACAATCAGTGGCTGACTAAATACTTTTTTGCCCCACTGTAAATACCCATTCATACATAATGAACTTGTTTTCAATAAGTATCACTGAATACACATTCTCTTGTCACTAAAGCTCAGTTCCAGGCATTTGGTGTATGTGAAATTAATGACAGAGATAACTCAGCAAAGTACATGAAGGGCTGGGGTACCTGGCAGTGTCATTCCTTCTTATTTATGTGTACACTTGGGGTTATCTCTACAAATGAATGCCTAACAGTTCTGTCGCCTAACCAGAACCCTGCCTGTCAATATTCAAGTCATCACCCTCCTCTCATACACTGGCTCAAATAAAGCTAGTGCAAGTTAAGCTATTATAACTGCAATAGAAACTTACAATGTTCTGAATGAGTAGTAATGAGGGGACCGACTCATGGCGGGGGTTAACTACCAAAAGGAAGTTACCTCCCACCCAAAAACAAACAAAAAACTGACCACTGTCCACAGAGAGCCTGGGTCACCTATAGCTCTCAGCCTTGCATGATGGACAGCCAGCAGGCCCTGATCACATAACCCTTATGGGGTTTATAGTTTATAGTTTTATATTATTTATTTAGTATTTATAGTTCTTGGTTTCTTTCTAGTCCTTGTGTGTTACCCAGTAGCTCGATAGCTAGCCAGCTCACTAGAGCCAGAGAGAACAGTGAACTCCTGGCACATCGTTTTCAAACCCCCAGCAGTCTTTTACTACTCAGGTAAACATGAAATATTAGTCACTTAGATAGGTTAAAAATGTTATTGTTTGGGTTTTTTCAGTGTTTTATTTGTTTGTGACTAAATCGGTTTGGCTGAGACTACCTCTGAATAGATGTCAAACAGAAAAATGATTAAACAGAAGTGTGAGATGGTCAGTCTGAAGACTAGACTGTCCAATTTCACAGCCGCTCACTTCCGGCCTACCCGGCCTTCAAAAGACCTTTGCCCACGTAGACCGTGAAGGCCGGGTCCTCAGGAGGATCCAGCCTCTGAATTTGGACACAGCTATAGTGTTTGTTTCCTTCTGTCCTTTTCTATATTCCTCATGTTCTTTAGTTTAGCCTTACCCAGTCTACGTTTTATTAGTGTTTTAAATTCTCCCCTTCGTTGTTGACTTGTAGTGTTTTTGTTCAGCCAATAATAAAGGCTTGTCTTTTGTTAATGTCCACCTCATTCCCGTGTGTCTGCATTCGGGCCCTCTTCCTCTCATCTCGACACGGTTTGCCTAGCTAACAATGACCGTTTTAAACTTACATGTTAGTGTATCTTAAATTGTTTACAAGATTGCAGTCTTACACTTTCAAAACCATGCAGTCCTGATGTGATGTAGGCAATTCTGAATAATTTTTTTTTTAAATTTGTTGACCTTGTGATGCAATTTGACTCTTGTATGAATTTCAGCTAGACTTAACCAAAGACTTTACAGTAACTATTGTATCTTGACACATTTCCCCCCCTATTTTTAAAACCATTTAAAATAACTTTCATGAATAGCAGACATTAAAGCACTACCCACATTTTTTATCCATTTAATGTTTAATTAAATGGATAAAATGAATGAATGTTATTAATTTCTTTAAAAGTCCCGTTTCCTAAAGTGACTGGTTTACAGTGTTTGTGTTGGGAAGATGCCGGATAACCGAGGGGAGACTTGGTGTCTAATCTCATAATTTTATTGTTTGTAACTGTTCACAGTATTTTTGATGTATAAACATATATGTATATTAACACATTTGTGTCCTGTTCAGATTTGTGCAGAGTGGTTTACGAAATTTCCCACTCGTGGGACTAATAAAGGTATCTTATCTTATCTTATCTTATCTTATCTTATCTTATCTTATCTTATCTTATTTTATCTTATCTTATCTTATCTTATCTTATCTCAACAAAACAGAACAACAGCACTAGTAAATAAGGAATATTGAATCTATTCTTACTACATACATGCCTGTACACTCATAAACAGCTGATTCAGAAGTTGCTCAGCAGTGCCCTCTTGAGGTACTGCATAGGTGTTGCTAAATGAGAGGACATTAAAAATGGGCAACTGTTTCATGTGTAACAAAAAGCATTCTGAGAGCTCCACCAATAGTAAGCATTTTGTATATATTCATTTTGTTTCTTGTGCTCTTTTTAAACTTCAAGAAGTTTGCAGTGCAGTAGAAACAAGTGAAAAGTGCAGGTTTTTGTTATTTGCCCCATTGAAACCCATTTTAATATACTAGATATAATTTTCAGTGCAATTATTACTTGTTTTTATTGTGGCTATAGTAGATGTGTAGCATTAATTTTGTTGTTTAGTAACATTTTTTAAAATGTTCAGTAATAAATATGAAGTGAAAAAAGTTTTTTATCTGAAGTTTATTTTATTTCAAATTGTTTTATATTGAAACAGTCATGACCTGTTAATTTATTAATCGCATAATAAAATAGTTAAATAGATATTTGGAATAACACTCTCTATACGGCTATCTGTTGTCAGCACAAAGTATTGCAGCATGAAACATAGTTCTAATAAATCACTCTATATAGCATTATTATCACTTTGACCTTCATATCAATCTGCTGATGAGTCTGTTTCTAAGTTATAATGGTTGCTCTTAATTGTTGACAAATAAATCATTATGCTGACCTTGACAAATTTAGTCTATGTAACACAAATTTTAATGGACCGATAACCTGACCCCACTCTACACCTAGTTTTATAAGAAATTATTTTATTGACACACATGCAAATGCTTCCAAAAACATGTCTTCCCTTTGCCAGAGGAAATGAAATAATAACACGAACACATTATAAAAAAAGACTCACCTTACAGTATTTAGACCTAATTATACATCAGTCACCCACAAAGCCTCAAATTGTTGCAAATTAATTCATACCTTTTAATAATAATAATGGATTGGATTTATATAGCGCTTTTCAAGGCACCCAAAGCGCTTTACAATACTACTATTCATTCACTCTCGCATTCACATACTGGTGGAGGCAAGCTACAGTTGTAACCACAGCTGCCCTGGGGCAGACTGACAGAAGCGAGGCTGCCATATCCTGGCCAACACCAGTAGGCGGTAGGGTAAAGTGTCTTGCCCAAGGACACAACGACCAGGACAGAGAGCCCAGGATCAAACCAGCGACCTTCCGGTTACAGATACGTTTCCCAACCCCCTGAGCCATGGTCTGTGCAGTTGTTGAATGACAAAACCAACACTTCACAATTTTTATCTAGTTAAATGAAGCCATTTTAGTCACTTTGTGGATTACAAGGAAAAATAGATCCATCGACCCACGTTATTTTATGAGACACCCACAGTCCTTTCTTTACCTCTGCTCAGGAATGTCTTTAGAAAAATCTGCCCGTTATCCATCTGCTTACTTGCCTTGCCCACTTTTGCTTGCCTGCTGGGAAATAATCTGCTTCACAGAAGTGAATCACTGTCACAGGCAAGGACAAAAGCAGGGTTATAAGAACTTTGTTGCCTGCCTTCTCAGGAAACAGAGCTCAAGCCACAGAGTGCCCAGATCAAAGACTGTGAACCTTTCTGTATCCTTTGTGTCTCACTAACAATTTTAAATCTAGGCGGCATTTCTGTTTGTTCATGAACCTGCAAACACTTATCTTCTAAGAATTTCGGTTATTTCTTTTTCTGCTTGCATACCTTGCAAATCCACCTCTACCCTGCTAAATAAACAATTTCTTTACTGATATTGAAGTTCAGTAAACTTTCTGTCATGTCCTGTGCCAAAATCATTTACATAACCTTGGCAGTTTCTCTCTTATTCACACGTCCTTCTCATAACATAAAAGGCATAGCCTTCAACGTTTAGGCCCCTCTTCTGTGAACCAGCTTCCACTTCAGGTTCAGGACACAGATACCCTCTCTACTTTTAAGATTAGGGTTAAATCTGTCCCTTTTGATAAAGTCTACAGTTAGGGCTGGATATGGTGACCCTAAATCCACCCTTATTTTTGCTGCATTAGACCTGGGCTGCTGGAGGCTTCTCATGATGTGCTGAGCATTTCTCCTTCTCTTACCTCGATCGTGGCTCAAGAGTTAGGAGTTCGCCTTGTAATCGGAAGGTTGCTGGTTCGAGCCCCGGCTTGGACAGTCTCGGTCGTTGTGTCCTTGGGCAAGACACTTCACCTGTTGCCTACTGGTGGTGGTCAGAGGGCCCGGTGGCGCCAGTGTCTGGCAGCCTTGCCTCTGCCAGTGCGCCCCAGGGTGGCTGTGGTTACAATGTAGCTTGCCATCACCAGTGTGCGAATGTGTGTGTGAATGGGTGGATGACTGGATATGTAAAGCACTTTGGGGTCCTTAGGGACTAGTAAAGCGCTATATAAATACAGGCCATTTACCATTTTTTACTCACCATGTGTTTATACACCACTCTGCATTTAAATATCAGTTGTTATTAATTTCTTTCTCTCTTCCACAGCAATTCTTTTGTCCTCTCCCCCACTCTCACCTCTAACTAGTAGCAGCACATGGCTGCACCTCCCTGAACCTGGTTCTGCTGAAGGTTTCTTCCTGTTAAAAAGGCATTTTTCCACGGCTGCCAAAGTGCTTGCTCATAGGTCATCGTCTGACTCTTTCTTGAGGTGACTGTTGTTGTGATTGGTGCTATCTGAATAAAATTTATTTGTTATCTCTCTTGCTGCTACTAGTTTTCATTCTCCTTCTTTCCAGAGCATACCTCCACCTCATTGGGCTCCCTTCATGTGCTCCCTGCTCTTGCTCACAATGTCACCTGCAAATATCAAAGTCTATGGAGATGATGAGCTCATGTCGTAACCAATGTTCCCTCTAATTTTTCATGTGTCTGAGCGAACACACAAACTCCCTGAGCGGTCCCTTGGACCACTGTAAGCAACAGCAGACGTGCGCACTGTGGTCACTGTGGTTGTTCATGACCTGTGCAGTATGTTAACACTATTGGAAGTAAAAATAACTTGAACTCCAATTTTGAAAACACAACTTTCTTTCTTTCTTTTTTTATAAAGCTCTGACTTGTATTATGAGTATGAGTCTGTGGTCTGGGAGAGAGTCCTGTAACTCTCTGTCTGCAAAATACAGTATATAATGACGATTGTTGGGCAATTAATTATATAGTTACTTCTTCAAAAAAGTAACTGAGTTATGCAAACAACAAAGTTTTTTCCAGCTGTTTACCTAAAAATGCAGCCAAGGCGTTTTTTAAATAAATATTTCAAGCTATTTACAGAACAATCAGGTGTTCTGCATCAAATCTGATGCCACACAAATTATTTTTGCCACTCCAAAAAATCATTTCTGTCCAATATGAGATAAAGGAGAACAACAGCCTGATACCTGCAGGCCTGACAACAGGAGATGTATCGCTCCTGTAACCAGTGGCGGTCCTAGCCTGTTTAGTGTCATGGTCCTGGGTCGTGCGACTCGGTGTTTTGTGTTTAGTCTATTTTGATGTTTATTGATTGTTTAGGTTCATTAAGGTAGTCCAGCCATTTGTATATATCACCCTTGCATTACGTCTCCCTTGCCCTTCGTGTGTTTATGTCTGTGCGTCTTGTACTGTCAAGTTCATGCTGTCGCGTCTGTCACCTCCCCCTGTACTACGTCTCCCCGGTTCATGTCTCATGTTTCCTGTTTTACTTTGAAGGCCTGCATTCACTGTCAGTGTATTCAGTTTCACTCCTCCTGTCCTGTCGTTAAGTTCATGTGTGTCAGCTGCGTTCCCATGTGTGGCCACTTCCCCTGATCATCCCTCATGTGTATTTAGTCTCTGTGTTTCTTACAGTCTGTGTCGCGTCGTCTGTGTTCCCACCCTCCGTGTTTCCATGCCCGGTCTGTTGTATTCTAAGTCATAGCCTTACCTTAGTTCATTCCCAGTTTAGTTTTCTGTTTAGTTATTGCTTTTGTGCTTCCCTCATTCTTGTTTGTGTCTCTTGTGTTACCAGCCACAATAAAAGGCTCGCCTTCTGTTAAAGCTCACTCCCGTCTGCTCACTTGTGTACGCACCTGGGTCCATTACACACATTCTCCACTCGGTCCGTCACAGCGGACCGTGACAGTTTAGCGCCCTGGGCGAACACTCCCTGTGCTCCCCCCCCCACACACACACACACAAAACATATTAAGGATTGTACATTAACATAAAACTGTTGTACACACACACATATGAAGAGAGAGAGAGAGTATGCATAGTATGCAAACAATTGACAATGACTAATTAATATTAAAATCTGTAACATAATGTATTGTTTGGAGTTTAGTCTGTTACTGTTGCTATTTTTACCATTTCTTCTTGGAGCAACTGTAACGCACATTATTTCCTTAGGGATTAATAAAGTATTCTGATTCTGACTCAGATTGTTTCAGGATGACGTGCCATTATCCAATGACACATCTGCTTACCTGTATCTTTTGCTCGTTTCTTCTCCTCTTCTTTTCTCTTTTGTCTAAACTGAGCACCTGATGCCTTTGAACTTTTCTTGTCCATCTTCCATTGGTTTTAATTTTGCAATCCAGTATGAACACCCATTCCTCAACCCGAGGATCACCACAACATAATCTAATAGACCTACACCTTAGTTCACAGATTCACTTTGTCTAAGGTGTATTTCTGAGATTTCACACAACCCAGGATTCAAATCATGAATACATGATGGGCTTGGATTTACATCATTAGAATGAAATGTGCTCTATTTGGAAGCAGCCGCCCCCTCCCCTGTGTGTGAGACTTTAAATCATCAAACTGTAAATTATAAATTTTAAATTGTTATTGATCCCTTTACCCCTGGTCCTAAAGTGTATATTTATTTTCTTACTCTTCTTATATATATTGTTTGTTTACTTGCACTGCTGTAACTGGAGCCTCGTCGTCTCATCTCTCTATATACTGGACTGTATATAGCGGAGATAAAGTTTACTTTGACTTCAGCAGCAAGCAGGTGCACCGAGGGCTCTCGCGCTCACTTTTTGTGTATAGAATTTCGAAAAAACATCGGTGCAAATTATAAGTCTGGTGTTTTCGTGTTTGTTGGTTTGTTTTTATTTTGTTTTATTTTGCGAGTTGGTTATTAGATGCTGCTCCAGCCGTTCAGAGAATCCCCCGCCGCCCCGCCCTCTCCTCTCTGCGCTGCAAGCAGCAGGCGCACCTCACAAACGAAGGGCTCCCTTACTCCCAGCAAATGGGCGATAGAAAACCAATCAGTGCCTATGCCATTCCCAATATGCGCTGGCTGACGTCGGGGCAGCATGAGTACGAGCATTTTTTTCCCCCCAATGCCCATGATGCCGCCCCCCACCACGATGCCATGTCGCCAGTATCTAAAACCACTACTGCCTGTAACACCTGTAACATTCAGCAGTCGCCTCATTGTTCTGACACACACAACAACACTATTGACTACACTACACATTAACTACACAAGATTTACGCTAAACGTCGCAAATCCCTCACATCTCAAAACACCGCCGTCACTCCTAAAACTTCCCCCTTCCCAAACAACTAAATGCCATGTTGCCATATCATTTTTGATTGGTCGACATGATACATTTTTCCACCAATAGGAAAGGGTGGGGTTGTTTTGGTTTTGTTTTTGCTCACAGGTGGAGAGTGCTTTCGCGTGTTTTCCTTATAAAACACAGTTTCTTCCCGCAGTAAATATAAACAACGATAGTATTCAGGAAGTAAACCAAACATTGAATATATTTTTATCATAACTCTGGTTTTACGTGGCCTATCAACACAATTTAAAAACTGTTATAAAGTCCACACTTTTTCCGTCAATTGTTCCGTCTGTCCTGCTCACATCTCCAATGGTTGTACACGTTGTCATTAATGTGGCTTCACTCCACATCAGCCACGCCGCTTTGCTAGCTGCTGTCATAGCCTGTCAACGACGTTGATTAGCTGTGTATATACGGATGTCAATCGCATTATTGGCTGGACTATGGGATAAGGTGGCATCATTCTAATCCCATATGGGAGCAGCCAGTCACTTACCGACTAACACTGCAAAACAGTATTGTTAAAGTATTCATTTTAATTTCAATTCAGGTTAGATTTTTTTTTGTGCACAACACAGATTTTCTGTGTGCAGAGACTGTGCCAGCAGTGCGCAATTGCGCATGTGCGCAGCTTAGTAGTGATGTGTCGGTTGCAAACAAAACGGCTCTTAGAGCCGGATCTTTGACGTGAACGACGCGAGCCGGCTCTTTATCGCGAGCCGTGGGTTTTCTTTTTTCTTTCTCTCACCCTCTCTCTCTCTCGCACTTTTTTCCGCTTCACTCTGCATGCAAGCCTTGTGCTTTGCGTTGGGAAGAGGGGGGAGGTTACACTGGCAGTAGCACAGGAACAGAGCGGGAGGGAAAGAGAGCCAGGGACAACAACGTCACATTACAAAGGAATAGTAATCATCCACAACTATTTTCAGTTGCAGATGATAAAAGATTCAGAAAGTTTATTCATGCAGGCCTATATGACAGAGAATGTGCATCTTTTTTTTGTTTTCATATTTTAATTTATATTTAATTGTGTTGTGTTTTGCAGTGTTTTTTTTTTCACTTTTAAATTTATTTAAAAGGAAAAAGCTGAAAATTTAAATAGTTAAAAGTCGAAATGTGAATAGTTGGCTTTTGTATTATATTATTTATTTATTACATTTTATGTGGAGTGAATAAATAAAAGTATATTTACGGTGGCACGTATGAACTCCAAAACACATAAAAACTCCAAAACACATAAAAACTCCAAAGGACGTACAAATCCCGAAGCACGTACAAACTCTGAAGCATGTACAAAACCCCAGAAGTGCTCCAGGATGCTAGGCGCAGTGTTGAGGTTTTGTTACCTAGTGGCTACACAAGCCAGGAAGTACCAACGACTGGATTTGGTGTGTAGTAGTAACAGGTAAATGAACATTTTTTTAAATTATTTGAAACTATGTGAGTGCTTGTGTATAAATACACAAACAATACACATATGCTTTCAATTGTGTAATTTAAGTGATCTCGGTAGCTCTGTTTTGGAAGTTCAGTTAACGCTAGAAATGTGCTTTGGAGTTTGTACGTGTTTTGTCTCTAGGAGCCAGCGCATATAAACATATATAAATAAAACCACCTTTTCTTTACATTAGTAATTCTTTTTGTGCATAATTTTATATTATTGTTAATAATAAATTAATTAAAGCAACAAAACAACCTGAAAAGCCGGCTCTTTCGGTTTAGAGCCGAAAGAGCCGGCTCTTTTTAGTGAGCCGAGCCGAAAGAGCTCTAAAAAGAGCCAGAAATCCCATCACTACAGCTTAGAGGGAACATTGGCATAACCTGTCCATCATTTCAGACAAGAAGGGACTCGGAACAGATCACTTATGTAATCTCACCCTATCTCGGACCCATCACTCTTGCTGCACACTTCACCACTGATTGTCTGGCTGTCCTCATGTAGGTCCTGTAACAGCCTTATATCAGCTCACCTCACAACCACTCCAGACTCCCTTATGCAGTACCACAGATCCTCTCTTGGTACATAATATATGTTTTCACTAGATCCAGATCACACTGGAACTCCTGAAGCCATACAGGTGCTCATACTCCTTCATGGTATGACCCATCAGCTTTATCCCTCTGTACTTAGTACATCTCTGTACATCACCCTTGTGAGGTCCAGATTCTACACTGCCCTCTCTCACACAGGCGTCTCCATACCTTCACATATATATTATGTAGACCATCTGCCTTCTTGGTTTACATCCTCTTCATAGCTACCCTCACTTCCCACTAACTTTCTGGTTTACTAACTGTCACTAACCAGTCCTCCTCAAGATCTCTCTCTAAATAAATAAATAAATAAATCTGGGTAAATTCCAAGATGATTAAACATGCAACTACTTTATTGAATAACTGACATTTCAGCTGCTTTTTGAAAGGGAGAACGGCTGTTGTGGATGTCAGAGGGGAGCATATTTCAGATATAAATGAAGGCTGATCTGACTGAGGGATGGGATGCACTGTACAACCCATAGAACCCAAAAATGCCACTGCAGAAGGATAACAGCAAACGTCTATGGAGTCTAAATTACCCTGCCTGTAGTCTGCCCTTGTCACTCATTGAAAAAAATATGTTGCATTATTAATCATCATTGTCAAAATTGGCCAAAGTCTTATATCAGGTTGGAGCTCAGTCTGGGGGGAGTTATTTTTTTCTCCTTATCTTTCCTCATGTGGTGCATTTTCCATTGTTATACCTCTCTGACCTGTCTTCCCCATGTGATGTTTTGTGTAATGTATGTATGGTCGGAGGGTAAGATGGCGCCGCCATTGCGTGCAATAGGTCGGCAGCCTTATGAAATTTCCCCTTGTGGGACTAATAAAGGTATATCAATATCAATATCAATATCAAAACCCAATTTGATTTCAAACTACAGCAAAACAGTGACTCAGTTTCCCAAAACGCATAGTGTTACTGAATAAAAGTGATCTAACAGAGCAGTAAACATGCTGCTGTAATTATACGTAGCTGCATTTGAGCTTATGTGTTTTTACTCAGTTAAATGCAAATGACTGCATTGTATTTATTAGTATTTATTGTATGTCTACCATCTAAATTCACACAGCATCTTAACTGTTTTGTGAAATAGGGTTATAGAAGGGAATGAGGAGGAAGAAACAAGCACATTAAACTAACGGAAAACATGGTTTAAGTCTCATGATAAGCTTGGAGAAAGTAGTCTGCTGTTAATTACTATGTTTTGTGGGTCAGTCTTATTCAGAGCACAGCTGAGCGGAAACTGTGAAAACAGAGGCTTTAACTCCCAAAGGCTCTCCCACACTCTGTCCCAGTCCCAAAGGGACTTCCTGTTCTAGATGTATGGAGGCACTTACTGTAGGCCTTCCGCGATTGCACACTGGCTAAAAATATCCACCTACAGTATACAGGGATTACTGAAGGGTCACATAACCATGCATCACACGACACAGTCCACAAGATGTGCAAATGTATTCCACACATTTTGAAAAAATACCCCCAATTAAATTACAGAGACTGACTCCTAATAAACAATACTTACCAACAGTCAACAGTGGCTTTGGTTGCACCCTACCTTATTTCTCCACTAGAGGACAGAAGCGATCCATTCTGCTGCCAGAGCTACAAACTGAAATGCAGGAAAAGAAATCAGCTAAATAAATAAAATACAATAAAATAAAATCGGTTGGAATATTATCAGAAACACACTTTGTATTATCAAAAAAACAAAAACAAAACAAAACAGGAATAAAATGGACACCAGTTGGTTTTAACACTTCTAGTTTTATGGTCAGCTTTTTGCCCACAGAGGAAATTTACAAATGACACAAAGTGTAAACACTGACCTTTACGCAGAGTCTGTAATATATAAAGCACATTTTCTATTTTCATTTCAACAGTGCTGTGCTTCATTTGGTTGTCATTTACTTCCATACAGTGAAGGATAAATGGCAAACTAAAGTTCAGTGTATTTAGGTCCTATCTATCTGTCTGTCTGTCTGTCTGTCTGTCTGTCTGTCTGTCTGTCTATCTATCTATCTTATTATCTTATTTGGCTTTTCCCTATTTTTTAAATGACTGTTAGTCATGTGACTATGATGCGCTGTGACACTCTCTTCAGTAAAAAGGAAAGTGTTTTTATTCACACTTTTTCAGCCTTCCACCAAACTCATGCTTTGAATTAGGAATAATAATGTAGCTTACCTAAAAATTGTCACATGAAATATTTTGGAACTTTTTGACCTTTTACAGAATAAATTTCAGTGCTAGTCATATTTCTTTATGTACACTCAACAAAAATATAAACGCAACACCTTTGTTACTGCTCCCATTCCCCATGGGATGGACGTAGAGACCTAAAATTCATTCCAGATACACAATATAACCATCCCTCCCAAACAGTGGTCACAAATCAGTCCAAATGTGTGGTAGTGGGCACATCTGCTATAATGAGATAATCCATCACACCTCACAGGTGTGCCACATCAGGATGCTGATCTGACATCATGAGTAGTGCACAGGTGTACCTCAGACTGCCCACAACAAAAGGCCACCCTGGAATGTGCAGTTTTTTGCGCTATTGGGGGTCTGGGGACCCAGAACCGGTCAGTATCTGGTGTGACCACCATTTGCCTCATGCAGTGCAACACATCGTCGTATGGAGTCTATCAGATTGTCAATTGTGGCCTGTGGAATGTTGGTCCACTCCACTTCAATGGCTGTGCGAGGTTGTTGGATATTCGTGGGAACTGGTACACGCTGTCGTATACGCCGGTCAAGCACATCCCGAACATGCTCAATGGGTGACATGTCCGGTGAGTATGCTGGCCATGCAAGAACTGGGACATTCTCAGCTGCCATCTGCCCTGAACAATGTGAACCATGATTCATCCGTGAAGCGCACACCTCTCCAACGTGCCAGACGCCATCGAATGTGAGCATTTGCCCACACAAGTCTGTTACGGCGACGAGCTGGAGTCAGGTCAAGACCCCGATGAGGACGACGGGCATGCAGTTGAGCGTCCCTGAGACAGTTTGTGCAGAAATTGTTTGGTTGTGCAAACCAATTGTTCCAGCAGCTGTCTGGGTGGCTGGTCTCAGACGATCTTGGAGGTGAACCTGCTGGATGTGGAGGTCCTGGGCTGGTGTGGTTACACGAGGTCTGCGGTTGTGAGGCCGGTTGGATGTGCTGCCATATTCTCTGAAACGCCTGTGGAGACGGCTTATGGTTGAGAAATGAACATTCAATGCACGGGCGACAGATCTGGTTGACATTCCTGCTGTCAGCATGCCAATTGCACGCTCCCTCATTGCTTGTGGCATCTGTGGCATTTTGCTGTGAGACAAAACTGCACATTCCAGGGTGGCCTTTTGTTGTGGGCAGTCTGAGGTACACCTGTGCACTACTCATGATGTCAGATCAGCATCCTGATGTGGCACACCTGTGAGGTGGGATGGATTATCTCAATATAGCAGATGTGCCCACTACCACACATTTGGACTGATTTGTGACCACTGTTTGGGAGGGATGGTTATATTGTGTATCTGGAATGAATTTTAGGTCTCTACGTCCATCCCATGGGGAATGGGAGCAGTAACAAAAGTGTTGCGTTTATATTTTTGTTCAGTGTATGTGTGAATGACTAAATATTGTAATGCTCATGATGAGCAGGGGTTCTTAGTGGCTCTATTTGAGGTTGTTGCTGGAGAATTTTGCATATTAGGATGGGATAATCCCCGCCTGTTTATTCAACAGGATGAGCATGAATGTTTGAGCCCATAGCAAACAAACAGCCAAGCCCTCCCCAAAGATTTCAGCTTAATGCTAATGATATACAGTAAGCAGTTACAATGATTTTGCAGGTTAATGAACTGGCTGTTTCTCAGATAACTGAGACTTTTGCTTTTCCACAATGGAGAGGCTGATGTGTAAAAATGAAAGATTGTCACGATACGCTTAGCCTTAGCTGTCGTTGCCTTTCTGCAGAGTCGATACTCATTTATGTTCCAGTGCTTCTCCTACTTTGATCCTTATGCTTCTTACAGAAGACTGTCAAGAATATAGGCCCTAAAACACATGGCTGACCGACTCAAATTCTAAATATCTTTTTATAAAACAGCTGAGCCTCCTGCAGGTCTTTGCTCACAAAGGAATAATGAATGATTTAGAGTGATGAAACAGAAGGTTGCTGCAGAGTTCAGACCCTTGTTTGAAAAAGCCCAAGTGTGCGCTGACAACATTACACATGGAAAACCTGTGGACAGACAAAGCAGGCTAGCAAGAACTTATTTCAGGAAGGGTGAGGAGACGGAAGATGGCTGCGATCACTTTGAATTCTGTCAAGTATTGAACTAAATTGCTCAAAACACATTTGTAAACATGTGTGATGAATTCTGAAAGGTAAAAATGATAAATTACAAATAAGAGAAGACCATTTGAAAAGCTTATTTATACATTTGTCCTAATGTGTCAGAGAGATGCCCTTCTTCAAAACAGACATTTACCCAGCTTGTAGGTTTGAGTCCATCTCATTATATTTGCATGTGAGTTACACTTGCATAGCTAGTGAACAGGAAATGACTTTGATTGCTCATTTGTTAGCCAGCGCTCTCAATTTTTAATCTTATTGACCACCTTGAACAGCCACTCTAACCTGCAGTGGAGTAAATTAAAATATCTTTGAGGCTTTGTGGTGGAGTAAAAATGGTAGAACATTTGCTTTCGATTAAAAAGAGCTTAAAAGTTTTGTAACAAGTAAAAGTACTTGAACCAGCATATTTTCTTTTCAAATCAAATCACATCAAAATGTATTTCTATAGCACATAATAATACAACCAAGTTGACCAAAGTGCTTCACAGTCGGTCAGAGCAATAGCATAAGACAGAATAAAAAGAAACAGTTAAAAGGAGGGCAGGAAACAATATGAACAATATGGGTAAAAAAAAACATAACTTGCCACAAAATAACATACTAGTTTGAATTAAAAGCCAGACTAAAATAATAAGTTTTAAGACGCAATTTAAAAGACTGGATGGACTCGGAGGAACGAATATAAGGAGTCTGGGAACTGCGACAACGAAGGCCCAATCACCTCCGGACTTCAGACGAGACCTCGGTTTTGTCAGGAGCATTTGATTGGAAGATCTAAGTGCCTTATTAGGGATATACTAATGGAGGAGTTTGCATAGATAGCTGGGAGCCAAATTGTTTAAAATTTTAAAGGTAAGCAAGAGAATTTTGAAATTGATACAATATTCAACAGGGAGCCAATGTAGGTTGGCTAAAACTGGTGTGATGTGGGCATAATTTCTAGTACCAGTTAAGAGATGTGCAGCTGCGTTTTGAACTAACTGGAGCCGGTGAATAGAGGAAGATGGGAGGACCAAGGAGAGGGAATTAAAGTAGTCTAAAGTGATAAGAGCATGAATAAGCTTTTCAAAGGTCCTTCAAAGGGAGGTATGGCTTTGGTTTAGATATCTGACGTAGCTGGTAGAAATTGTTTTTTACCACAGAGGAGATCTGTTTCTCGAGTTTGAAAGAGCTGTCCAGGAAAACACCAAGGTTTCTAACAGCGAATGAGAGATGGCTAGCAAGGGGCCCTCTTTTATACCAATAGGCAGTATAACAGTTAGGTTTATAGTAAACTGGGTAAACTGGGTTGTCTAAATCTCCAGAAGTCTTGTTGAGGAAAACTTATATCTTTCCCTCCTTTGTGTTACTGCTGACTTAATTTCTGCTTGTACAGTTCATTTTAACTAATAACTTGCCAATGTCAAATTTAAAATATCTATCCGTCCATTTAGATGATCAGTACAAGTACCTTTTTGGTAGAACTCGCAGTTTACGGTACTCCATCCATTTTTGGACCAATATTTTTTTCCATCACATAAAACAATAATAATTTTGTCTCTACAAATGATTTTGTATTTTCTATATTTTAGATGAACTCAAGGCAAAAATTGGATTTTTATAGAAAAACAATTCATGTTTGACCTCTGCACCTCTGCTAGTCTTAATGTCACTGTACAACCAACAATTTTTCTGCACTCAATTGTAGTGATATGCATGGTAATATGAAGTTGGTGACTCATAGAGGATCATTTCCCAATTCAACACTGTGTCTCATATGACAAAGTGGGATGGTCCTCTTTGGCAATTAGAAGAGAGCAGTGCTGCATTATGTTTATTTTTGAGCCTCTACTTGGAAAATTGCCCAGTTCCCTTGTCACAGTAAATACTCATAATGTCATGCTTAAATGTTAACATTGGCTGTAACTGTTATTAATCATGAAAGAGGAAAATACTGGTTACAAATGGAACAAGATACAACAGATATGAAACTGCATTCTCTTATTTCTCTGCAACACTTCAACAGCTTACAGTGGGGCAAAAAAGTATTTAGTCAGCCACCGATTGTGCAAGTTCCCCCACTTAAAATGATGACAGAGGTCAGTAATTTGCACCAGAGGTACACTTCAACTGTGAGAGACAGAATGTGGAAAAAAAATCCATGAATCCACATGGTAGGATTTGTAAAGAATTTATTCGTAAATTAGGGTGGAAAATAAGTATTTGGTCACCTCAAACAAGGAAAATCTCTGGCTCTCACAGACCTGTAACATCTTCTGTAAGAAGCTTTTCTGTCCCCCACTCGTTACCTGTATGAATGGCACCTGTTTGAACTCATCATCTGTATAAAAGACACCTGTCCACAGCCTCAAACAGTCAGACTCCAAACTCCGCCATGGCCAAGACCAAAGAGCTTTCGAAGGACACCAGGAAAAGTATTGTAGACCTGCACCAGACTGGGAAGAGTGAATCTACAATAGGCAAGCAGCTTGGTGTGGAAAAATCAACTGTGGGAGCAATCATCAGAAAATGGAAGACATACAAGACCACTGATAATCTCCCACGATCTGGGGCTCCACGCAAGATCTCATCCCGTGGGGTCAAAATGATCATGAGAACGGTGAGCAAAGATCCCAGAACCACACGGGGGGACCTGGTGAATGACCTGCAGAGAGCTGGGACCAAAGTAACAAAGGTCACCATCAGTAACACACTACAACGGCAGGGAATCAAATCCCGCAGTGCCAGACGTGTTCCGCTGCTGAAGCCAGTGCATGTCCAGGCCCGTCTGAAGTTTGCCAGAGAGCACATGGATGATACAGCAGAGGATTGGGAGAATGTCATGTGGTCAGATGAAACCAAAGTAGAACTTTTTGGTATAAACTCAACTCGTCGTGTTTGGAGGAAGAAGAATACTGAGTTGCATCCCAAGAACACCATACCTACTGTGAAGCATGGGGGTGGAAACATCATGCTATGGGGCTGTTTTTCTGCCAAGGGGACAGGACGACTGATCCGTGTTAAGGACAGAATGAATGGGGCCATGTATCGTGAGATTTTGAGCCAAAACCTCCTTCCATCAGTGAGAACTTTGAAGATGAAACGAGGCTGGGTCTTCCAACATGACAATGATCCAAAACACACCACCCGGGCAACAAAGGAGTGGCTCCGTAAGAAGCATTTGAAAGTCCTGGAGTGGCCTAGCCAGTCTCCAGACCTCAACCCCATAGAAAATCTGTGGCGGGAGTTGAAAGTCCGTGTTGCTCGGCGACAGCCCCAAAACATCACTGCTCTCGAGAAGATCTGCATGGAGGAATGGGCCAAAATACCAGCTACTGTGTGTGTAAACCTGGTAAAGACCTATAGTAAACGTTTGACCTCTGTTATTGCCAACAAAGGTTATGTTACAAAGTATTGAGTTGTATTTTTGTTATTGACCAAATACTTATTTTCCACCCTGATTTACGAATAAATTCTTTACAAATCCTACCATGTGGATTCATGGATTTTTTTTTTCACATTCTGTCTCTCACAGTTGAAGTGTACCATCCATCCATCCATCCATCTTCATCCGCTTATCCGAGGTCGGGTCGCGGGGGTAGCAGCCTAAGCAAAGAGGTCCAGACCTCCCTCTCCCCAGCCACCTCCTCCAGCTTGTCCGGGGGAATACCAAGGCGTTCCCAGGCCAGCCGAGAGATATAATCTCTCCAGCGTGTCCTGGGTCTGCCCCGGGGCCTCCTCCCGGTGGGACATGCCTGGAACACCTCGCCCAGGAGGCGCCCAGGGGGCATCCTTGCCAGATGCCCGAACCACCTCAGCTGGCTCCTTTCGATGTGGAGCAGCAGCTGCTCTACTCTAAGCCCCTCCCGGATGGCCGAACTTCTCACCCTATCTCTAAGGGAGAGGCCAGCCACCCTTCGGAGGAAGCTCATTTCCGCCGCTTGTATCCGCGATCTCGTTCTTTCGGTCACTACCCACAGCTCGTGGCCATAGGTGAGGGTAGGGACGTAGATCGACCGGTAAATTGAGAGCTTCGCTTTTACACTCAGCTCCCTCTTCACCACGACGGACCGGTGCAGCGTCCGCATTACTGCAGCCGCAGCCCCAATCCGTCTGTCGATCTCCAGCTCCCTTCTCCCATCACTCGCGAACAAGACCCCGAGATACTTGAACTCCTCCACTTGGGGCAGGAACTCATCCCCGACCCGGAGTGGGCACTCCACCCTTTTCCGGCTGAGAACCATGGCCTCAGATTTGGAGGTGCTGATCCTCATTCCCGCTGCGTTACACTCGGCTGCGAACCGCTCCAGTGCGAGCTGGAGGCCCTCACCCGATGAAGCCAACAGAACCACATCATCCGCAAAAATCAGAGATGAGATTCTGAGGCCACCAAAGCGAAAGCCCTCCGCCACTTGGCTGCGCCTAGAAATCCTGTCCATAAAAATTATGAACAGAACCGGAGACAAAGGGCAGCCCTGGCGGAGCCCATCACCCACCGGGAACGAGTCCGACTTATTGCCGGCAATGCGAACCAAGCTCTTGCAACGGTTGTATAGGGATTGAATGGCCCGTAGCAATGGGCCAGACACCCCATACTCGCGCAACACCTCCCACAGGACGCCCCGAGGGACACGGTCGAATGCCTTCTCCAGGTCCACAAAACACATGTAGACTGGTTGGGCAAACTCCCATGCACCCTCAAGTATCCTCGAGAGGACAAAGAGCTGGTCCAGTGTTCCGCGACCAGGACGAAAACCGCATTGTTCCTCCTGTATCCGAGGTTCGACTAGCGGACGAACCCTCCTCTCCAGCACCCTGGCATAGACTTTCCCGGGGAGGCTGAGGAGTGTGATCCCCCTGTAGTTGGAACACACCCTCCGGTCCCCCTTCTTGAAGATGGGGACCACCACCCCGGTCTGCCAGTCCACAGGTACTGCCCCTGATCTCCACGCAACATTGCAGAGACGTGTCAACCAAGACAGCCCTACAACGTCCAGAGCCTTCAGGAACTCGGGGCGGACCTCCTCGACACCAGGGGCTCTGCCACCAAGGAGTTGTTTAACTGCCTCAGTGACCTCGCCCCCGGAAATCGGTGGGTCACACCCCTCATCCCCAGACTCTGCTTCCTCCCCGGAAGACGTGTCAGTGGGATTAAGGAGGTCCTCGAAGTATTCCTTCCACCGCCCGACAATTTTCTCAGTCGACGTCAACAGCGCTCCGCCAGCACTATACACAGTGCAGGTAGAGCACCGCTTTCCCCTCCTGAGACGCCTGACGGTTTGCCAGAATCTCTTCGAGGCAGTCCGAAAGTCTTTTTCCATGGCCTCTCCGAACTCCTCCCACACCCGAGTTTTTGCTTCAGCCACTGCCCGAGCCGCATTCCGCTTGGCCTGTCGATACCTGTCGGCTGCCTCCGGAGTCCCACAGGCTAACCAAGCCCGATAGGCCTCCTTCTTCAGCCTGGTGGCTCCCTTCACCTCTGGTGTCCACCATTTGGTTCGGGGATTACCACCACGGCAGGCACCAACCACCTTGCGGCCGCAGCTCAATGCAGCAGCTTCGGCAATGGAGACGCTGAACATGGTCCATTCGGACTCAATGTCCCCAGTCTCCCTCGGGATGCTGTTGAAGCTCTGCCGGAGGTGTGCGTTGAAGATCTCGCGGACTGGGGCCTCTGCTAGACGTTCCCAGCACACCCTCACTACGCGTTTAGGTGCACCAGGTCTGTCCAGCGTCCTCCCCCGCCACCTGATCCAACTCACCACCAGGTGGTGATCAGTTGACAGCTCAGCCCCTCTCTTTACCCGAGTGTCCAGAACATATGGTCGCAGGTCTGGTGATACGATTACAAAATCGATCATCGACCTACGGCCTAGAGCATCCTGGTGCCACGTGCACTTATGGACACTCTTATGTTCGAACAGGGTGTTCGTTATGGCCAAACTGTGATTAGCACAGAAGTCCAATAACAAAGCACCGCTCGGGTTCAGATCAGGGAGGCCGTTCCTCCCAATCACGCCCCTCCAGGTCTCGCTGTCGTTACCCACGTGAGCATTGAAGTCTCCCAGCAGGACAACAGAGTCTCCAGGTGGAGCACCTTCCAGCACCCCCCCCAGGGACTCTAAGAAGGCTGGGTACTCCGAACTGCCACTCGGCGCATAAGCGCAGATGACAGTCAGGACCCGTTCCCCGACCCTAAGGCGCAGGGAACAAACCCTCTCGTCCACCGGGAAAAACCCCAACGTACCGGCAGCAAGCCGAGGGGATATAAGAATACCCACCCCAGCCCGCCGCCTCTCACCAGGGGCAACTCCAGACTGAGACAGAGTCCAGCCCCTCTCCAGGAGACTGGTTCCAGAGCCCAGACAATGCGTAGAGGTGAGCCCAACTATATCTAGCCGGTACCTCTCAACCTCACGCACCAACTCAGGCTCCTTCCCCACCAGAGAGGTGACATTCCATGTCCCTATTGCCAGTCTTGGCAGCCGGGGGTCGGTCCGCCAGGGCCTCCGCTCCTGGCCGCCACCCGGCTCACAATGCACCCGACCCCTATGGCGCCTCCTGCGGGTGGTGGGCCTGCGGGAGGATGGGCCCATGTCTCCTCTTCGGGCTGTGCCCGGCCGGGCCCCATGGACTAAGGCCCGGCCACCAGACGCTCGCCCTCGGGCACCCTCCCCGGGCCTGGCTCCAGGGCGGGGCCCCGGTAACCCTATCCCGGGCAGGGTAAACTGTTCCCTCGATATTCTTTTCATGGGGGTCTTCTGAATCGCTCTTTGTCTGGTCCCTCACCCAGGACCAGTTTGCCATGGGAGACCCTACCAGGGGGCAAAAGCCCCCAGACAACATAGCCCCTGGGATCCCTGGGACACACAAACCCCTCCACCACGATAAGGTAGCGATTCAAGGAGGAGTGAAGTGTACCTCTGGTGCAAATTACCAGTGTTGGGGAGTAACGGAATACATGTACCGCCGTTACGTATTTAGAATACAAAATATGAGTAACTGTATTCCGTTACAGTTACCGTTTAAAAAGGTGGTATTCAGAATACAGTTACTTTGTTGAAATAAATGGATTACACTGCGGTACTTTCCTGTTTCATTTTGTCGCGGGTCAGGACTGTTTGGGTTTTGTTTGACAGCTACGTTCTTTCGTTCCAGGCGGCAGCGTTACGGTTGCCATGGTTACAGGGCGACGCTCTCTCTCTCTTTCTGCGACTGTGTGTTTCCTGGGTGAGAGAGCGCCTTTTCGTTGTTGTTGTTGTGCTAAGCTAACAGGCAGAATGCTACAAGCATAGCTCTAAAGAATGTAGCATCATGGGCAGTATAGTCCGTGTTGCAGGGAGAATGGACTGCCATACACGTTATGTGTCTGTGAGCGCGAGGAGGGAGAAAAAGGGGAGTGGAAAGGTACGAGCAGTCATCGAGCAAAAACGGGAGCTGGAAGCATGTAAATATAATAATAACCACTGCAGCCAAGAAGAGTGCCTGACGAGCCCAGTTGTAAGTAAGCTATTAAGACTCGACTGTACACCGTGTTCGTGTTTTCCTCCGAAAACAATAAGTTCCGTTGGAGCAGCCTTTCAACGCCTCTCTCTGTCTCTCGCAAGAAAAATTGACCCACACAACAAAGTAAAGCTATTTTTCGGCTATGAGCCGACAGGGACCCCGCCGTATTAGTCAGAGGTCCCTTTACTACAGTTCGGAGTCGCGGACCTTCAGTAATAGTAATAAATCACACAGCAATAGTACATTCACGTTGTTGTAAAAAGCACGATAATATATTAAGTAATCCAAAGTATTCAGAATACGTTACTGTCATTGAGTAACGTAACGGAATACGTTACAGAATACATTTTGGGGCATGTATTCTGTATTCTGTAACGGAATACATTTTAAAAGTAACCTTCCCAACACTGCAAATTACTGACCTCTGTCATCATTTTAGGTGGGGGAACTTGCACAATCGGTGGCTGACTAAATACTTTTTTGCCCCACTGTATATTTACCTGTCAGTTTTCATTCTTGAATTTTCTTTTCTTAATTTATTAATATGTATAATGTGCCTCTGCATTATGTGTCTGGATATACTGTTATATATGTTTCCTAAAGCCTCTCTTGATTTCCTCAAATCAGGTGTGATGGTGTAAGGATCCTTTACTGGTGACATTGTTGGGGATTTATTCAAAATTGAATGCACACTGAACCAGTATGGCTACCACAGCATCCTGCAGCAACACGCAATCCCATCCAGTTTGCATTCAGTTGGACCATCATTTATTTTTCAACAGGACAATGACCCCAAACACACCTCCAAGCTGTGTAGGGGCTATTTGACCAATAAGGAGAGTAATGGGGCACTGTGCTAGATGACCTGGCCTCCACAGTCACCTGACCTAAACCCAGTTGAGATGTTTGGGAGGATCTGGACCGCAGAGTGAAGATGCTCACTCTGGGGTCAAGTGCTCAGCATCTCTGGGAACTCCTTCAAGACTGTTTGAAAACCTTTTCAGGTGACGACCTCATGATGCTATTTTGAAGAATCTAAAATATAAAACATGTTTTGAATTATTTCACATTTTTTGTTTACTACATAATTCCATAATTCCAGAAACTACAATGTCAATACTCATGAAAATAAAGAAAAAAAACATTAAATGAGAACATGTGCCAAACCTTTGACTGGTAGTGTATGTCTATATTTCTCTGCCTTTTTGCTGTTCCAGCAGTGGTAGGACCTAGAAGTTTGCAAAGCTCTGAGGTCTCAGTTTGTAGAAATTATTCAACTATGCAGCAAAGCAAGCTGATATAACTAAATGAATTTTACTTCCCAAAGGCATATGCTTTGACAGATTAAAAAAATGAATTTTAGGGGGACATATTGATTAAAATATTATTTACATCAACCTTCAAAAAGCACAAATTGGCTGGCCTAATGTAATATATTATTCTGCAAGGCCTGAGAATAATATAATGGACAGCTTTCGGTAGTTGGAAAAGATGAATCAAAAGCTGAAAGATATTTGACTTGCTAATGTAAGTGTTTATGTAATGGGATGGCAGAAAATTGGAAACCTTCTTAATGTCTATGACCTGAAGGATTAAATGGACTCTGTCTAAATCCAGGTGAGAACAGCTAGTTCAGACTCCCCATTGATGGCTACCACATGTAACATATTTGTGACCTTCAGCAAGACACTTTGAAGAAATGAATGGAAGAGATTAGGTTGTTAATTCAACATAAACAATTCTTGAAGGCTAGTTAACATACATGGCTCACCATGCATTTGGTACTCCCAGCCTGCAGGGTTCACGGTAGCTCTGTGGGACCTACATAAGGGGAATCAAGGAATTGATTCAAGGAATTCTACCTTCACACCCCTGCTGCGTTTGCTTTACATTGTCCAGTAAGAGAACCTGGCAGCTTCCAGTGTGTTTCTACTCAGACACATGCCTGAGGGGCTAACTGTTTGTAGAATATACTTGGCAAATGTAGTATAAGTACTCTACAGTGAAACCAAGACCAGTTTAACAGGTCAGTTACCTTTCCTTTGATTGCTCATCTGTTACTTGGATAACAGATGGACTCTTCACCCTCCTGCCCTCTGGGAGGCGCTACAGGAGCCTCCGGACTAAGACCACCAGGTACCGGAACAGCTTCTTCCCCACAGCTGTCAGACTCCTGAACTCTGCCTCCTGACATCTGACCCACGTTAAAGTCATGGACTGAACATACACACACCCACAATGGACAACTGTACCCTCAAACACAATAATAACATGGACTGAACCATCACTCACAACCACTAGCACTTTATATAGCCTCTGTAGAAACTATCTACACCCTCACTTATCTTAACTGCACTACTGTATAGCTCTGTGTAAATAATCATTCTGTACATTCGATAATCTTTAATCCTACAACTGTTTACAACTTGCATAGTTCCCATTTCTGTATAGCTGTATATCCCAGATTCTGTAAAGTTATTTATTTCATATTCTGTATAGTTTTTCATATTTATATCCTGTTCATATCCTGTACATAGCTTGTACTCACTACAGCCTGTACATACTTATAGTTATAGAATATTCACAACATACTTCATACCGTGTACATTATAACATACCATAATAGACCCATTTCTGTAATATACTCACATATCTATATTATTGCTAATATATATTGTAATATATCTATATCACTAAAGCACTTCTGGATGGATGCAAACTGCATTTCGTTGCCCTGTACCTGTGCATGTGCAATGACAATAAAGTTGAATTCTATTCTATTCTATTCTATTCTAATGAGGATTTCTAGAGCTAATACTTGCAAATGAGTATTTATCTTTGAGAAATGTGTCTGTTACCTCCCCACCCCACCCTCTTTTTTAAATTATATGGGGTACTGGCTTGCATGTCTGCCTGTGCCCCTAAAGATTCTACCACAGTCCAAAGATATGAATGTTAGACCTAAATCAGTCGTGACTGGGGGATGCAAGTATATATATCCTCGAAGAGGTAAATTTGGTTGTAAAGTAGAGCACTTTGCAAAGCCAAGAAGACTGGAAAAGCACTGTAGAAGTGTCCTTTTTTACACATGGAACACAGACATTGGACTGTTAGGTGTTCAGTCTGTACCATGCCTCTTACCTAATGTCAGCTAGGATAGTTTCTTGTAATATCATGTTGGATAAGTACTTGAGAAAATGGATGGATCCTTCGCCAAGTCTGAACATTTAAAGTTAAACTGTTTTCCAAATACTTTCTCAAATCACACATATTGTTCTGTTGTCTTTCAGCAGATTGTAAGTATGTTTTAATTCAGCAGTCTTATCAGTAGCAGTTGGCAACTTGGCACTGGAGCATAAAGCACCACACTGGAATGAGTTATTGATTATTGCATCTGTGTAACTCCAGAATTATCATCCACTGGGTATGGAGTTTAAAAACTGTGATTTTGTGCTTTAAACTCATTTGAAATATTGCTACTAGAGGAAAAACATACAGCTGCAACATTGCCACCAGGTGTTCAAAGTTGCAAAGATATAGAGGACAGTGACGTTACATGGGCTGAAAGTAATACTTCAATTTGAGGATGTGCGATGACTTTGCACCTCAAACAGCAGACTGATTTGGTTGTGGCCTACACCTAATCCCCGGTACAGTCAATTAACTTTAATTCCTCACTCAGAGAGACAGCGACAGGGTTTTCTTGTGGTCGACTAACCTCAGTAATAACTCTTCATTAGTTCAGAGAGGGCTGAAAGGAAATGAAAGGATTGCTGTGTGTGAGATTCTCCCCCCGAGCTTAATAATGCTGTTCCTGATTCGTGTGATGAATGCCTCATGCATGTCTGTAAGAAACACTTGTCACTTACTTTAGGATTGCAGCTTTGTCACTGAGTTAGGAAATTGCACTCAGTGGATTTACTGTGCACTCTGTTTAAATGACTGCGGGGTGACGAGTAGGCAATATGCAAAATTGTAAATTCATTTTTCCAACAGTTGTTTTGTAATCACGTAAAGAAAAAAAGCACTGGGGAAAATAAATAAATAAATAATGCGCCCACTATATTTCCATTTTGATTAACCATATGGACCATTCAGAGTAGCAGCATGTTGATGTTCATGGATTTCTTTGTTTGGAAAAAAAAAAAATAACAACTCAATTTGGCTTTGTTTTGCTGTCTATGACTTTTTTGAATCATATACAAAGAAAGGGGCTTATTTGACAGTTGTCAAATCAACCTGCGATGTTGCAGTCAATCTCATTCACCATTTTGCTTTTTGTTGTTTGCATTATAGTTACTAATATACAAGAATCAGGTTTAAATTAACACAATAAATGGTGTTTCAGCTAGTATTTAAATTTCTTTGATAATCTGCAACATTTATGACATAAAATGAAGAAATAGGAAATTAGGAAGAGGGAAAATTTTTTCACAGCACTGTAGGTATACAACACAAGCATGTCCGAGGTCACACCCACACATACCAAAGGTAAGAATGCACACAGATACAAAAGTGTGGCATACTTGGATGCATTAATTGGCAACATAACCATCAGATTTAAATATTGTATAAAGTATTTTATTTTTCTACAGCAGCACAGGAGTTTAACATTATAACAGTGTCAGCCTGGGATTCCTGTTACTGTTGCTGATCTCATACATTGTTTCTGAAATCCCTACTCTGGTCATGAATGTGTACATGCCGACTTCTGCCTTTGCATGAGAGCAAAGTATTGCTCTCACTTCCGTCAGCAGCCATGTAATTTCTTAATACCCTTAAGCAAGGCACTGAACCTGCCAGCTGCTTTTAAAGCAGGAGGATTCATTTGGACTTTGTATGTACGGTATCAAGTGAAACAGTGAGGATCTTAGTGAATGTGAGCTCATGTATTTGCGTTCATCTTTTTTTTGTGTGTATAAAAGGTTCAGGCATGCTTTCAAGTAGAGGCAGGTCAAAGCGAGCAACAGTGCAGCTGTATTTGTCTTTTCTTTGCCTCACAAACCTGATTATGTCCTGTAGCCTTTATACTTTTGGCTGCTCATGTGGAGAACTATAGAAGCAGGTATTACATAGCAATGCGTTTAATGCTGCAAATCACACTTAGCCTCTGAGGCAACTGGGAACCTACTCTTACCTGAAACCTTTCACACAGCAGAGTCTCCCTAATGTCCGTTTCAGTGCCTCCCCTGGAGACTGGGTCTAAAAATCAGTCACTCTGCAGGTTCAGAACAAAATGGAGCCAACTCACTGCTACATAATTATTTATAGATGGCCCTGCGATTCAGCTGCAGCAACAGCAGCAAAACCAGGTCAGTGCATTTGTATATATTCATGCATGCTTAGTGATGTTGTTGTTAATGAAGTCAGACAGGAGACATGCTCTCAAGTCATCATCAGTGCTGCTGTGTGATGCTCTGAGATAGAGCAGTGGCAAGTAAACACAGTTGAGGGGGCTTTAAAAAAATCCTCTCAACTTCCTGTTTGTTGATCAACTACTAGCTAACACATGTGGCTAGCACCTACTAACAATGCTTTCACTATAAATTCTGACGTCATTAGCAATTTCCATGTCCAAATGCTCCTGCAGTTCCTAAACGCAAAGAAAGAGAGAGACATCATTGACTTAAAACCCCACAAAATATTTAGTCTTTTAACTGTACTAAAATGATCAATGTGGCAATTTATCCAAGTGTTAAACAGCTCAATCTCTTGTCTTTCGCATGGACCTGAGTCCATAGGCAATAAAAACATTTATAGAATTCCAGATCGGAAAAATCAAGCAAACGCTTTAGTCCCCTCAACTTGCATATTTTGTTTATTTGAGGGCCACTAGATGGCAATACCTGTAATTGCAAAAAGATTAAAAGGCCTATTGGAAAACGGTTTTCTGTCTTGTCCTCTGTAAATACTTGTGTGCTGGGTTTTTGGGCACAAATTTTGGGTCATATCAAAAATGAAATTAAGTAAAATGTGTAAATCTCGGTTATACTATATTTCATAATGGATTATCTGGGGTAAGACATCACGTGCTTACTGGCTAAGATTGCGACGGGGGAAACGTTCATCTTGAGACTTGTCACGGTAGCTACGTCCACCTTTTAAACTGTCCACAGGTGAGTTAGAGGTTAGCAATAAATTAGCAAGCTGATTGACGTATAAACAAGATAACCCATGCTCTAAATGAATATTTTGAAAAAAAAAAAAAAAAAGAGAGATAATAGATTCATTTGGAGAGTTAATATGTCACTTGGGTTATATTTACTTCTTACCTCTTAGCTAGCTAGAGACTCGTGTTAGGTTAATATAACACATTTGCAGTGTTGGGGAGTAACGGAATATATGTACCGCCGTTACGTATTTAAAATACAAAATATGAGTAGCTGTACTCCATTACAGTTACCGTTTAAAAAGGTGGTATTTAGAATACATTTACTTTGCTGAAATAAAGGGATTACACGGTGGTATTTTCATATGTTTGGCTATGCCCTCTCTATTTTTGGTTTCCACGCCCCAAACAAAACACGCATTAAGAGGCTCTAATGCCTGTGTCTCAATCTGTCCATGTCACCCCTACTTGTGGCCCACATAATGACGTGAAAAAAATATTTAAAAAAATTATTCACAAAAATGATTTAATATGAAGGCAACAGGCAGAGTGTTACAGGCATCGCCCTAAAGAATGTAGCCTCATGGGCAGTATACTGTAGTCCGTGCTGCAGGGAGAACGGACTGCTATACCCGTTATGTGTCTGTGAGCGAGGGAGGGAGAAAAAGGAAAAGTACGAGTTGTCACCAAGCAGAAACGGGAGCTGGAAGCATGTAAATATAATAATAACCACTGCAGCCAAAAAGAGTGCCTGACGAGCCCAGTTGTAAGTAAGCTATTAAGACTCGGCTGTACACTTTTTTCGTGTTTTTCTCCGAAACAATAAGTTCCGTTGGAGCAGCCTTTCAACGCCTCTCTCATTCTCTCGCTAGCAAAGTTGACCCAAACAACAAAGTAAAGCTAGTTTTCGACTACGAGTCAGACACGGAACCTGACGTATTAGCCAGAGGTCCCTTTACTACGGTTCAGCGCCGCGGACCTGTTTTATATACGCGCGGAATAGTTCTCTATACGAGATCGCTGCAAAAAGTGCAGCCTTACCTAATGTCCACCCTACTGTTACTCATTTATATTAAGATTTTAACATCTAGTTGGTATTGGTATGGTGACTAACCTTCAGTAATAGTAATAAATCACACAGCAATAGTACATTCATGTAGTTGTAAAAAAGCATGATAATATAATAGGTAATCCAAAGTATTCAGAATACGTTACTGTCATTGAGTAACGTAACAGAATACGTTACAAAATACATTTTGGGGCGTGTATTCTGTCATTTGTAGTGGAATACATTTTAAAAGTAACCTTCCCAACACTGCACATTTGCAAAGAGAAGATGTATGATGAGGACAAATTGGCCTTATAAACCATATACATAGAAAATATGTGCAAAAGTGTGTAGACCTAACAGGGTTAGATCCATAGATTTTTGTACAAAGACACAAAGTTTACACCACTACAGTGGATTTTAAATCAAACAACTGAGATGTGACTGAAGTGCACACTTTGAGCTTTAATTCAAGCTATTAACTGTTTAAGGATTTTGGTAGTTTGTATACATAGTAAGTCGACAAACTAACCAAATTTAAATATATTTCATATTTCAATGATAGTGCTTTGTAGTCAGTCACTCCCTGAAGACTAGAATGCTTGAACATCATGATCCATCAAATGCTGTTTCCTTCTTCTAGATACTAGATACTCTACCAGGCTTTTACTGCAGCCTCCTTCTTAAGTTAAGAAGTTATATCTTGTTTGTTCAGTTTTCAGTTTAATCTTTAGAGCCTGAATTCCTGATCCCATGGCTTCTGCAGGTCTTGTAAGACAGCGGTCCCCAACCCCCGGGCCTTGGATCGGTACCGGTCCGTGAGTCGTTTGGTACCGGGCCACGAGAGTTGAGGCTCAGGTGTGAAATGTATAGTTTTCAGGGTTTTTATCGGTTTTCAGCGTTATTTTGTTATCGTTTTTATCGTTTACTCGGTTTTCCTTGGTGTTTTCATGTGTGTTATGAATAAATTTCTTTTTTTCGGTACCGGTACTAGTTTTATTTTGTTGTATTTATCTGCGACACCTTAAAGGCCGGTCCATGAAAATATTGTCAGGCATAAACCGGTCCGTGGCGCAAAAAAGGTTGGGGACCGCTGTTGTAAGACATTCCATGAGAAACTATATTGACATGATTTCATCTCGCCTATTTGCAACAAATTTCTTGAACTACATCCCAAAGGTGCTCTTCAGGATACAGAATGGGTTAAACTACTGAAGTCATCCCAATTCATTGGCATGCTGATGAATCCAGTTTAAGATACAGGGTGGGCCATTTATATGGATACACCGTAATAAAATGGGAATGGTTGGTGATATTAAAGTCCTGTTTGTGGCACATTAGTATTTGTGAGGGGGCAAACTCCTCAAGATGGGTGGTGACCATGGTGGCCATTTAGAAGTCGGCCATCTTGGATACAACTTTTCCAATAGGAAGAGGGCCATGTGACACATCAAACTCATTGGTAATGTCACAAGAAAAACAATGGTGTGCTTGGTTTCAACGTAACTTTATTCTTTCGTGAGTTATTTACAAGTTTCTGACCACTTATAAAATGTGTTCAATGTGCTGCCCATTGTGTTGGATTGTCAATGCAACCCTCTTCTCCCACTCTTCACACACTGATAGCAACACCACAAGAGAAATGCCAGCACGGGCATCCAGTATCCGTAGCTTCAGGTGCTGCACATCTCGTATCTTCACACCATAGACAATTCCCTTCAGATGACCCCAAAGATAAAAGTCTAAAGGGGTCAGATTGGGAGACCTTGGGGGCCATTCAACTGGCCCACGACGACCAATCCACTTTCCAGGAAACTGTTCATCTAGGAATGCTTGGACCTGGCACCCATAATGTGGTGGTGCACCATCTTGCTGAAAAACTCAGGGAACGTACCAGCTTCAGTGCATAAAGAGGGGAACACATCATCATGTAGCAATTTCAAATATCCAGTGGCCTTGAGGTTTCCATTGATGAAGAATGGACCCACTATCTGTCACAAACTGAAAGCAGGGATTCAAGCGCAGAGCAGGTTGACGTCTCAGAACACGATTTATTTACACACCAGTGCAATACTATATACAGTGACGGGGAAAGTCCAGGGTTCCAGGGGATTTGGGGAAGGCTCTCTCTGTCTCTCGCTCACGTCCTCACATCCGACTCACACACGTCCGTACCGCGGGGAGGTCACAGGTCCGGGAAGATAAACTGGAACAGGGAAGGGAGAAATCACTCACAAATCACGAAGGTAGGGCGTAAAGGTATAAGACCAAAAGAAAGACTAACGTCAGTAGCTCAATCATCCAGCGATGAGAGGATCTGTGACCCAGCCTCAAATAGTAGATCGGTAATCAGCTGATCGCCAACAGCTGTGTGAGCATTGGGTGGGAGCCAGCTGTGAGCTCCGCCCAGGCAGAGAGGTAGGGGAGAGAGAGAAAAAGCAAAACACAAGTGTAGCCTTGTGAGGCCAGCTGGGCAGGCACAGGGACCATGACAGTACCCCCCCCCCCCCCCTCAACGGGAGCCTCCCGGCGACCCACCAGGCTTACCTGGATGCCTGCGATGGAAGTCCCGAAGCATATTCTTGTCCAGAATAGCCGCCCGAGGCACCCAGGAACGTTCCTCTAGCCCGTAGCCCTCCCAATCCACCAGGTACTGAAAACCCCTGCCCCGGCACCGGGAGTCCATGATGCGGGAGATGTCGTAGACCAGCTGACCACCCACAAGCCGGGGGGGCGGCGGGGCCCTGGCGGGAGGACACAGCGGGCTGGAGAGCACAGGCTTGACCTGGGACACATGGAAAACATTGTGAATCCGCATGGTACGTGGCAGTTTGAGGCGAACGGACACAGGGTTGACAATGGAGTCTATGGGAAAGGGGCCAATGAACTGAGGCGACAGCTTCTTAGACTCTGTCCGTAATGGCACAAAACGGGTAGACAGCCATACCTGTTGACCGACGGAGTATTCAGGGGCCGGTGTCCGGTGGCGGTCAGCGAGGGCTTTGTTGCGCTCCTTAGTGCGAAGTAGAGCGGCCCGAGTAGCACGCCAGGCCCGGCGGCACCTGCGGAGGTGAGCCTGAACAGAGGGGACAGAGTGCTCACCTTCGACAGCTGGGAGCAGGGGTGGTTGGTAGCCCAGGGATGCCTCAAAGGGTGACCTGCCCGTGGCGGCGGAGGTGTGGCTGTTGTGGACGTATTCAATCCATGGCAGCTGTTCACTCCAGGTTGATTGATTGTGGGAGGCAACACACCGGAGGGCAGCTTCCAACTCCTGGTTAGCCCGTTCGAACTGTCTGTTGCTCTGCGGGTGGAAACCGGAAGAGAGGCTGACCTTGGCTCCTAGCGCGGTGCAAAATTCCTTCCATACTCGGGAAGTGAATTGTGGTCCTCTGTCCGAGACGATGTCCTCGGGGATCTCGTGGAGCCTGAACACATGTGAGGTGAGGAGCCGAGCCGTCTCCAGAGCAGTAGGGAGTTTAGGAAGGGCGACAAAGTGTGCGGCCTTAGAGAAACGGTCGATGATAGTTAGTATAGCGGTGTAACCTGCAGAGGGAGGCAGTCCAGTGATGAAGTCTAGAGCGATGTGTGACCATGGTCGGGCCAGCGTAGGGAGAGGCAGAAGACGGCCCGACGGCGGTTGGTTTGACCGCTTGTTCTGGGCGCAGGTCGGACAGGCGGACACAAACTCCCTGACGTCCCTCGCCATGGTGGGCCACCAGAAGTAGCGTCGAAGGAAGGACAGGGTGTGGAGGACCCCGGGGTGACATGAGAAACGGGCAGTGTGAGCCCACTGGAGTACCTGGGAGCGGACCGCCGAGGGGACGAAGAGGCGGCCAGTCGGGCCGGTACCAGGATCCGGTTCAGTCTCTTGTGCCTCCTGAATGAGGGATTCAATCTCCCAGGAAACGGCTCCAACCACCCAGGCCGCCGGCAGAATGGGTTCGGGGTCCGACTCCTCCTCCGTGGTGGAAAACTGCCGGGACAGGGTGTCTGGCTTCATGTTGCGAGATCCTGGCCTGTAGGTGATGGTGAAATCAAAGCGAGCAAAGAACAATGCCCACCTGGCTTGCCGAGAACTGAGACGTCTGGCCGAACCGATGTACTCCAGGTTCTTGTGATCCGTCCAAACAATGAACGGGTGAGCAGCTCCCTCCAGCCAATGTCTCCATTCCTCCAGGGCGAGTTTTATGGCCAAGAGTTCCCGATCCCCGACGTTGTAATTGCTTTCTGCGGGTGAGAGACGGCGAGAGAAGAAAGCACATGGGTGAAGCTTACCGTCCTCTTGTTGCGAGAGAACCGCCCCCACCCCGGAGTCAGAAGCGTCGACTTCCACCACGAACTGCCGTGTGAGGTCCGGTTGCCGGAGGATGGGAGCCGAGGAAAACCTCTCCTTGAGCTGGGCGAAGGCTCGCTGAGCGGCAGGATCCCACTGAAAAGGAACCTTCGGAGAGGTGAGTTTAGTGAGAGGGAGGGAGATCCTATTAAAATCGCGAATGAATCTCCTGTAGAAATTAGCGAATCCCAGAAAACGTTGCAGTTTGCGGCGATTAGGAGGAACAGGCCATTCAACCACCGCACGCACCTTTCCAGGGTCAGTCCGTAGATTTCCCCTCTCAACTATATAGCCCAGGAAAGCTGCTGCAGGCACGTGGAACTCACACTTCTCCCCCTTCACAAACAGCCGGTTCTCCAAGAGGCGTTGCAGGACCTGTCTCACATGCACCTGATGTTCCGCGAGCGTCTTAGAAAAGATGAGAATATCATCCAAGTACACAAAGACACAGCGATTAACAAAGTCACGAAGCACCTCGTTCACCATGGTTTGAAAAACCGCGGGAGCGTTGGTGAGGCCGAAGGGCATAACAAGGTACTCAAAGTGCCCCTGGTGAGTATTGAAGGCCGTCTTCCACTCATCCCCCTCCCTGATGCGAACCAGGTGGTAGGCGTTGCGCAGGTCCAGCTTAGTAAAAACAGTCATGCCCTGGAGCAGCTCAAAAGCAGAGGAAAGCAGCGGCAAAGGATACCTGTTCTTGACAGTGATCAGATTAAGGCCCCGATAATCGATACACGGGCGCAACGAACCATCCTTCTTGTCCACGAAGAAGAACCCAGCCACAACCGGGGAGGAGGAGGGACGGATCAAGCCCGCAGCAAGCGACTCAGAGATGTAACGTTCCATAGCGACCCTCTGCGGCTGGGAGAGGCTGTACAGGCGGCTAGACGGCAACGGAGCCCCCGGAAGGAGATCGATAACGCAGTCATACGGGCGGTGGGGGGGAAGGGACCGCGCCCGATCCTTGCAGAACACGCCTCGCAAGTCATGATAGACCCGTGGGACCGCCGAAAGATCCGGGGGGTCGGACGGCGAACCAGAGGACAGAAGCGGAACGGGTGACGTGGCCGCCCGAAGGCAAGACATGTGACAATTCACACTCCAACCCAGGATGTCACCTTTCTCCCAATCAATGTGCGGGTTATGGAGCACCAGCCAGGGGTGACCGAGAACCAGCGGGGTGAGCGGAGCCGTGAATGCAAAAAAACAAATCCTCTCCGTGTGATTGCCCGAGAGAGACAGCGAAAGGAATTCCGAGACATGAGTGATATCGGGCAGGCGGTGACCAGAGAGTGCGTGCACGCGGAGAGGGCGCGACAAGGGCTCCAAGGCGATGTTCAGTTTGGCGGCGAGCGAGGTGTCAATAAAGTTCTGCTCAGCCCCAGAGTCAATGAGTACTGAAAGCGAGTGAAAAACAGATTGTACTCGAAGTTTGGCCGGTAAGAGAAGTCTGGGGAGAGGGTTTTTACTAGACAGATCGCCCACCAGCACCCTCTCAATCACTGGTGAGCGCGCCCTTTTGCCAGCGTCGGGCACGAGGAGACAGAGTGACCCTTACGGCTGCAATAGACGCACTCACTGGCAGCCAGACGGCGCTGGCGCTCTGCAGGCATCAGCCGCGAGCGTCCAAGCTGCGTGGGCTCCTCCTCATCACAGGTGTCGGAGTCGTGCGGCCCGCGGCCGGCAGGAGAGGCCCCGTGATACTCCAGTGATTCCTGTCCCGTCCGTGTGTGTGCGCTCCGGTGTGCGCGCACGTGGTCATCCAACCGGACGCACAGAGTCATAAGCGCGTCTAGGGAAGAAGGCAGTTCACGAAGCATCAGTTCTTTCTTTATTTCTTCGTTAACATTAGAAAGCAAAGTACTCGGCGGCGCGCACGGGTGCAGCGGCTCTTAGCTCTCCAGTTTGGCGCTCGTTTTTACTTTTAATGTGGATATTTTTGAATGTTTGCAACGCCGCCATCTCTTACAGTCGCCAGAACCTAATTGACCTAGGTTTTAAATATAGTTTGTCTGTTTCTGGCGACTATCAGCGAACACACAACATCCTGGTGGAGATAGCGAGACCGCCAGGGTCACCGTGGATGGTCTGCCCGCCCAGCAAGCGTAGAAGGCGACGGAGGGAAAGAAAGCAGAAGAGGGGATGCCGGTCGGGCTTAGACACTAGGCTACGCAAACATCCACACCGGCTAGCACTTCCGAGCCTTTTCCTATCGAACGCCAGATCCATCACCCACAAACTTGACGAATTGGAGCTACAGATAGCCAACACAAGCTTTGCACGTAACTGCAGCATTATTCTTATTACGGAGACGTGGCTTCACCCGCTGATTCCCAACGCTGCAGTCGAGTTAGCAGGCCGCACGCTACACCGGCATGACAGAAACAGCAACTCAGGTAAAAGCAGAGGAGGGGGGCTATGTGTTTACGTGCATAACGAGTGGTGTTGTAACAGCAGGATCATTCACACACACTGTTCTCCTGATTTGGAGGTTCTGGCAGTCTCGTGCAGACCTTTTTACATCCCGAGGGAGTTTACAGTAGTTATTGTGATAGCTGTTTATATACCGCCGGATGCTAACGTTAGCACGGCTCTCAGCCTCTTGCTCAACACCATAAACAAACAACAGCTTGCCCACCCCGATGGGGTTTTTATTGTCGCCGGCGACTTTAACAAAGCGTGCCTAAAGACTGTGCTTCCTAAATTTGTCCAGTTTGTGGACTTTGCTACGAGAGGAGAACACACTTTGGACCATGCTTTCAGAGCGACACCCCTCCCCCACCTGGCTGGATCTGACCACCTCTGCATGTCCCTCACCCCCACCTACACCCCCCTGCTGAGAAAAACAAAGCCCCAGACAAAGACAATAAAAACCTGGCCTGAAGGAGCCCTTTCTCAACTGCAGGACTGCTTCTCAACAACTGTATGGGATTTATTCTCCAGCCACAACCTCCAGGAGTACATGGACATAGGGCTGCTCGATTATGGCAAAAATGATAATCACGATTATTTTCACTGAAATTGAGATCACGATTATTTGACGATATTTATTTAACCCTTTAAGACCTACTATAGAACCAAGTCCACCAGAGCTTATATTATTTTTTTTACATGCTGTAGTGCCATTTGTGGGAGCATTTCAAGTTGCTATACATCAATACAACTGTTATAGCCCATATTTTAATAATATGTATGCATTAAGTCCATAGTAATTACATAAATTGCAAAAAAGTGCAATAAACTACAAAAATGCAGACTTCTTCCTGTACCACTGCTTGAAGAAGGTGTCTTCCAGAAACTGGCAGTAGGACTGGGAGTTGAGCTTGACTCCATCCTCAACCCGAAAAGGCCCCACAAGCTCATCTTTGATGATACCAGCCCAAACCAGTACTCCACCTTCACCTCGCTGGCGTCTGAGTCGGACTGGAGCTCTCTGCCCTTTACCAATCCAGCCACAGGCCCATCCATCTGGCCCATCAAGACTCACTCTCATTTCATCAGTCCATAAAACCTTAGAAAAACCAGTCTTGAGATATTTCTTGGCCAAGTCTTGACGTTTCAGCTTGTGTGTCTTGTTCAGTGGTGGTCGTCTTTCAGCCTTTCTTACCTTGGCCATGTCTCTGAGTATTGCACACCTTGTGCTTTTGGGCACTCCAGTGATGTTGCAGCTCTGAAATATGGCCAAACTGGTGGCAAGTGGCATCTTGGCAGCTGCACGCTTGACTTTTCTCAGTTCATAGGCAGCTATTTTGCGCCTTGGTTTTTCCACATGCTTCTTGCGACCCTGTTGACTATTTTGAATGAAACGCTTGATTGTTCGATGATCACTAGTGATGTGATGTTCTGTATCGAGGCTTCGAAGCTTGTGTCGAGTAATTGAGGGAGCGTATCGAGGCTTGCTTCATTTATGGGAGGAGCTGAAAATGATGACGTCTGAAGCCTCGCTGCCCGGCTGTACCACGTGACTGGTTCAGGAAGCGGTTCGAACTTTGCCGCGAGATATGACAGCGATATAAACCCCTCAGACTTCATTCAAAAATGTGGGTGTTTGATGGAGAGTTGCAGTTAGTGAGAGTTTGGAGACAGTTTGGAGGTTTATGAGAGTGAGGAGAGAAAGTCAGAAGAGAATGGAGCCAGCTAAGAAGAGGAGGATGTCCTCCCCTGTGTGGGAACATTTTGATCTTATTCCTCCCAACAAGGTATGTAAATTTCTACAGAAGATGTATTTTCATAATACTGATGGTGCAATACAATTTATGTTAAGCTGTTTTTACTTTTGTACAAGGTGAAGTGTTTGCTATGTGCCAGGGAGCTGGGATATAACAACAACACCTCATCCATGCTTGGGCACTACAGAGCTTTGCATGAGAATAAGGGGAACACCGATTATGGAGCAGGACCAGGTGAGCCATCAAACGCCATGATAATATAGCATGCCGTAATGTTACTAAATGATATTACAATATTATACAACTGTAATAAGTTACGTGTGTGATATTTATATTTGTGCTTTGTCTTTATTGTCTTTCCTCAGGAGAACAATCTCAAATAGATGAAGACCTGGTTAGCATGGTGATTGAGGACTCCCAGCCATTTAGCATTGTGGAGGACAAAGGATTTAAAAGATTTGTTAAATCATTAAATCCTAGCTATGTTCTCCCCACTAAAAAGGTCATAAAAGCAGTGAAAATTTAGTTTTTACAGAATAAAATGTGGGCAATACTGAGGATGAAAGCCTCAGTCTGTAGCTGTCCATACCTCAACGTTACAAAAGCACAACCACTGTCCACACCCCAACCACACCTCACAGTAAATGATCATTTCCATTTTAAGCATTTCCAAATGATCATTTTCCATACTGCCAGTATAAATATACACAGTATACTGCCATCACTACAATATACATGTTTTACACACTCCTTTTGTTGTTGACATTTACAGGCTGTGTGCAAAAGGCCACACTCTTCAAATTCATGCCAACTAATATTTTTACGTCCAGTAGATGTCCTACTAGAGCAAATGAAGCTTCAAGACGCTTTGCGCTGGGGTGAACCAATTGGATGAAAAGCTTCAGTGCTTCATGAAGCTTCATCTGCCCATCACTAATGATCACGCTTCAGAAGCTTTGCAATTTTGAGACTGCTGCATCCCTCTGCAAGATATCTCACTATTTTTGAGTGAGATATCTTCTTTTGACCCATTTTGCCAAAGGAAAGGACGTTGCCTAATAATTATGCACACCTGATATAGGGCGTTGATGTCATTAGACCACACCCCTTCTCATTACAGAGATACACATCACCTAATATGCTTAATTGGTAGTAGGCTTTCGAGCCTATACAGCTTGGAGTAAGACAACATGCATGAAGAGGTTGATGTGGACAAAATACTCATTTGCCTAATAATTCTGCACTCCCTGTATATATAATGTAAACCAACAGACAGGATTGGCATGAGGTGCATACTGAATCTACAAAACTGGAGAACATGGAACGTCAGCCTTGTGGAAGAGAGGTGAGGATCGGTGGAGGACGAGGACAAGGACAAAACCGGGTAAGAAGAGGCCAACCACATAGACACGTTCCTGACGAAATCAGGGCAACACTTGTGGATCATGTGATAAACCATGGCCTCACAATGGCCGAGGCTGGTCGAAGGGTGCAACCAAATGTTGGGAGAACTACTGTAAGTTCTATTATTCAGACATTTCGTCGGGAAAACAGGTGAGCATACTGTAATGTAGTTATTCAGCACAAACTAATTTGCTCTGCACTTCCATAGTCATACAGGATACTTGCATTAGGACATGACCTTATAGATCTTTACATATAGACGTACTGTAACTGAAGCGCAGACTTGGCCCAGGTGTGGCATAGTGTGCTGTGGTACAATACAGTAATGCTGTAAAGAAAGGAGTTTTGAATGATCGTCCTGTAACAATTACTGTAAGCATGTTTGCGCTTATTTATGTTTGTGTTTTTTCATCTGCATCTCAAAAAGGACTGCCAGACAACCTAGAAGAGGTGGAAGAGGTCCACTGTTGACTCCGCAGCAAGAGGAAAGCACTTGTGCAATGGTGCCTGCAAACAACGCTTTGAGACTGAGAGAAATACAAAGAACTGTCGTAGAAGATGACACCATCTTCGGAAATATTCAGTCAATATCAATTTCCACCATAGACAGAGTCCTCAGACGGAATGAAATGTCCATGAAGCAATTGTACAAAGTACCATTTGAACGGAACAGTGATCGAGTGAAGGAGCTCCGTCACCAGTATGTACAGGTAAAACATGTTTGCATATGTACCTCTGTTTACTGTAAAAGTTTAGGCCATGTACTGCACTTACATTTATGCATGTTACTGTAATCCTATTTACAATTTAAACTGTACAATCTGTTGTGCCAAATGGACCATTACAGACTTTTTTATTCTCATCCTTTGTATAGCGTATCCTGGAATTGGAAGCCAGGGAACCCCTGCACACGTTTGTATATCTTGACGAAGCGGGATTCAATCTCGCAAAAGGCAGACGGCGTGGACAAAATCACATTGGAGAAAGAGCCACCATTGATGTCCCAGGCCAACGAGGAGGAAATATTACAATGTGTGCAGCAATCTCAGAAAATGGCGTTCACACCCATATTCCTTGTATTGGTGCATACAGTACACAACACCTGTTGGCTTTTCTGGACGCTCTTTATAGGGACCTAATCCCACAAAATGAAAGGGATGATCCTGGTGACAATCGGACAATGTATGTAGTGGTTTGGGATAATGTTAGCTTCCATCACTCTGCTGTAGTCAGGCAGTGGTTTGCAGCACACAACAGGATGCTTATGGAGTTTCTTCCTCCTTACACTCCATTCCTAAATCCAATTGAGGAGTTTTTCTCTTCCTGGAGGTGGAAGGTATATGACAGGCATCCACATACCCAAATGACCCTGCTAGCAGCTATGGATGCAGCTTGTGATGACATCACAGCAGAGTCCTGCAGAGGGTGGATTCGACACTCCAGAAGATATTTTCCCTGATGCATCGATAGAGCTGACATTTGCTGATGTTGATGCAAATATTTGGGCAGACAGACGGGAGCGTCTAGATATCAATGATTGATATGCAGCAGTGTCTGTTTTTCAGTTTTTGTTTTTTTGTTTTTTGTTTCATAACTACTGCAGTAAGGTTTACTGTCTAAGTGAGTTTGTTTGCTGTAAAATGTTTAATTTACTGTATTTCCCCAGTTGCACAATGCTGTGAACAGTTTCAATTAAATATTATCAAGAGTGCATATGAAGTGTCTTGATTTTCCTTTACAATTTTTGGTTTAACATGTCATTGGGAAGCACCTACAAAGAAATCCGTCACAATGAGAACATGTTCAAACCATTTGATTTTGTGACCAAAAAGTGCTGCTGTAATGACTTGTAATTGTGACAGCCCTGACACTTTGATTGATATAAGTACTTGCTTTTGATGAATATATTATCTGTTTTGATTAAGGGACTTGCTTTTGAAGCATTGACTACTTATTTTGAGCAACTGACTTTTCTTTTTGATGAAGTGACTCACTTTTGCAAGTTATCCACCATGTTTTGCAGTTTGCACTAATTGTTTTGAGAAGAGCCTTAGTAGTGGTGCAGAGATCAATTCTGTTGTGAGAAATGCACCAAAGCAACTGAGAAAAACTGTAAGACTGAGGTGAGCAAACTCTGGGTTTTCCACTGAAGAGAGCGCTAACTGAAGACTTGAGTATCGTACAGAAGTAACTGACTCTGGGTTCAGCATACCCAGGATATTTCTAGTTGCCCTCTTACTTTGACAATTGACAATCATGTTAAGAGGTCACATGAAGCGAGTTCTGAACTCAATCAGTCAATCTAGGATTGTTTAATCACCTTATGAGCATTTTTGAATAAAATAAGCATTGCTGGTAGTACATGACTATCAAGAAACATGGACAGATCTACTGGAAGCAGAGTGGCATGTTTTATAAATGCAAGAAAATATAAATATTGGTAAAATACAGTTCATCAAGTTGTAATTATCAAATGCAAATACAGCACTGTGTATGATGTGAAATGAAATGAAGCGAGTTCTGACTTCACACCCGATCAGATCTGCACACTGTTAGACCTCTGCCTCACCACTACATATTACAAGTTCAACGGAGGCTTTTACAGACAAAAACATGGCTGTGCCATGGGCTCCCCCGTGTCACCTATTGTAGCCAACCTTTACATGGAGGAAGTGGAAAGGAAGGCTCTTGGCTCTTTCAAAGGAAGAGTACCCAGCCACTGGTACAGATATGTGGACGACACCTGGGTCAAAATCAAGACATAAGAAGTGGAATCCTTCATTGCGCACATTAACGCTGTGGATAAAAACATCAAGTTCACCAGGGAAGACACAAAGGACAACTGTTTGCCTTTCCTGGACTGCGCTGTGCACATTGAAGAGAACGGCAAACTCAACATCGAAGTTTACCGGAAGCCCACACACACGGACCAGTACCTCCTCTTTGACTCCCATCACCCTTTGGAACACAAACTTGGAGTAATTAGGACCCTACACCACCGGGCAGAACATGTTCCCTCTAAGCCTGAAGGAAAAAAGAAGGAACACACACATGTAAAGGAAGCACTCAAAACGTGCGGCTATCCTAAATGGGCGTTCTTAAAGTCAGCAAAGAGGCACAGAAAAGAAGACCAGACACCAGCGAGGGAGGATAAGAAAGACAGACGCAACAACATTGTCATCCCCTATGTAGCCGGTGTATCAGAAAAACTCAGGAGAGTTTTCTCCAAGCATGACATCCCGGTGCATTTCAGACCCAGCAACACGCTCAGACAAAAACTGGTTCACCCGAAAGACAAAACGCCAAAACACAAACTTAACAATGTGGTGTATGCTGTACAGTGCAGCGAGGAATGCTCAGACCTCTACATTGGAGAGACCAAACAGCCACTTCACAGGCACATGGCACAACACAGAAGAGCCACCTGCACAGGACAAAACTCAGCAGTCCATCTGCATCTTAAGGATAAAGGACACTCTTTCGAGGATGCCAATGTTCACATTTTGGACAGAGAGGACAGATGGTTTGAAAGAGGAGTGAAAGAAGCCATCTATGTCCACTGTGAGCGACCATCTTTGAACAGAGGCGGGGGTTTACGACACCAACTCTCTGCCATCTATAATCCAGTTTTGAGATCCCTTCCCAGACGCCTTAATGCCCACTCACATCCTGGGCCATCTGACCTCAGGAATTAGCATGATAAGGTGGGGCCAGGTTTCACAATGAACACACCTGAAACTCTGGCTGATTGGGACCCACACCCAGTTTCACACCTTGGCTCAGGCGATTAGAGGATCATCAGGGGGTCCTTTTGTCCCTCTGTGGGGGGTTTCTCCCACTAGGTTTATATCTGGGACTCTCCACCATTTGACCTTAGAACTGAAGAAGCTTCTCGGATGAGAGGTGAAACGTCTTCAAGCAACTTAAAGAAGTCCAGACGCTTTTCTTTGCAAGCTCCTTTGACTACGATGTGAAATGTGCTTTATATGTAGGAAAACTGTAGGCTAGATAATTGAGTCACAGAAAAATCTAACTATAATTAAAATTGTGCATTCCGTTTAATTAATATTTTGCTTCAATGAATGCAGTATAGTTTTAGCTAGCTGTAGCCACAGGCGAAACACTATAAGCACAGGAAAGACAGACAGCACAAAAACTATTTTTATAGTTTTATTTTTATATCCCTAAGTTTTTCTCAGGTGATTATTTAAAAGCCTAGCTAACTTGTGTTTACAAAGCAAAAGCATTACTTGTTACAATGAAAAATTTATTTAATCATTTTAAATGTCAAAGTTTCAAAAAGCTATATACAATGTCAGTCCTACAAGCTACTTTAAGGTGATGTTGAAGCTTGTACTGTAGGATGATGCTGCTCTGGGAGTTACTGTAAGTATCCAAAATATGCTCACCAGCATCAGTGATGATCCATGCAGTACTAACAACATGGTGATTCAAAGCTGGAATATGGTACTCTATCACTGATGTTGAAAACTACACATAACATCACTGTTTCTATAAGTATAATAATCTTTTTTTCTATTTTTCTTAAAATGGCTTCAAACTAAAAATCTGACATACTATAGCCGCTGATGCACTGTTTGCATATTGTAATTTGAGTCTGCTTGTCTTTATCTATATTTAGTATGACTCATCTGTATGAATTTAGCTCATACGATTGTAAAGCAATGATGCATGCATTCCCTTATATTTTCTTCTGTGTATGAATAATTGATCTAATGTTTTTTAGAGACACTATCTGTCACATCTGCCCTGGTTTGCTGAAGTCTCCCCACAGCTAACACTGGCATTTTATCTTCTGACCTTTGATGGTGTTTTTTTTAATTTTCATTCTCTTCAAACTTAAAAAGAAAACTGCCCCAAGACTCTGTTACTGTCACCTAAATGCAAACTGTGTTATCATGTTGGCTGTGTTGTCACTCCTTATCTGCTTTTTCACTGCTGGTGATCAACAGAGTTGGGTTGAGCAAGTCTCTGCCAGGTCATATTGCCTGTATAGCTCAAATGGACTATTTGCAGAGTCACGAAAGACCTTGTCATGAGAGCATGCATCAACAGCTGCTTTAACTATATCAAGTAATTTAAAAAGCAAATTCATATGGGAAGGTGATTAACCAGTTTTTTATTTTAACAGTTTAAAAAAATCTAATTTAAATATCATATAAAATGTCAGACATTTGAGTTCATACAGTACTGATTATTATAATACAGAAAGCTTTACTGGATACTAATATTGGGCATACCAGAGCAATACATTGGGACTTCAGCAAGAAAGCTGGCTTTAAAAATCTATATTTGTGTGTGTTAAAAATGACAACTGCACAGAGATTTGGCTGCATTTAAAAGTAAAATGATCAGTGAAATATTTAGTTGTCTGTAAACACAGTGAAGGCAGCATTTAGCACAAAACACCACTGTACTTAATGCACTTTCAGAACACCGGTGTCATGTTTGATGACTCTGAGACTCTGTTAACAACATTTAGTATTCAGAGTATTCACAGTTTTTCAAGACTTTAGTTTGTGTCCAACATGGCTTAACAAAACTATGAGAATTAATACAAAACACAAAATGTCAGCAAAAAAAGATGATAAGAAGAAAAGACTCCCCTTGTTGGATTTAGACTGTATAATTTAAAAAAGCTTGTTTCTTATGGTGAGATCTTGTCAGGTGACACACCTCTAAAAAATGGAAATTATAGTCTGCCAGTGGGAGTAGAAATTATCTCTTCTGAATCCAGATTTCCCTTTGTCACGCTTCAGGAAAGATGACTGGCCATATATCACATGAAGCTGCCTTTTGTAATTTTTCCTCTCTCCTTTTTAAAAAATAAATAAATAAATAACCGAACATGTCACCTGCTGCAAGAGTAAATTAATTGGTTTTGAGTTTGAAACACAAGTAGTAATATAATTCTGCCTTAAGCCTTTTGAAACAGTTCTTTTGTTTTTATTCAAGGTTGTACTTTATATTAAAGTCTGATGTAAAGAACCTGGAAAACCAGCCTATGTAGGTAACAACAAAGTTACCCACCTAGTTAGAAAATAGTTACAGATAGCTAAACTAAATATAATTAAATTAGTTCAACACTAATCTCCAAGAGCCCTTTTGGACTTTTAGCAGAAAAACCTGTTCTTGTAAATTGGAGTTACACAGTAGAAATAAAACTTAAATGAAGTACTGGCCCACCTACACATTACACCTGTAGGGGCCACGACACCATAGAGCTCCCAGAATACATCTTTTGTGGTGATGTTAACGCCAGAGGAGGTTGGGAACTTGGCATCTATGGAGTCAGCACAGTGTTGGTGACTTACACACTATACCTGCTCTGTAACTTTGTGTGGTCTGTCACTTCATTGCTGAGTTTCTGTGGTTTCATTTCCACTTTCCAGTTACACCACTTAGTTCTACTTATTGTAGAATATTCAGGAGGGAAGACACTTAACCAATTGTTGCAACAATGGCACCTTTTACTCTTAAATTCACTGAGCGCTTTAACATGACCCATTCATTTACAAATGTTTGTAAAAGCAGACTGATTTTATACATCTCTGGCAAAGGGACTCAGAACACCTGAATTCAAAGATTAAGAGGTGTGTCTCGTTATTTTTTGCCCTTATAGCGTAGTTCCTGTAATTCTTGAAGGAATTTCCCTTTAAGACCTACCATAGAACCCAAGTCCGCCATGCTGTAGTGCCATTTTTGGGAGCATTTCAAGCTGATATACATCAATACAACCATTATAGCCCAAGTTTTAATAATATGTCTGCATTAAGTGCATAGTAATTACATAAATTGCAAAAAAGTGCAATAAACTACCAAAAATTTGAAAATCGTTTTTGTTTTTTTTAACATATATTTGTAGTTAGAGAAATTTAAGAGGCTTATCCCTCAAAACTGTAAATACAAAAAAGTTGCACAAACTAGTTTCCCACCAAAGGAAATTTATTTTGAGTGTCTTCATAGTTTTGTTTTTGAAATACACAAATTTTTATATACTGCAGGAAAAACGAAAATAAATATTATAGTGCAAATTTGCAAAAGAACAGCATATGCATCAAAATAAACAATTTCCAGCAGTGCAATTTGAGTCCTAAGCATCCCAGAAACGACACAGAAAGTCATAAAGTCAAACATAACTTTTAAGAACACAAGTATAGGCTCATAAGGCCCTGAAGGTAAAAACTACATTTCCGCAAAATGATGTCACTTCCGGTTTCAGGCAAGTCATGGCGGGCATGCGATAGTTCGCGCTGATGGACGTAGGAAGTGTTACAAACAGCTGATCGGATCGGCAAAGCGTGTTTCTGGAATATTATGTTTTTGTTGCTGCAAGTGCTTTTATGCAATATTTGCAAAGCTATATGTGGAAGGAAACTGTGACCTAGGACAAGCTGATGGCATAAGATGTAAGTACAACTCCTCTGGTTTCATATGCAAAAAAATTATTGTGCTAGCTTACGTGGTTGCAGTGCTACCGGGATTTAAAAATAGTTACGCAAAACAGAGCGTGCCCGCTCCGACCGGCTTTAAAGGATTAAAAAATAAAATCATAAATAAAAAGACCACATCCACTGTCTGTGAGAAGAGCTGTAGTGACACAACTTTGCTGCTCTGTCTGTGTCACACAAAAGACAATAATGGTAGCATGTGGATCAGGGCTGGACTGGGACAAAAAATTGGCCCGGGCATTTTGACTAGAGACTGGCCCACCAAAAATGTGACGTCATTCAGGGGTAAGACCGCAAAGGATTCTGGGAACTTGTGGCAAGAGGTACTAGCACATGCAGGCTTTCAATTGAACTCAGTTACACAGCGATAAAAAGAAACACAAAAAATGGCAAGAAGCTGTTGTATTATTAACTGCAATAGCCGGTGTTGTGCCAAAAAGTGATTGTCTGCCAAAAAGTGATTTCCGGTATTTGCCAAAAACTGATTGCTCGTATTTAAATTGCTATAAGTAACTTGTTGGGCTATAATATGTGAAACATATATCAAATGCATCCCTCATGGATGACATAAAGTCATCTCTCCATCTCTCTCTCCTGCTCTTTTATTTCTCTCTCTTGCTCCATCTCTCTCTGCTGCTCTTCTGTCTCCTCTGTCACAGACTTCTCCACTTTTGATGATAAATCAGCCTGGTGCAACATGTAAGGATTGACAAAATTTGTTAAGATTTTGAGGAGTTTGAGAAACTAACCTGAAGCATAAAATAAAATTTACTATCAGTAACTTCATAGCACCCGCCCAGCAGTATATAAACTCCGTCATGCTAGCTAGTACGCAGTACCAGTTATTCTAAGCGACTGTAAAAAGTCAGCACAACGAAAATAAACTACAACTAAACTTGATTTATATCTGACACAGATAGAAAGCAGGTCATAACTTCTTACCTGAAGTTCAGTTCCTCTGCCACTATGACCGGCGGCCGCCTCGGGTCTCTACTCCTCTTGCCTCCCCTTTCCCTTATCCACCTGCTGGCCTCCACCACTTGCTGATGTTGCTAAATCTGTGGAAGCTATGCCATAGCTACCGCCAAACAATTCAGTTATTTTTACACATTTGGCAGCGTCTGCCTGAAGGGCTTGTTTCTTTTTGGCCCTAATTTTTTCTGCACCTCCTTTCCTTTTTTTGTTCTCCATTTTTTTTTAGTTCGTCTATAAGATTGCTAAACAAGGGGGAGGGTGCATTCAACCTCCTCGGCTGTAATTGGTCCAGCCCAGAGTCGATCATGACCAATTGGCCAATCCAACACCTTTCATTATTTATACCCTTCCAAAAAAAAAAAAAATGCCCGATGGCCAGTCCAGCTATGATGTGGATAGAGCTACATATTAAACACCAACTCCCCTCCTCCTTGTGGGTCCACTTACACACTCACACTCTGTTGTCATAATGAAAACCAAGCACCACGACAAAGATATGATACGCATCCTCAATACTGTTTCCTTTGTACTGTAATTCTAATTGTGCAAATGCAAAGAGAAAGCACTGTATCTCATGGGAAGCCTGACAGCAGGCATTCACTCTCAGTGAGTACCAAAACTCCCTAAAACAACACGTTTTTTTACAAAGCCCAAATTATCTAAATGGTTTGACTGAACACCTTGTAACTGCAAATAAGTCTTCATAATTTTGATGAATCTACTATAACAATAAAGAAATACTGCTATGCTGCCTTTGTCACATTGGTGTCATTCTTCTTGCAGCAGCCCCTGCTGTGGGATCCAACGGATGTCTACAATACTATGTGATTAGCTTTGCTGCCTTCTGGGAAAACATGTCGACCCTTCTTTCTGGTTCAGTGCCTTTGTTTACATCTACCCACTAACATCTTGTAGCCAGCCCATCACACCTCTGCCAGGAAAAGTCAACAAAGGGAAAAACGCAAAGTCGCAGAGCGCTTCAGCACATTTGTATGCAGTGGCACATCCTGCTGCACATGCATACAGTGAGACTCACTATAAGTGGAGAGAGTGAGAAGCAGTGAAAGAAAAAAAAAACATACATGAAAAGCTGGTCTCCTTCCTCCTCTCCAGTCTGAGCATGTACAGAGATTTCTATTCCCTAAGCTCAATGCCTCCACTTTTGATCCTGTCAGCTCTGAGCGGCTCTCTCGGACGGGTCACAGGATGAGAGCTTTGGGCCTGCCTCCTCCACAGGGAAGAAACCTGGACCTCAAAGAGAGGTCAGAAAGAAAAGCTCAGACTCTAGGTCCTTGGGGAAAAGAGACAGACTGCTTATCGAGGGCTTATCAAGCCATGGAGAGCTATATGCACAGTCAGGCCTCCGAGATTTGGTATTAAAACTGAAGTACTATGACGGCGAGTGAAATGGATGGGAGGGTGAAGAATGGGAGGAAGAGGGAGTAATGGGTCAGTAAGGGAGGGTTAGGTCTCGGAGGGAGAGAATAAAAGGGATTAGTTTTAGATTAGATGAGCTTCATTGTCATCAAGGCAGAAACTTCTTTGTCTCTTTAATCAGCTTCTCCCCCTCTTTCTCAAAACAGAGAGGAAGAACAAGTGAGAATTGTTGGGATAAGATTTAATTCCATTCCAAGGCTATAAACACTTGAGGGGCAATTTAATTTTCATTAGGGGCCCTGATGCTCATCAACAAATCCAATATGTTTGTAGAGCTTCACGGGGACGCACTGGCTCACACTGGTACCTCAAAAAGCAGGAGGCTGAGGTTGAGTATACATATACCTACTATGTTCTACTATGTTTTATAAGACAAGCAACTATAGAAGTAGAAAAAAATGTGTTTAAAATAGATATGTTGATTTGGAAGAATTTTCAGTAAAATAATGCATCTTTTTAAATTCCAGCTGTTGATACCACAAAATGTATTTGTGTCCATGCTATAAATTGAAGAGAATAAACCATCATAAAGCAAAGCAGACTAACAACAGCTGTTTTCTCTATCCGCCCATCCATTTTCTTCTACTTATCCTGGGCCAGGTCGCAGGAGCAGTAGCCCGGCCACCTCCTCCAGCTTTTCCAGGGGTACACCAAGGCATACCCAGGCCAGCCAAAAGATATAATCTCTCCAGCGTGTCCTGGGCCTGCGCCGGGGCCTCCTTCCGGTGGGACATGCCCAGAACAACTCACTCAGGAGAAGCCCAGGAACCACCTCAACTGGGTCCTTTCAATGTGGAGGAGCAGCAGTTCTAATCAGAGCACCTCTTGGATGGCCAAACTTCTCACGCTAACGCTAAGGAAGAGGCCAGCCACCCTTTGGAGGAAGCCCATTTCCACCGCTTGTATCTGCGATCTTGTTCTTTCAGCCACTACCCACAGCTTGTGACTATAGGGTGAGGGTGGGGACATAGACCGACCGGTAAATTGAGAGCTTCTCTTCACCACAACAGACTGGTATAGCATCTGCATCACTGCAAGCGCATCCCCAATCTGTCTGTCTATCTCCTTCTCCCCTCTCCCCTCACTTGCATGAGCAAGACATGAGATACTTAAACTCCTCCAGTTGGAGCAGGAATTTCATCCCTTACCTGGAGTGGGCATTCCACTCCTTTCCAGCTGGCCTCAGATTTGAGGTGCTGCTTCTCATTCCCACCGCTTCACACTCAGCTGCGAAACGTTCCAGTGCAAACTAGAAGACATCACCCAATGAAGCCAACAGAACCACATTTTCTGCAAAAAGCAGAGTTGACATTCTGAGACCACCTAATTGCAAGCCTTCTGCCACTTGGCTACGGCTAGAAATTCTGTCTATAAAAATTGTGAACAGAATTGGTTACAAAGGGAAGTGCCGGTGGAATTTAACACCCAGCGGAAACAAGTCTGACTTACTGCTGGCTATGCCGGCCAATCTCCTCCACCTGTTGTATTAGGCTGATATGGTCTGTAACAATGGGCTATGCACCCATACTCCTGAAGAACCTCCCATTGGACACCCTGAGGGACATGGTCGAATGCCTTTACAAAACACATGTAGACTGGTTGGGCAAACTCCCATGCCCCCTCAAGTATCCACAAAAGGGTAAAAAGCTGAGTAAACCACATTGTTCTGACTAACCGACGGGCTCTTTTTTCCAGCACCCTGGCATAGACTTCCCAGGAAGGCTCAGGAGTGTGATCCCCCTATAGTTGAAGCACACCCAGTGGGGGAACCACAACAAAAGGTGTTTTTTTAACATCATATTGTCTCATTGTTGCATGTTTTACAGTTTATGCCTATTATGCTTCAAAATTACTTGTTTTTTTCTCTCTGACTAACATGACCCTGATAAAGGCAACAAGTCGAAACGTGTTGGTCAATTAATAAAGTTGTTCCTCTTTACCTTTAAGTGTTGCTGGAGTTCCTGCGTTGTTAGTTTCTCATCCTCTCCATGCACCTTGGAAGCAGGTGAAGTTGTGCCATAAATTTTTGTTATTATCTGACTAACATAGCCATGATAAGCTAGCTCTAGTTCTCAAAGCCTTGAATAAAAAGGGGGTAAAAAATATATATATATAAAGATGGAGCAGGGTGTCAGAACCACAATTTTCGATGAATGGCACAGATTTTAACTAATGACCAATTTAAAAGATTGATGTTTTGTTAGTTTAAATGTAAAGATTTAGACCCTACACTGGTGCAGTGGGTTCTGGGTTTCTCCAGGCATATGGCAATGCCCAGCCGCATGCGGTGAGAGTATGCAGACAGTTCCTCCAGAATGAAGGAATTGATACCACTAACTGGCCCCCACATTCACCTGACCTGAATCCAGCAGAGCACCTCTGGGACATTATGTTTTGGTATATTCAACACCAGCAGGTTGGAACTCAGACTGTCCAGGAGCTCAGTGCTGCCCTGCTGCAGATCTGGGATCGTCAAATCGTCCGTTCAACAAGCAAAAACATGAAGAAAATCAAGCTTTGTAGCTGCTCCCATCCACTGGCATCTGTCTACACAGCTATGTCATTATTTTTGTGCCTCTATTCTGAGCGCACATGAAAAAGTTTTTGCAAGTGCAAATATTGAGGAGTGGCTTATTTTGAGCGAACAAAATTCAGTGCTGTGTGCAAGAAATATATTTCAGTGTTTGCTATTATTATTGCCATTTTCTGTTAGTATGATTAATTATTTTATTTTAAAATATATAATTTTTTAAGATCGTTGTTGGTTTTAATCTAGTTTAAACCAAACCACTCGACTGGATTTAGCTAGCGAGCTGACTGGTACGGTGGCCCTGAGAGGCCAAACGGACTGCAACTTCAGAAAACACATGCAAAAAAAAAAATGCTGCAAAAAGAAAAACACTTGCAAAAAGAAAAATGCTGCAAAAAGAAAAACGCCTGCAAAAAGAAAAACACCTGCAAAAAGAAAAACTCTGCAAAAAGAAAAACACCTGGAAAAAGAAAAACACTTGCAAAAAGAAAAACGCTGCAAAAAGAAAAACACCTGCAAGAAGAAAAACGCTGCAAAAAGAAAAACACCTGCAAAAAGAAAAATGCTGCAAAAAGAAAAACGCTGCAAAAGCACACAAGACACAACAGAAATGTTTCTGGGTAGACAATAACCTGGACCAGTTGCACGAACCAAAACATGTATGTATGGCTGTATCCCAATTCAGGGTTTGCAGCCTTAAAGTACGCAGCCTTAACGGTCCTCAAGGGCCGCATACTCAAAGACTGCTGAGGCCGGAAGTGCGAGGCTTGTAGGCTTGTGAAATGGGACGGTCCAGCCTCCGTCGCACTGCCCAGGTTGCCTAGCAACCATGATACTAACAGCTGGAAACGTTTCATACAGCTTTGTTTGACAGAAATGAAGGAGAACATATTTTGTACATTTGTTTCTACATGAGCTTTGTGTGATTTGATAAGTATGTGAGGCTGAGACCACAGGACTGTAAAACATGATTGTTGGGCTTCATTTCTGTACTGAACAGTCATTTTAAGATTTAAAATGACTGTTCACACATTCACACACTGGTGTGTGAATGTGTGTGTGAATGGGTGGATGACTGGATATGTAAAGTGCTTTGGGGTCCTTAGGGACTAGTAAAGCGCTATATAAATACAGGCCATTTACCATTTACCATTTAAGATTAGCTAGTTAGCTAATGTTGTTCATGAGACTAAAGTCATCTCACTTTGGTAATGTAAATATAATATGGCCAATATTATAGTTATTATATTAATCATTATTAGTTATTACAGCAGTGAGTTTGAACTCTGTGTTGAATACTGAGCTTCAGTAAGGATTCAAGTTGCATTTATTTATATTTCCTATCACCTTAAATCTTCACTCAAAGACAAGTATCTTTGACAGTGTATCTATAGACGTATTATATATAAGAGACAAATATTGTTCTTTTAATATGTTGGCATTACTAAATTTGGCTCAATGCTTACATATATGTGTAAAAACAAAATGTACGAGCTGTGATAACCGTTTCTGATAGAATGAAGAGTAGACTGATATATTAAATATTCCTTTATTGGGCGAGAAAGTCCTACAATGTCATAAGTGCTTTAAGTCATACGGAATAGATATCAGAGCCTTAAACAGGCTGACTTCTGCTAAATGGGTCAAACTGGGCAGGAAGTATACAAACACATAACATCCTTATAGAATATGATGTAACACTATAGATCAACTTACCTCAGAATATATAAAGCATATAAACAATTACAGCAATATGATGCAACAAACACAGCAGTACTACTAATCTAAAATACTCAAAGCTTCATAGAACTGAAACAAACATTTATTTTTAGGTCCATTCTGCTGCTGATACATACTTTAGGTTTCTGGACATTAAACTTGCTTCTGCCTTTCATAGTGTGTAACTTGAAGGCCCTGAGTACTTTCTCCCACACTGAAAACACTGGGATGATAAAATTATTTGAACATTACCTAATAAGACTGATTCAGGACAGACAATTAGTTATTCTAAACTTTCCTAGCAGTCCTTCACAAACAAGGAACAGACTTTCTATTCTCTCCATCTGTCAGCTGGTGCTGGATCTTCCTCCTCCTGTTCCTCACACACTGCTGAGTTTGTCCTGGTGGATCATCAGGGGTGCAAAGCCTCACATATGATGTGTAGCAGTGGGTCCTTCAGTCTGTCCTCACTCTGGACACTTGCAGTTGTCACACATGGAAATCAAATGTGTGATGAGCTGCTGGATTCAAACACATGCGTAACTTATAAACACATGTTCATACTTTTGTTACACAATCAGAGAGAAAGAAAGAGAGAGAGAGTACAGGACAGACAGACAGGTGACAGTCTCAGGTGTGTACACTGCTACAAAACAGCACAAGAGAAGGAGGATTTAGTGTTTGTCTTATTACGAGTGCTAAACAAGAAGAGTTCCCAGATGGTACAGTGGACACATGTGTGACTCCTGTGATTATAGCATCTTCCTTCCATCTTAATAAGTGAACCGTCAGCTCGTTCAAACACACGTTAAAGTCTGTTTGGCTCGACACCACCGAACAGAGGCAGCAATATAACATAGCTAACATTAACAGTGCAGTGAATTCTGCTTGTGCCGTGATAGCACAAACTGAGCAGCATTCACTGACTTTCAGCTTGTTGTGTTTGTGGATATATGACTGACTTTAACCCTTTAAGACCTACCATAGAACCAAGTCCGCCAGAGCTTATATTATACTTTTACATGCTGTAGTGCCGTTTCTGGGAGCATTTCAAGTTGATATACATCAATACAACCATTATATCCCAAATTTTAATAATATGTATGCATTAAGTGCATAGTAATTACATAAATTGCAAAAAAGTGCAATAAACTACAAAAAATAATTTTTGTTTTTGTAACACAGGCTTATCTACTATTTTGTGCAACTTTTTTGGATTTACAGGGGGGTAAATCCAAAAAAGTTGCACAAAATAGTTTCCCACCACAGGAAATTTATTTTACGTTTCTTCATAGTTTTGTTTGTGAAATACACCAATTTTTATATACTGCAGGAAAAACGAAAATAAATATTATAATGCAAATTTGCAAAAAAAGCAGCATATGCATCAAATAAACAATTTCCAGCAATGCAATATGAATCCTAAGCATCCCAGAAACGACACAGAAAGTCATAAAGTCCAACATAACTTTTAAAAACAGAAGTATAGGCTCATAAGGCCCTAATGGTAATAAATGACATTTCCGCAAAATTACGTCACTTCCGGTTTCGGGCAGGTCATGGTGGACATGCGATAGTTCGCGCTGATGGACGTAGGAAGTGTTACAAACAGCTGATCAGATTGGCAAAGCGTGTTTCTGGAATATTATGTTTTTGTTGCTGCAAGCGCTTTTTATGCAGTTTTTGCAAAGCTATATGTGGAAGGAAACTGTGACCTAGGACAAGCTGATGGCATAAGATATAAGTACAACTCCTCCGGTTTCATATGCAAAAAAACATATTGTACTAGCACTGTGGTTGCAGTGCTACCGGGATTTAAAAAAAGCTACGCAAAACGGAGCGTGTCCGATCCGACCGTCTTTAAAGGGTAAAGCTTTATCCACAAAATCATCAGATTCTCTGTGAGATTAAGGTTGACTATCGAACGGCGTAAAGGCTTAAGTAAAGGCGTTAAAACAAAGTAAACGCTGAAAGTACAAACATCGCTAATGTCACATAACTTTGCCAGCATGTGGCCAACAGTAATGTTTTAATGTTCTTCATTATTAAACATTTGCACATAAATAAGTGACATAATATTCAGTACATACTTTTGTAAGTTTACTCTTTGGCTGCCCCGCTTCCACTTCTTTGAAGTGTCTCCCAGACCCAGTGCACTTGTTTTGGGTCGTGTCCAAATTCATGGGCTGCATCCTCCTGAGGCCGCATTTGTAGACCGATTACGTCACAGCGACGCGCCGAAGGCTGTCCAAATTCGTAGACTCCTCCGCATGCAGCCGACAAATGCGTCCTCCTTTTCCCCGAATTTGAAGGATGGGTTGGGTGTGTCCTTCGTGGCCTACCATATCCCAGAATTCATAGCGCGGCCCAGCCAAACTCCAGTTTCCAACAATGACGTCCGCTACTAAGTTTTAAAATTACTCATACTAATCTTTCTGGGTTGCAAAATAAACTTTTAACATATTTTCAGGCGAGAAAGTAGTTGTGTAAACATCAAATATCTGCTCGGTTTATCAAGATACCGCATATTTGCAAAAGTGCTTCGATGTTTTCGGAGACGTCTGCTACCCACCAGCTCGATAGCTAGCTGGGAGCTCGAGGGTTACTGATGCGGCCGAGAACGGCACAACTCCCGGCACATCATTTTCAGATCACCGCGGACTTTCGCTGCTAGGGTTAAACGTAATATATAAGTCACTTAGACAACCTAAAAATGTTATCGTTGGGCTTTTTTCAGTGTTTTGTTTGTTCGTGAGTAAATCGGTTTGGCTGAGATTAAAGTTATTAGATTAGATTAGATAAAATAAAATAAAACTTTATTAATCCCCCGGGTGGGTTCCTCCTTGGTTTTTACACAGCTGACTAAACGTCAAACAGAAAACTGATTAAACAGAAGTCTGAGACAGTCGAGAATTTACGCCAGTGTCCTGTTATATTTTAGATAGCAAGGAGCAGACGGCTGAGTTTATTAAACTCCACCGAGACAGCGGTGACGCTAATCTGAAGGCTAGACCGTCCAATTTCACGGCCGTTTACTTCCAGCCTACCCGACCTTCTGAGGACCCGGCCCACGTAGATCGCGAAGGCCGGGTCCTCAGGAGGATGCAGCCCATGAATTTGGACACGACATTGGTTTGTGCAACTGGTCCATCGGGCTATTGTCTCCCCAGAAACATTTCCGTTGTGTCTTGTGTGCTTTTGCAGTGTTTTTCTTTTTGCGGGTGATTTTCTTTTTGCAGCATTTTTCTTTTTGCAAGTGTTTTCTGAAGTTGCAGTCCGTTTGGCCTCTCAGGGCCACCGTAGGATTGGAGACCGTAATAGCCAATCAAATGTTGAGAGCGAGAGTGACACTGAGAGCAGGTCCACCAATGTCTGTCAGCACACAGAGCAGAGATCTGAGGAAGAGCAAATGCCAACAACTGAGTGAGAGGGGCTGTTATTGTGTGTTTGTGTATCTAGAAAATAGCAAACACTGAAATACATTCCTTGCATGCAGAGATGAATTTTGTTCGCTCAAATTAAACTTTTGTTTACTCAATAATTTTCTCCTCAACATTTGCACTTGCAAATTATTTTTTATGTGCGCTCAGAATAGAGGCAAAAAATAACATCATACACAGCCACAAACCTTCATTAAAGCTCCCTGCAGACGATTAATATAAAAGCATATGTATGAAGATGACCCTTTAAATTAGTCTGACAGCTTAAATTAGGCAGCTTACTGAAGGCTGTTGACAGCTGTCCTACTTTCTATCACAGTGATACCTATAGTAAGTAGAGAGGTGGTCTTTTTTGCATCCTACTAATTAAGAAAATTTCATTTCAAGAAGACAAAGTAAAAGTGGTTTTGTTGTATGCCTTAGTTTAGGTTGCACATATTCCTTTTTTTATTTGACATTACTGCACTAGTGATTATTTATTTCGTCTTTTGAATTTCATCAAATGTTAGTTTATCATGCCATGCAAATACAATGAAATATTAAAAACATTGCAAATGAGAAGACCTGTATTTTTCTGTTTTGAGTTTTTATTATTGTGCATTAATAAGACAAAGGTAGTTTTTACGTGACTAAGTAATGGAATATTTAATAGAGTCCTTGGTTACTAAAATAATATATAAAAACCTAATATAAATAATATACTAAAAATAAATGGTGTCATGCAGGCTGGTAGTATATAAAGTAGCCTGTTTGTCGCCAACAACCATGCCACACATTTACCACGCACATAAATCACCTTTGTTCCTCACTCTGATGTTTGGTTTGAACTTCAGCAGGTTGTCTTGATCATGTCTACCTGCCTTAATGTATTGACTTCCTTTCATGTGATTGGCTGATATGATATTGTGTTAATGAGCAGTGGAACAGATGCACCCAACAGTGGCCAGTGAGTGCAGAAGCAGTCTACACTGAGATCATGGAAGTGACATTTTTCCAAATATTTTATAAATCAGGTACCACCGCTATTTCTTGTCCTTCCCCCTATAGCAATAGATGTTAACTATATTTAAGTTTTCTTCACATAGTTACAATTACAGGTAAAGGTCTATGAATATTTTTTTCCGTCCATTTTAGCACAAATGGCAGTAAAAATCTTATCATAGTTACAAATATGTATATTACAGTCTTGGAGACACAAATATACATTTTTTATTGCACACTAAATCAACACAGACAGACATTGGATTCTTCATTTTGTTGACTGGTTCAATCTGCAAACTCCTCCTCCCAGCTCTCAGTGATCACTTGGCTAACAGGGTAATAACATGGACTAAATGGCCCACGACTCTATGTTGCACTTCATGATGAGACAGAGACTTACTCCTCTGTATAAGCACAGAAGGAAAGACAAAAAGTGCAGCTTGTTCTAAGAAGCGCACATGCACAGACATCTCTCTGTTGGTCAGGACTAATGATGCCTGATTGGTTATAACAAAAAGAAGCAACCAGAGCTGGATTTGGGCCAATTATATCATCTTTCCAGCAGGAAAAACTGAAGTAGATATTGTGCTTGAAGAAACCAGCCAGAGAAAAAAATGCCTGAGAGATACACAGATGTGAACATCAAATTGCATCAATATCAAGGCTGGGAGAGTAGAGGTCTCAGAGTCCTGGGGGGATTCAAAGAGACTGTTTTAGTAGCAAAGGGAAAACAAACATTCTCCTTTGCGAAGAAGGCAGCGCACCAAAAGCTCAAAATAGGGACATCATTCCATACCCCCCCCCCCCCCAATTTGCACAAAAAATGAGAAAGAAATGGAGCTACAGCTCTCAGTGTTTCTCCAAACTGATTAAAGCTTAAATGTTTTGATGAGGAAGGAATTCAAAGTGGACCAAAGAATGTGAAAGCTGTCGCTCTCAGTTCCAGCATCTCATCCCAGTGTGTCTGTAACTGCAGGTTTTGTGGTTTCACAAAGCTTACTGTGCTTAATCCAACATGCTAACTGAGGCAGTCACACCAGAAAATCCTGTAACTACAAAACGCCTACGCTGCAGTCTTATTTCAGTCAAATCCTTTCTGTTTTCCACATGACAACTCTGTTTTGTGCATTTGTGTCTCCTTCATCCTTCAGGACATGTTTATTGTTTGTGTTTTATGCAGTTTGGCTCTTTAACAAACTCATCAAAGTGTCAAAGGCAACTGGACTGGGTCTTAATGGACTGTAACGGATTATAAGATCCAATAAAAAATATTTAACACATACTGAGTAACTTTATTTATGATACATTTTTGCACATCATGTGCAATAAGAAGTGTGTTTGCTTGTGTAAATGTTCATATCAGAATATGCCTTTGGTATTAGAAGGTGAAGCTTCCTCAGGTAGCCTTAGAGGCTAATCATATTCAAGATGCACTTACAGTTAAAATGACTACATCCAAAATAAAATAACTGCTGTTTTATGCAAGTCTTAGTCCACAAAAATTTGAAATTGGCGTGTATAAAAACCAAAAAATAAAGTTCTGTGTACAAGCCTGAGGTAACAATTAGCACAATTAAAATGCACAGATAATAGCACACTGGAGGTCCTCATGAGTCCACTCTGTTCTGAGGAACCAACAGAAGACCATCCAAACTGTAATCAGTCCAAGTGTCTCATTTGTTTGTGGCTGGGCTTCGGTCTTCTTCAATTTCTGTTCTTTCCACCTGCAGCTGTTTTAAGTGATCTCATTAAGTCATTGTATTTCATTCTTCCGCCAATGTGTGCCTTCGCTCTTTTATGTTTTTTTGTCTTTTGTTTCTTTTGGATTTAATCTGTTATTCTCAGGTTTACTCAGGCTGGGTCTAGTGTCCTTGGGTCCTGCTTTATTCAGGTAAATCTTTTTATTAATTAATAGATGTATGTTGGGATTGAGTCGGTTTCGGTTCATGATGGGTGTGTTCTAATATTTTGGACCTATGAAGACCTCACACTGAAAAACTCCTAAACAAAACATTTACATAATTGTAAGCCGAGACTAAATAAGTGAAAATAGGTGTTGATATGCATATGTGAAGGTTTTTGACTAAGCCTGCATGCAGCTACAAAAAAGGTAAACAAACAACACACCATACCCATTTCTCTTCCACAGGAAGTCAGGCCACAAGGTCAAAAGGTAATGGAGATGGAAATGGGTTCCTTCATAAGCTCCTGTTTATTGCAGGTTTCACTGAGTTGAAGTAATATTTTTGCAAAGCTTTGATCATGAAGTCAATTCCAAGCAGGAAAATAGACATAACTTTGTGTGTATTACAGATGAGGACAGAACACAAAAAACAAAAACTACCAGGGTCAGAATTATTAGCTCCCCTGATGCTAATAGCCAAAAGTGTATTGTTTTTGTTGGGTAACAGCCTGCACACTTGCTATGAAGTATTGTCAGCAAATATCACACTTATCTCCTTTGCAATCCCAGCCTGTTCTTGTTTGGTGAGTCTCTCGGGCTGCTCCAGATTTGACTTCCTTCTAGTAAAAACTTCACCACACATATTTTCAATTGGATTCAAGTCAGCGCTTTGTGCCCTCAGTGTGGGTATTCTTCTTTTTACAACTTGCCCCATTCACACATACATGTTTTCCATGGTTTTCCCGTGTAAGTGCTTTCTATCTCACATTCACACACACCTGGTGGGATGCATAAGGGGTTAGCATCTTGCCCAAGGATATTTGGCATGCAGACAGAGCACATGGGGATTGAGCTACCAACTTTTAGTAGGTGACCTCCTCTACCACCTGAGCTACAGCCACTCCTAGTTTTAATGGCAGATGTGATGTATATTTTAGATCCTTGTCATGTTGGGAGACAAAGCGATGACCCAGACCTAGTTTTCCTGCCTTCTTTCTTCGTGAAATCTTCCACCTTGACAAAATTCCCAGTTCTTTTTCTAACTTTGCTCGGCGTTTCACTATGGGAATCGCCTCGGCGTGACCAACTACGGAAGCTCCAATGACACCACGTCTGTCTATGACAGACCTGTTGAGCCGTGCTCAGGGCTCCGCCCCCTCAAACTAACATGGCCGACCAGCTCGTCCTAACTCATTCTCGCTTTCTTCCCGTGAGAAACTACTTTGAGCTCCCTCAGCGCATCTAGGCTAACTTGATTAGCTGCTTAGCAGTTCTCAGGCGTCCCGTGTAGGAGTTCGTCGCCAAATGCAGTTTTTCCGGTTCCAGTTTGGATTGTGCTGAGTAAGTCCTTCGAAAGAAGTGTACTTAGAGTTGCACTGTGGAACAGCAACCGCGTCAGGCGAGCTGTCCCATTGGTTCCTGGTTTTAGTTAGCGAGGTAGCCGATGTTGTGTGACTTGGGCTAACGTGTTACAGCGAGCTGTTCATTCAGTGTCCGGCTAGCATTAACTTGTTAGCAGGCCACGAACCACATTAGTGTCTCACTAGCATTAGCTTGTTGGTCGACCTAGGGTTCGGTTAGCATTAAGTTGATAACAATATTGGCTAGCGGAGTGCAGCTAACGTGTCACGGCGAGCTGACTCCTGCGGCGACTAGATCGGATTTAACACCCACTGCTTGTCCTAGCTACTTACGGGCTAACGTGTCGAGACGAGCCCTGGTGTAGCCTAGTCTCACCCCTTTCTGCTAACCATGTCTATGGCTCCTACTCCCGTCAAAAGGTCGGAGCCGAAGGCCAAAGAGGCTGCATCCCGCCCGTGCCCCGCATCATGCGGTGCCACCATCTCGGGCAGGGACCCTCATCCAATGTGGATCGTCTGTATGGGTGCCAAGCATGCTCAGGCTTCACTGGCGGACCCTCAGGGATGCCCACATTGTTCTTTGATGCCAGAGAAAGTCCTAAAAAGGAGGCTGAGAGTAGCAGTAACGAACAGTCGGGACCCCTGCCTGTCGGCTGCTACTGCTACGAGCGATATCCGTCATCCGCGAGCCTCCACAAGCTGGGCGGACATGATGGAGGAAGAGTCCCCGCTCATGCCACCATCGTTCAAGGACCTCCTCGATCAAAACGAGGATGCGGAGGGCGATGCCGACTCCGACCTCCTCGACCTGGAGGACATGGATGAGGAACTTTTCCTCCCCAGCAGTCCAGGCCACCGAGTGGGGCTGAAGTTGCACCCCCGGTGGACAGCAATTTGTACGAGGTCTGCAAACGGGCTGCTGCCAAGCTAGGCATCCCATGGCTAGCCGCCCAGGATGCCAAAGGTGCAGAACGCAATCTGTATGACGGCAAGAGGCTCCCACCAGCCTTGCCGCCATCGAAGCAGCTTCTGCCAGCAGTCCCGGCCTGCATGAAAGAAATGAGTCGCTATTGGTCAAGCCCTTTTAAAAGCAAGCTTCCGACCAAGGGCTGCTCTAAGCTTGAGATCCAGGGGATGGGTGAACTGGGGCTGACCGAACCCCCAGCAGTGGAGCCTTCAGTGGCGTATCACCTTCACCCTAACCGCAGGGCAATCTCAGCTTCTTCTAGCATTTCTTTGCCCAACAAGATAGATCACCTCACGGCATCTATTTATCAAAGGATGTACAAATATGCTGCACAGTCAGTATGCTCACTTAATGCAGTCACACTGCTATCAGGCAGAAATTCTGGAAGACATCTGCCGTCAGCTTGACGCGGGTTCCCTGAACCCAGCCCTCTGGGATGAAATCTGCGTGGTTAATGATCTCATTCTTCGCTCCTCCAGGGGAGCAGTCCAAGGGTGTGGCCCTTGGACTGCTGCTGTGAGCAGCTGTGAGAGGGAGACAGAGTGGGCTCAGAATGCAGAGAGGAGCAGGAGGCCAGCAGGGTGCCCACCAGGCCAAGGTACAGAACCGAAGACTTTGGGGCAAGCATTCCTTTGCAGCAGTTGCTGCAAAGAATCTAATATGCGCCGAGATGGTAGTGAATCACCTCACGGAGCTTGGATTCACAATCAACCTGGAAAAGAGCCACTTGGAACCCGCACAATTTACAGAGTATCTGGGGCTCAGAATAGACTCCATCTCTTATCGTCCTACACTCACTGTCTTTCCCGTTTTCAGCTGGGGAAAGTCGTGCGGTTCCGACTCTGTCTCCGCCTCTTCGGCCTCATGGCCTCGGTGATATCGGTGGTACATTTGGGGCTGCTTATGATGAGAGATTTTCAGCTGTGGGTCGCTTCTCTGCAGCTGTGCCCTCGCCGACATCTCAGTCGTGGTGTAAAAATAACGCAGCCGTGTATCGTGGCTTTCCGGCCTTGGAGGAGCCCGACACCTCTCGCTGTGGGGGTACCTCTCGGGGCAGTATCATCCAGGGTGACGCTGACCACAGATGCATCCCTGTCAGGTTGGGGTGCAACTATGATGGGCAGAGCAGTGAATGGCGTTTGGTCAGAGAGACTCGCTCTGAATCACATAAATGTGTTGGAGCTCCGCGCAGTGCTCCTAGCCTTACGGCATTTTCTGCCGTATCTCCGGGGACAACATATTTTAGTGAAAACAGACAACTCCACTGTAGTTGCTTATATCAACCGCCAGGGCGGCACCCGTTCCCGGCAGCTACACAGGTTAGCCAGGGAAATAATTGTGTGGAGCAGCACTCGGCTCCTCTCCCTTCGGGCAACTCACGTGCCAGGAATTCTGAACAGGGGGGTGGACCTCCTGTCCAGAGGAAATCCACTGTTCGGAGAATGGAGGCTTCACCCACAGGTGGTGGAGCAGATTTGGCAGAGATACGGCCGGGCTGCCATAGATCTCTTCGCCTACGGCACGGTGCCCTCTGTTTTTCTCCCTGTCAGACGCAGATGCGCCACTGGGCGTGGATGCTTGTTTTGTGCGAGGGAACCCCACAATCACAACCAAAGCAGACATGACGCCAGACCACCAACCTCTGACTCTCTCCCCCACTGATGTAGGAATGGTGCTGAGCAGGATCAATGTTCACAAGGCTGCAGGTCCTGATGGCATCCCCGGGCGTGTTCTCAGAGCATGTTCTGAAGAGCTTGCAGGAGTGCTGACAGACATATTCAACCTGTCCTTGGCCCACGCCGTGGTACCGGCCTGCTTCAAATCTACCTCCATCGTCCCGATACCCAAAAACTCCAACCTATCTAGCCTCAATGACTACCGCCCAGTAGCACTAACCCCCATCATCATAAAGTGCTTAGAGCAGCTGGTCCTAGCACACTTCAAATCCTGTCTTCCCCTCACCCTGGACCCCCACCAATTCACATACCGCCAGAACAGGAGCACAGAGGATGCAGTCTCCATCCCACTGCACTCTGTCCTCTCACACCTGGACAACAACAACACCTACGCCAGAATGCTGTTTATAGACTTCAGTTCAGCATTCAATACAATCCACCCCTCACAACTCATCAGGAAACTGATAGACCTGGGCATCAGTTCCCTCATGTGCAAATGGTTACTGGATTTCCTGACCAACCGGCCCCAATATGTCCGGCTGGATAACCGCTGCTCATCTACAATCACAAGGCTGTGTGATGAGCCCTTTCCTCTACTCCCTCTTCACCCACGACTGCAGACCTGCCGATGGTTCTAACACCATCATTAAGTTTGCAGATGACTCCACGGTGATTAGCCTCATCAGTGACAATGATGAGGCCACCTACAGGGAGGAGGTGGATCATCTGGCTGAGTGGTGCGACACAAACAACCTGCTGCTTAACACTGAGAAGACCAAGGAGCTCATCGTGGACTACCGGAGGAATGCTGACCCACATCCACCCATCTACATTAAGGGGACAACTGTGGAGCGTGTGAGCAGCTTCAAGTTCCTGGGAGTCCACATCTCCGAGGACCTCATCTGGATGACCAGCTGCTCCAAGCTCGTCAAGAAGGCTCACCAGCGCCTCTTCTTCTTGAGGACTCTGAGGAAGAACCACCTGTCCTCAGACATCCTGGTGAACTTCTATCGCTGCACCATCGAGAGTATCCTGACCAACTGTATAAGGTTGGCGAGGTGGCGACCGTGGCTAAGGTGGCGACCGTGGCTCAGGGGGTTGGGAATCGTATCTGTAACCGGAAGGTCGCCGGTTCGATCCCCTGGCTCTCTGTCCTGGTCGTTGTGTCCTTGGGCAAGACACTTTACCCTATTTGCCTACTGGTGTTGGCCAGAGGGGCCGATGGCGCGAAATGGCAGCCTCGCTTCTGTCAGTCTGCCCCAGGGCAGCTGTGGCTACAACTGTAGCTTGCCTCCACCAGTGTATGAATGCGAGAGTGAATGAATAGTGGCATTGTAAAGCGCTTTGGGTGCCTTGAAAAGCGCTATATAAATCCAATCCATTATTATTATTATTATTATTATTATTATTATAACAGTCTGGTACGGGAACTGCTCTGCCTCGAACCGGAAGGCATTGCAGAAGGTTGTGAAAACTGCCCAACGCATCGCCGGAGCACCACTTCCTGCCATAAAGGACATCTACAGGAAGTGTGTCTGAAAAGGGCTGGGAAAATCATCAAAGAACCCAGTCACCCATCACATGGACTCCTCACCCTCCTGCCCTCTGGGAGGCGCTACAGGAGCCTCCGGACTAAGATCACCAGGTACCGGAACAGCTTCTTCCCCACAGCTGTCAGACTCCTGAACCTCCTGACATCTGACCCACGTTAACATATGGACTGGACATACACACACCCACAACCACCTACACACACAATGGACAACTGTACCCTCATACACACAATAATAACATGGACTGAACCACCACTCACAACCACTAGCACTTTATATAGTCTGTGTAGAAATTATCCACATATGTCACTTATCTTAACTGCACTACTGTATAATTCTGTGTAAATAATCATTGTGTACAATACAATAATTTTTAATTCTACAACTGTTTATAACCTGCATAGTTCACATTTCTGTATAGCTGTATATCTCATATTTCTGTATAGTTTTTTTTAATTTCATATTCTGTATAGTTTTTCATATTTATCCTGTTCATAGCCTGTACATAGCTTGTACTCACTACAGCCTGTACATACTTATAGTTATAGCATATTCATAACATACTTCATAGCGTGTACATTATAACATACCATAATAGACCCATTTCTGTAATATACTCACATATCTATATTATTGCTAATATATATTTGTAATATATCTATATCATGGCTAAAGCACTTCTGGATGGATGCAAACTGCATTTTGTTGTCTTGTACCTGTGACATGTGCAATGACAATAAATTTGAATTCTATTCTATTTAAATACCTTGATGACACTTCTTACTGCAGTTCTTGACACTTAGAAATGCTCTTATAACTTTGTACATCCATCTTCTGCTTTGTGAGCATCAACGATTCTTTATCTTAAGTCTGAAATGATTTGTTTTGTTTTTTCCATGGTCCTTATCAAGTGACAGCTCAAACTTTTGCTTAGGTTTTTATATTATGTCTAAATTGAAAGATAGCCCTCAGCTGTAAATAGATTTTATTAGCTTTGGGCATTGCAAAGTTAAAGCACATCATTGCGCAGCACCAGTTTGTTCGGTTATTTGTGGGCTAATAATTTTGACACTGGTCATTTTTGTTTTATTCTGAAATGTTTTTTTCTGTTATTGTGTATAAGAGAATAATTGATCCTCTCTAAAGAAAACTGCTTTGTTTAGAAATACTGTGTTTTAAATTCCTTGTTCAGTTGAAAAAGCACCTAGGAAAATTTTGAGAAAAACTTTAAATTTCAAATGAGAGACTAATCGTTTTGTCCTCATCTGTTTACCTCAGCTTCTGTGAGTATGGGTGTAGCTCTCCGGCTGCTGCTCTATGAAAACACAGATGGAAAAGTTAATCATGCTGGTGGTGATGTTTGAAAGAAAACTGTGATTTTGATCAATCAGGGACAACTTGCCTTGAGTATCTTGCCCAAGAATATTTGACAAGTGAAGGAGCAGAGGTTCAACACACTGACCTCGGATTAAAATTCAACCTGCTCTATCACCTGAGCAACAACTGCCCCTGTGTGGTGACTGTTAAAACTAAATCCTTCACCACGTCTAGATTTGATGTTGCTATTTGTCTCACTTCACAAATTAGCAGCAGGACAAACGTATCTCTGTAGGTCTGTTGTTAACTGGTTTGAAGTTACAGACATGGACAAAATGCATCTACAGCTTAACAGCAGGGACAATTATGAACACACCACAGCTAGAATGACTTTAATTAAGAAATATAAATGTTATCTAAGTTTAACATAAGAAGGCAGTGGATGCCAAATGTGACTAACACTCATAAGATTCATTTATTTATTTTTAATTAAAAAAATACAGCACTCAGGTTTTGTATGTTGATCCACACAAAGGAATTTTGTTAAACAGCATCTGACTGGGACAATGAACAGACAAAACAGTGTTTGCCAGCGCTAGTGTTTAAGCAAATGATTTAAATGAGTAATTACAATATAACAATTTAGTAAAATACAGGCAGTCACCTGCACTTAATTTAATAGCAACTGTGTCAAATCTAATTGGGGCTAATTGATACCTGCTGCAAATACAATCAGCAGGACCACAATGGAGATCTAATTGTCAGATGTCAGAAATCATCATGTATATATAGAAAAGAAAATCAACATAGTACAAAGAGACCCCATGCTTGAAACCTTGTTTTGTTTGTTTCCCCCCGCTTCTGCCCTTGCTAAAATTTGAGTTCAGCCTTGTGGCCATGGAGCTGGCTTTCCATTGAAAACCACTGTTAAGGTAGATTTCTACAGATACATGTAGAAATAATCTTTCAGACAGCAAAGCTATGCATTGGACCCCCCCCCCCCCCCAAAAAAAAAAAAAAAAAAACATAGCAGTAAGCTAACGTTCACCTTTGTCTGCAAATATCCTCCTTGCAGTGTAGGGAGATATGGCTGGAGTGATGATATAAATTATTTACACAGAGTAAACCATCAAAACACTTTGCTAATGACTGAGGAAACAGGTGCAGAATGGCGAAGGTCATTTTTTGATGTGATTACATTTTAAAATTTATACTCCCAACATCAAAAAGCCTCAATCAGCACTCCATCTGGCAGCGATGCAGCAAATCAACCAATCACAATTAGCATACGAGTCATTAGGTTCATGAAAGTGTGTGTCATCTTGTTCCCCTTGTTACTGCTAATATGAAAACCCCCTTTTGGAAGATGCTAACTTTTGCTGAAGGTATGACTGAGTAGGATGCTAATAAGGACAAGATGACTTGCCTTCTTTAGGGTTGTTGTAAAAGCATCAGGGCCCTGCACTCACTCTGTCTCCCAACACCTCGGCTCTTCCTGGTTAATGCATGAGAGACCGTACTTTAGACTAATGGCTCCTGCAAAGTGCAAAATGAGGGCACATGAGGAGAAAGAGCAGTAACAGGCAGAAAAAGGGGGAAAAAAACTTAGCCAGTAAAAGTTCTTTTTAAAAACAGACCACTGACACATAAGACTTTAGAAATGATCTAGCCATGTTCTCTGAATTACATTTGTATTTTCACATTGGGGGCCAGGTTCTGTCATAGTCCACAAACCCAAATTTCATATGATCAGTTGGATAAAACAAAGTGGTTTGAAAATCCTTGTTTTTAGTTGGAAACGAAAAACAGAAAGGACAAAAAGCAAACTGGGATCATCTTATTATTTTAAACAGAAATCACCTGAGAAAAAATTATCTATAATGTTGGAATTTGAGACCTGCTTTCTTCCTTGGTTTTCTCCTGACCAATATGACAAATAACGTTTGCTATGGGCATGTGACAGTTGGGTGAAATGTGGGTAAGCATTATCTAGATTTGATTTGCATCTTGGTGGTTGTTTGGTGTCTATTTAGGAGGAGTTTTAACTTTTTATAAGATCTTTTGAGTTTGTGATATGTCTCCTGGTGCAGCTTTGCTCCAGATTTTATTTATTTTTCATAATTTGAGAAGTTTTCTAAATTCTAGCTTCGTGGGATGGGTGTTGAAATATACAGTGCTTAAACGGTGCTTAGACTTCCACCCAATATCATATTTATGTAACAGCTCCTCTAACTTAACAATACTGATAATTATTGGTGGTAGGTTTCTTTAATGCTTAATCCACCATTTTGCACAAGCTCCTTAACGGAAATAGTTTTAATGCTAAAATAAAATAATTGTTATTAATAAGAGTTTTTCAAATTTGCTGTTTTACAAAAAAGCTACATAAAAATAAATCAGAGCATGTTATCATTTTTGGATTAAAACAACAAATTACAGTCATGCACTTGCATTCTTCTACAGAAAACATAGTTTTATTGGTTGTGTGTTATGCTTGATAATTTTGTATTGGCAGTGTGTCGGCTCAAATCTGGGTCTAAAATGTGTGAATTCAGTTTAGCCTAATAAACAACAACATATGATTTATTTTTAGTTTTAAAGAAGTTTTTGACAAATTTCTAAAATATTTGTTTTCTTGTTTTCATGATAGATGTTCAAACAAACTGGTTAAGCACTGTACCAGTACTGTCTATACAAGTGATAATTAATAATGAAAAATGCATATCACATAACAAATGGCTAGGGGTGCAATGATACTCATATCGATATTGAACCGTTCGATACAGTGCTTTCGGTTCGGTACGCATATGTATCGAACAATACAAAATTTTTAATTTGTTTTATCAACTTTCCTTCTGATGGTGCTGTCTGTTGTAACAGCAGTCTGGCGAGGAAGGAGCGGCTAGCCGGTCCAGCGGGCATGTGGTGTGGAGGTTAGCCGGATAACACGGAGCCAGTCGGTTAAATCCAATAACAGACCTTTATTCGCCATCAGCAACATTACACTTTATAAACCAGGTCTCCTCGGCTGTACTCGTCCGAACCTACATACGCGGGGATTGGTACCGCCAGCGCCAGCTTGTCACAACAGTAAGTAAGGTGCTTTCTTGGAGCATGGAACATGAGCAGCATGGAATGGCTGTCGCTAACAACTCACACACCCACTAGGAGACCCCCATAGCTACTACAATAGTTGGGCAACCCCCCCTAGTAGTGCTATAACCCAAAAGGTTTGTTACACTGTGTTGAGCGCTCAGTGGATCTGCGCTCGACAGTGCAGCCTAGGCGGAGTAGTCGAACGCAGATTCACTGAGCGCAGGGCAAGCTAGCGAGACAGAAGTTAAGCTTTCCTTGCAACATGGCAAATTGAACCTCCCCCACCGTCATTCAGATGTGGCATTTGGAACTATTTTGGTTTTCATGTGACATATGACCCTGAAGGTAAGCGCGTCATGGACGAAAGTAAAACAGTATGTTGGATGTGCCACGCAATGCTCAATTACATGGGGTGGGAACTAGTGTGTTAGCGCAGTTAGCTCGTTAACGTGTTGGCCGTCCAGCCCCAGGCACAGGGCGATCCGTGGTAGCTCGTTAACGGAGATTTGCCGTGTTGTGGCGTTATCGTCATTTCAACGAGATTAACGCTGACAGCACTAGTGGGAACACAAGGAATATGACTGCACATTTACTCCGACATCATCCTAGTGAAAAAGACAAGTGGAAGCAGACAAAAACAACAAGCAGGCATGCTACAAACTTTACCGAGTCATTTAGACAGCTGTTAGCACATGATTCTCCCTATGGGGACCTAATATGTTTAATATGCTGCTGAGAATATAGCCTGGAAGAAGCATATAGTATAGCTTTTATTTTGGAAAAAGCCATTTCTCTGTAATAAACTCTCTTTTCCAAAGATGAGTGATTCCTCAATCAGATACAGGGCTCTCAAAATCGCTAGCCCCGGGACGTCGGGCTAGTGATTTTGCGGTTTTTCCAGTCGGGCTAGCAAAATTTATCTCTGCCCTGCCCGTCGGGCTATCATAGGAAGGAAAAATATATGTCAATGCTTTTGCATTCTTTTGGAAATGTAGCTGGGTAATTATGTCATTGGCATCGGTGAGCCACTGTCAATATGTGACATATTGAAATCGCATTTGAATTTGCGCTTGTTTTTTGCTTTCACTTTGCAATCGCACGAACTCTGTATAGAGAGCGTCAGCACTGATTGGTGAGTGACGATAATTTGCGCACCAATTCCTCTGACATCGTCTTATCAATCGCTAGCTTACTATGCAAACATCCATCCATCCATCCATTCGCTTCCGCTTATCCTTTTTCGCCCCCCCGGGGGCGCTGGAGCCTATCCCAGCTGTCATAGGGTGAGAGGCAGGGTACACCCTGGACAGGTCGCCAGTCTGTCGCAGGGCCAACACACAGGGACAGACAACCATTCGCACATTCACACCTAGTGACAATTTGGATTATCCAATTAACCTATCCCCACAAGCTGCATGTCTTTGGACGGTGGGAGAAAGCCGGAGTACCCGGAGGGAACCCACGCAAACACGGGGAGAACATGCTAACTCCACACAGAAAGACCCCAGCCTGATGTTGGAATTGAACTCGGGACCTTCTTGCTGTGCGGCAACAGTGCTAACCACCATGCCACCGGCAGCACTATGCAAACATGACAAGTGAAATCTCCTGCAGCAAGCTTAAACATGTGAGAGGTTGATCGCGCAGAGAATCGCTGAGCGTTATGTGAGTGCGTGTGTAAAAGCAGCAGGATATATATTTTAGTTCTGCTGAGCCAAATAAGACAGGTCAGGGTGAAGAAGTGACCACAAAACAGAAAAGTTATGACAAATCAGACTATAAGGCAAAAAGAAAGTGCAGCTTTATGGTTTCATGGACAAAAGAATTTCTGTGGCTGCAATATGACAAGCTATATAACCAGGGGTGCACATAAGTGGTCCGCAGGTGCGCATTCGCTGTCAAAATAAAAAACGCGCACAAGATAAGAAGTTAATATTATATAATTATACAATATTATACTTTAATGTATAATATTGTAAAGGAAACAAATCAGGAAACAAAACATCAATCCAAAAATTGCTCTCTTTTTTATTCGGGCTGCTTAAATTTATTTCGGGCCGAAGGGCTACCAGGGATTTTGAAATTTTGTGAGTCCTGAGATATATATTGTGGCGTGTTGGGGGAGCGGCTAGTTCTCTCCCATCATGCCTTGGGACGTGTGCTGCTGTTTGGATGTTCTTGTTTTGTTGTTTATGGTTACACTACTTTTAACTGTTATCCTGAATGTTGTGTTTGTACTGTGGTTCAAAGGCACTTACAGTTGTTGTTTTATAGAATGAATGCAACCATGGGTGAGTTCTGTTATGCTGTTGATGACCCTCGAAGCACAGTGTAGCATCAGTGTGTGTTGTAATAAAGAGCTCCCCCTACCAGCTTGGGGTTGAATAACAATCTCTCTCTGTGAGCTTCTTTGTAAAGTTTCCTCTGCATGCCACATTGGTGTCAGAAGTGGGATTCCAAGAGCATGGCCACTATGCTGAAAGAGGAAGAGGAGCTGAGGAAGATTGAGGAGCTTATCACTCACCTGGAAGCAGTGAATGGAGCACAATCGAAGAAGCGGGGAGATCCCCGGGCAGCAGCAAGCCAGCCAGGGGAAGACCTGTGGGGCTTACCAGATGGAGCCTCACACCCCCGCCCGCTGGGGAGCTGTCGGAGCCGTCAAGGCATGCTGCAGGCTCCAAGACCACGAGCGACCAGCCAGCCTCCACTCATGGTGATGCCTGGGAGCAGCACACCCTCATTGTTGGCAGCCGAGGGGGACAACGCCAACTGTCTCCAGGACCAAGTGCAGCCGCCGCTGCCATCAGGGGCTCCTGTCCGGGGGAGCATGAAGCTGCCACGCTATAATGGGGAGGCAACTCCAGAGACCTACCTTATCCAGGTACAGCTGGCTGCTCAGCTAAACGGTTGGTCAACAGAGGAGACAGCTGTCCAAGTTGCCCTCGCCTTGGAAGGCAGGGCCCTGCAGATCCTCACAGATCTTCAGCCAGAAGAGCGTTTAAGTTGGCCTGCTGTTGCCAGAGCAATGCAGAGCAGGTTTGGCCTCCGTACACATGCAGATGATGCCCGAGATAAACTTGCTAACCGCCCACGGAGACAAGAGGAGAGTCTGGGTGCCTATGCTGCTGACCTACGTCTTTATGCACGTAGAGGGTACCCTGCTTTTGATGCTGCAGCACAAGAAGAGCTTGCTCTCCAGGCTTTTGTCCGGGGTCTCCAGCCAAAAAGACTACAAGAGCACATCCGTCTGCATGCACCAGAAACCCTGGCGGCAGCTCTAACTGAGGCCGAAAGAGTGGAGCATGTGCTCAGCCCAGGTGCACGCAGCCCTGGCATAAGTCACCAAGTGCGCCAAACGGACTACGAAAGGAGCGACCAGGCGGAGGAGGCCCGCCAAACCACCAACACACCACCCTGGCGATCTCGGCGAGGGAATAGGCGAGCAGGAGGCCAATCCAGGGGTAACTGCCATCGGTGCAGAGAACCAGGCCACATTGCACGCTACTGTCCAGCACCAAGCCCACAAAGCCTGGCACCCCAGCTGCCGTTAAACTAAGGCGGGGTGGCACAACGGAGGAACTGCCCCCTGCCACCACTCTGTCCTCCGAATCACACTTGCGGGTTGGCCGGCTCGGCCAGACACGGGGACTGTATCTGGACTGTGACCTTGCCGGCACCACCTGTAGAGCCCTGATAGACACTGGATCCACGCTCTCCTTAGTACAGGCTGGAGTCCTCCCTGGTTCTGATGGCCCAATACCACAGGGTTGGCAGCCTACTCAGCTCCACATCACCACAGTCACGGGGGAGCGTGCCAAAGTTAAGGGGGAAAGATCCCTCCCGGTGACTGTTGCTAACTGCACCGTGGACCACCAGTTCTGGCTAGCCAGCATCCAGGACCAATGCATCATTGGCCTGGACCTGCTAGCCAAATGGGAGGCCACAGTGGACGTGTCCCGAGCAATCCTTTACCTGGGCACGGAGGCTGTGAAGCTCCACACCACAACGGAAGTCCCGCTGCCTGCCTCCACCTTTTCAGCCAGCGTCAGGAAGCCTGAGGACCTGTCGCCGCTGGCGGGGGAAGGGGCCTCCCCTTCACCAGCAGTACCGCAACTGTCTGCAGAGACCAAGCAAGCTGTCGAGGACCTATACCAGAGGAGCTGCGAGGGTCTCCAGGCTGATCAGCGACGGCAGCTGCGAGAGATACTCGACTTGTTTGCCGACATCTTTGCAGCCAAGGATGAGGACTGCATGCAAACCAGCCTGGTACAACACGACATTGACACTGGGGCTGCACGGCCCATCCGCCTCCGCCCTCGTCGCCTTCCCCTTGCCAAGCGTGCCGCAGCAGAGCAGAAGTTCAGGGAAATGGCAGAGGCGAGCATCATCGAACCCTCAAACAGCCCCTGGGCAGCCCCGGCTGTACTGGTTCGGAAAAAGGATGGTACCTGGCGGTTTTGTGTCGACTATCGTCTACTCAACAGCATCACACGCAAGGACTCCTACCCATTGCCCCGGATTGACGATGCCCTCGACGACATTGCTGGGTCCTGCTGGTTCAGTTCCCTCGATTTGCGCAGTGGCTACTGGCAGGTGGAGCTGACGCCAGAGGCCCGCCCAAAGACTCCTTTCTCCATTGGCCAGGGACTGTGGCAGTTTAAGGTGATGCCCTTCGGCCTCTGCAATGCCCCAGCCACATTCGAGCGCCTAATGGAGAGGGTTCTGGCTGACATCCCCCGCGACCGCTGTGTGGTCTACCTGGATGACCTCCTCGTCCACGCGACAGACTTCGAGAAAGCCTTGGCTAACCTGACTGCTGTTTTCCACGCTATCCGCCAGGCTGGCCTTCGCCTCCACCCCAAAAAGTGCCATCTCTTCCGAAAGGAGACGACCTTCTTGGGTCACGTTGTGAGCGGAGCAGGGGTTTCCACTGACCCTGCGAAGGTGGCCGCTGTGAAAGACTGGCCCATTCCGGGCAACATTGCTGAGTTGCGGAGTTTCCTTGGCCTGGCATCATACTACCGGCGTTTCGTCAAGGACTTTGCTACCATTGCAAGCCCCCTGCACTGGCTCACACAGAAGGGCCGGGAGTTCCATTGGAGTGAGGACAGTGCCGTGGCATTTGATCGGCTCCGATCTGCACTGGTTGAGGCACCGGTGCTAGCCTACCCAGACCTGCAGCTCCCTTTTGTCGTGGACACCGATGCCAGCAAAACAGGGGTGGGGGCTGTACTGTCGCAGGAAGGCCCTGAGGGGGAGCGGGTCATCTCCTACTACAGCCATTCCCTCAGCAGACCGGAGAGGAACTATTGTGTCACCCGTCGAGAGCTGCTGGCCATCATCCTGGGTCTCCGCCATTTCAGACCCTACCTCTACGGGAAGAAGTTCCTCCTGCACACAGACCATGCGTCCATCACTTGGCTGCTCAGCTTTAAAGAACCGGAGGGACAGCTAGCCCGGTGGTTGGAGACGTTGCAAGATTACCACTTTGAGGTCCGTCACCGGGTGGGACGTCTCCACACCAATGCAGATGCCCTCTCCCGACGCCCTTGTGAGGAAAAACAGTGCAGGTACTGCCAACGCTTGGAGGACCGGGAGGGCATGACTTCAGTGATCGCGTCACCACAGGGTGGCCCTGAGAATGACTCTGTTCCAGGTGGGCATTGTAGCAGTCTTCAGGTCCAGTCCGCCGCGGGGGATACTGAGGGTCTGGAGGCCATGGATCCCCAACAGCTGCAACACAACCAGAACCAGGACCCTGCCCTTTCCCAGGTTCAGTGTTGGATTGGAGCCGGTCAGAGACCATCATGGCCAGAGGTATCTGCACTGGACCTCGAGACCAAGGCTCTCTACTCCCAATGGGCCAACCTCACAAACCGAAACCGCCTCCTCTATCGCCGCTGGCAGGCTCCCGGGGGTCACCGTGAGGTCTTCCAGCTCGTGGTACCTCAACAGTTGCGGTCCAGGGTGCTCCAGCTGGTTCATGGTGCAGCGGGGGCAGGACACTTTGGAGTTACCAAGACTCTGCGGCGACTCCGGTCTCGGTTCTACTGGCCCGGGTGTCGCCAGGACGTAGAGCTCCATGTCCATCGGTGTGATGCCTGCACGGCTCAGAAAGGGCCTTCCCAACGCTCTCATGCCCCCTTGCAGCAGTATCAGGTGGGGGCTCCCATGGAGCGGGTTGGTGTGGACATCCTGGGACCCTTCCCCACCACTGACCAGGGGAACCGCTACGTCCTGGTTGCCATGGACTACTTCACTAAGTGGCCTGAGGCCTATGCAGTCCCTGACCAGAGTGCTGTTACCACTGCTGAGCGTCTGGTCAACGAGATGTTCTGCCGGTTCGGGGTACCAGAGGAACTGCACAGCGACCAGGGCCGGAATTTTGAGGCTGCGGTGTTCAAGGAGGTCTGTCAGCGGCTGGGTATCAGGAAGACCCGGACGACGCCACTGCACCCCCAAAGCGATGGGTTGGTGGAACGCTTCAACTGCACCCTGGCCACCCAGCTTGCTATCCTGACCTCCCACCAGCGGCGTGACTGGGATCAACACCTTCCCCTGGTCCTAATGGCCTACCGTTCTGCAGTCCAGGAGTCTACTAAGTGCACTCCAGCGGCCTTGATGTTCGGTCATGAGCTTCGTACCCCAGTGGACTTGGTGTTTGGATCTCCCCCCGGGCCGGAAGTGTGCGGGGACCCCGGGTTGGACTACCTCCACAACCTCCTCGCCCGGCTCCGAGCGGTGCATCAGTTGACCAGGCAGGCTCTCCGAGATGCAGGTTCCCGGCAGAAGCGAGCTTATGATACCCGCTGCAAGGGGGAAGGACTTTCGCCCGGTCAGCATGTGTGGGTCTACAGCCCGGAGAGGAAGAAAGGGCTTTCTCCCAAACTGATGAGCCAGTGGGTTGGACCCTGCACTGTTCTTGAGAGGCTGTCCGACGTGGTCTACAGGGTGCGGCTGGTCAAACGGAACAGGGTGGTCGTACTCCATCGCGATCGCCTGGCACCCTATCAGCCCTTGAGTCCATCCAGGGAGACGTCAGGGTCCCAGCTTCAACTGCAGGCCCCCAACCTGGCCTCGGAGGCAGCTGGGGGACCCACAGAACGTCCTCAACGAAGCCGTCGCCTTCCCCAACACCTCAGAGACTTTGCTATGGACATGCCGGTTGCTGGGGACAGCTAACCACTCAGGTGGGGGCTGTGTGGCGTGTTGGGGGAGCGGCTAGTTCTCTCCCATCATGCCTTGGGACGTGTGCTGCTGTTTGGATGTTCTTGTTTTGTTGTTTATGGTTACACTACTTTTAACTGTTATCCTGAATGTTGTGTTTGTACTGTGGTTCAAAGGCACTTACAGTTGTTGTTTTATAGAATGAATGCAACCATGGGTGAGTTCTGTTATGATGTTGATGACCCTCGAAGCACAGTGTAGCATCAGTGTGTGTTGTAATAAAGAGCTCCCCCTACCAGCTTGGGGTTGAATAACAATCTCTCTCTGTGAGCTTCTTTGTAAAGTTTCCTCTGCATGCCACAATATATATATTTTTTATTACTTTTTTGTTTCAGCAACCTAAAATTTAAAACCTGTACTTTTGAGTTAAAATATATATTTATAATTTTAATAAATGACAAATTAAAAAGGCATGAACATTTTTTTTGTATCAAAAAAATATCGAACCGTGACACCAAAGTATCGAACCGAACCGTGAATTTTGTGTATCGTTGCACCCCTACAAATGGCCGTATGATCATATAAAATAGAGTTAAGATTAAAGACTTACTTTCATCACTCTCTGGAAAACTCTTAGCTATCAGTAGCTGCTGTGTTAAACTCTGCTACTCACAGTGATGTCTGTGCTATGTGCACAGTCTGAATAAACAACTTAAATTTGCTGCTCTTTTTTAGCTTTATGATCATTTCTAGATGTTTGAAGTAACAATTTTACCATTTGCTTTATTTAGGGTATTCATGGATTACGGTTTTTACATTTAAAAAGATAGTTTCTGGGTGTTTTTTAACATCTGCTGTATGTTTTGTTGGTGATTCTGGTAGCTGAAAGTTTGCAGTGTGTTCTGATTTCATATGTGTTTAACATCTGCCCTTCAGTCACTCTGTTCATATTATCCCTTCACCAAACCTCTTCATCCACCGCATAATCTCCTTTCTTTAAAATTCATTTTTATTGTCAGTATTGTCATGTTTATGAATGCACCACCATAATCATGCTGTGAAAATCCTCATATTCTCATAGTCCTACTTCTAGTTCAGGGTCATTATACATCCCAGTATTCATTAAGTCTGTCCAGTCTTTCATCAAGGATATTTAGAAAGGTTTTACTTCTGACTCTGGCCATTCCGAGGTCTGTACCATGCATCAGCCACCCCTCTGGCCCTGCCCCACAAATGTGGGGTGAATGAGAGGCCGGAAGACATACATAGTGTCAGTACACCAATCTACTGGGTGTCCTCAAAGGTTTCACATATCTCAGGGCTGAAATTAGGTGCTGCTGTCGAGGACTGTGCCACATCTATAGAGGTAACAGATAATAAGGAGTGGGTGTCTGACAGATGACCTGCATTAAAACTGTGTTTCAGCCGTACAGTCAGAAAATGACTGTGTATGATGGGTGTGGTGGGGGTTGAGCAGGGGTGGAGGAAATATTCATGACTCACTCAGTAAATGACTTCAAGGAAACCTTTTTGCACAGCGGCATTTATCAAGTGTTAATGAACAGCAGAAAGGGTACAAATGCAAATGAGGAGACTGGGAATGGAGAAAGAGAGACAGATGGAAAGATGGTGAATAAGAGAGAGGGAGGGAAAGAGGGAGGGAAGAGAGGGAGAGAAAACTATCATCACTGTGATGAATGAGGGTGGTGGCAGAAGACCCGCAGGCGATCACTCAGTCACTGAGACAGGCTTCTGTGGCCCTAACTTCATTATCATGACACAGTCACATCAACACACTCCTACAGATAAGAGCACGGGAGAACTCAGCTCTAGAAAGGATCAGTTAAACCGGTCGGGGTTCAGTGGTTTGTCACAGATAGAGAGGATGGCTCTGCTCTATTCAGGCTTTAGAAGCCTGTCAAAGCTTCCGGTTTACTCTCTGAGAATTATGACAGTGTGAACTGGGTTACTGAGATTTCAGTTTCCAAAATTATTAACCTACTCTGTCCTATAATTATATGAATATTTCTTTGTTTGGAAAACTGGGGGTATCTGAAATACTAACATTAAATATACATAGGCCAAGAGATCTATAAGAAAGTTTAAGTCATGTGATATAGAAGAATTTCACAAAAAGTACACCCTTAACATATTCATAGGAATTAAGAGGGGGATGTTAATCACATAAACTTGATTAACTGATATCAGCAAATGTCAGAAATGCTATAAAGCAGATGTTCTGGCAGTTTTTTGATCTGGAATATTCAGGTGTATATTAACCCAATAACACAATATTCCTAGGAGTGAACATCCCTGCAAATTCACCTCAAGGTCAGACCGTGCATTGTTTAGAGAAATTTCAAAAATCCCAAGAGCTACATCCTCAGTTAGCACGCTAAAGCTCATAGTTTAGGACACGAGACAAAGACTGAGCAAGTATGGCTGGTTTGGAAAGGTTGCTGGGTGAAAGCCCCTTCTCTCTACAAAGAGCAGCATGGCTTAAGTTTTCTAAAGTTACATCTGAATTACATTGACACGAGATTTTTGGAACCATGCTCTTTGGACAGACAAAACCAAAGTAGAGATGTTTGGTCCTGATGCACAGCACCAGGATTGACAAAAACTGAGCACAGCATATCAGCACAAACATCTCATGCCAGCAGTAAGGGGCACTAGTGTATGGGTGGCTATTTGGGTTTGTTTTGCAATTGCAGTCACTGAGTCAACCATGTGTACCTATGTATACCAAAGTGTTCTGAAGTCAAATGTGAAGCTGTCTGTCTGACTGCTAGAGGTGGTTTGAAAGTGAGTCATGCAACAGAACAGTGATCTCAAGCACACTCAGCAAATCTACAACAGAATGGCTGAAAAAAAAAATCAAGGTGTTGCAATAACCCAGTCCAAGTCCATACCTCAAACTAATTGAAATGCTGCGAGTGTATGAGAGTGTATACCCAAAAGCTCACAACACTGTAAGGAAAAGTGGCCCAAGATTCCTTCACAATGATGTAAGAGACAGATAAAGTCATACAGAAAACAATGTCTTGTTTTGCTTCTAAAAAGGGGGTTCACTTTTTTTTTACAATTTTACTCAGGACTGGATGTCCTATAAAACTTTCTTTTCCACATGATTATAGGTTGAAATTGTTTTCCACAATTAATTCCTTTTTGTAGAGACAAAGGGTTAACTGTCAGTGTTTTTATACTATACTTAGAGAAGTGATTTATGTGGTCAATCTGTAACTATTGTGCTTAAAGATGATTGGATTTTGAAACAAAGTTACTACTCAGGATATATAGAAGGCATTTTAAACACCATTTTGCCATACGATCTCTGTGTAAAATTACTGGGGTATGTGAATAAATGGTAGCGTATTTACATATCCATAATTCCGTTTTAATCAGGCGTCTAGCCATTTAATGACTGCAAGTACACAATGTTCTCTCCTCTGAGCTTCATTTTCTTCTCAAATTTACCTATTTCTTACTTGGCATGTAGTGCTGGTTATCCCAGTGAGTTGGTGAGCTGACTGGTTTTGTTCTACATCCACCAACCAAATGGACGATTCAGCTCAACCGAAAGGACCACTCATTAGTGTTTACTTCTTGTCATCCTGTCACTGGCATGACTGGCACAGATAGACACTTTCTTCTGCAGCATGACAGGGTTGGTGAGTGGAGATTCCTATAAAAAAAAAACTAACTGTAGCTGCTGTTTTAGATTTACTTTTTGTGTTTTTGCCCATTAAGGATTGTGGCTGAGATGGTCAAGTTTCATGAGACTTAGGTTTCATGAGACTTAAGTTTCATGAGACTTAAGAGAAGGCAAACATCATTAGTGGGTAAGCCAATCCCAAACAATCAGGATGAATAAGTAGCACAGGAAAGGAAAAGGCTTTTCTTGTCACAATGAAGCAATCAAATTGCATTTTTTTCCCCACATTGCTTTACCACCCTCTTAAACTTCATTTGAGAATCCTCATGCATGGTTCTTTGTGGTTGATTTGTAATTGACAGGTTCTAAAAAAAATTGTTCCAATAAACAATTAAACTGATTTGTGTTTTGTTTCCAAAGCTGCTCTCTGCCTGCATTTTCTTTAAATTATGGCAGACAACATGACTTTGCAGTTTCATATCGCTCAGAAAAAAAGCTGGGATCCAGTTTGCAGGGTACACGGATACTTTGTATTTGTTATTGGCTATGAGACCGCTCCATATTCCATATCAACCCATGCAGAACAGTTCCACTTGGCGTCCTTCAAAGAATAGTGCCAGCAAACAAGCCCTTAGGCCTTGAGCCATGGTATTTATCATAATTGGAATTCATATCCAATTTTGTACCAGTTGTTTCATCTTTGTCAATTTTGTCCCTGGGTTAATTTTGCCTTACATTGATTCCCATCCTCCTGGGCGATTTTCAGCAATCTGTGTCTGATTACACCCTGTGTGATTGATGAGGCGCTGTGGCCTCCTATGCCTTTGGTCTTGCAGTGTAACCGACACAGGTGCTACCGCATTATGTAAAGACATCACACAGCGTTTAAAACGGTGACCACTTGTCTGAGCATCATTATAAATTCAAAAGCTTTACGTGGCTTGTGAAGTGTGCTCAGTGTGACCAACAGGGATGGCTTGGCGAAGCTTTAATCAATGGAAACTGCAATCTTGCTAATGCTTTGTGTTTTTTTTATGGAAGCAGAGCACACATAAATGTGATGAGTGGAATAGTTTCCATGGTGGATAGCGAAGCTGTGAATCGTGATCCCAAAGATGCATTTTATCGTTAATTGAAATGTGGGAGGTGGGAATATAAAAGGTCCATATCAAATATTTATGCTGTGAATTAGCCTCTTTTCAAATGTGAATGAGATCATTACATAAAATATGCATGAGAGGATAAGTCATTAGGAAGCAACTTAGACCATTTTTGGCATACTAGGAGAATACAGTGAAACAGAGATGCTCAGAGCAAATTATTACTGGAAAAAAATTGTAGTGAACATAGGAAGATACAATCGATTCCTTAAAGTTTAACATGCAATATGTGTATGTATTTATTGAAACTGTATTCTGCTGTTATTTAATCTTTGACACAAGCCCCTGAGATTTCATTCATACCCACCTACCAAATGACAGTAGGTACGAATAAGTGCTCCTCAAATGATGGACATCTGAGGAAAGTAAGAAAAGGTTATCTCAGAAAATGTACTTCATGAAGCCAATATTCCACTGATACCACACAGCTCACTGTCAGGGGAAGAAAATGTGTCACTGGTGTTTAGAGCAGGTCATTTTTCTAATTGTTTAGAATATTCAAGCAACTCAAGTACAAGCCCGGTTATGAAAAGTACAAGCTGAATGCAATGATTTATGAATCGCACACTGTTATATGACATTAAAATTACAAATGCCAATTTAGCATTTTTTTAAGTAGATCAAATTCAGGAGCAGTACTATCTGATACAAAAAGAGCTGTTGATTAAAAAAAGGGCAAAATTACATTAATCAGTGAGTTTAGATTGTGGTAGAAGTTACAGATGGGTTAAGGGTGGAGGTTGAATTACATCAGGGTTCAGCTGTACCCCTTCTTTGTACCTGATGGACAAGTTAACAGATGAAATCAGGTAAGAGTCTCCATGAGGTTTGGTCTGGTATGAGTCTTTTACGGTGCTGTGGAGAAATTTTGGCCCACTCATCTTTGCAGAATTGTTGTAATTCAGCCATATTGGAAGTTATTCAAGCACCAGCCGCCTTTTTAAGGTCATGCTACAGCATCTTTATCAGATTTAGATCAGGACTTTGACTAGGCCACTCCAAAGTCTCCATTTTATTTTTCTCAAGTCATTCATAGGTGGACTTGCTGGTGTGTTTTAGATCATTGTCCTGCAGAAGAATCCAAGTGCGCTTTAGCTTGAGGTCATAAACAGATGGCCGTACATTCACCTTAAGGTTGTTTTGGTGGACAGCAGAAATTCATGGTTCCATTTACCAAAGCAAGTCTTCCAGATCATGAGACAAACCAGCCCTAGACCATTACACTACCACCGCCATATTTTACTGCTGGTGTGATGTTCCTTTTCTAGAATGCTGTGTTACTTTTACACCAGATGTAATGGGACACACACCTTCCAAAAAGTTCAACTTTTGTCTCATCAGCCCACAGAGTATTTTCCCATAAGTCTTGGGGATGATAAAGATGCTTTCTGGCAAAACTGAGAAAGAAGCCTTTATCTTCCGTTTCCTAGCAGTGGTTTTCACCTTGGAACCCAGCCATGCAGACCATTTTTGCCCAGTCTCTTTTTTATGGTGGAGGTGGAGTAATGAACATTGACCTTGCTGCACTCTTGGGGTAATTTTGGTAGGCAGACAACTCCTGGGATCGATCGATGGATCGATGGATCTATCGATGGATCGATCGATCTATCGATGGATCGATCGATCTATCTATCTATCTATCTATCTATCTATCTATCTATCTATCTATCTATCTATCTATCTATCTATCTATCTATCTATCTATCTATCTATCTATCTATCTGTCCGTCCGTCCGTCCGTCCGTCCGTCCGTCCGCAGGATCCCTCCTTTGGGTAGTTTGAACACATGTACCAAAGTTCACTATGCTAAAACAATAACTAAATTCTCTACAGAATCAGGTGCTTCTCTGTATTCGGCAAGCAAGACATAAAAACAATGACTGCTCAGCTGGCTTTAAGGTCACAACAGCAACCCCAAGAGGCCCGAGGCACTCTGATGTGAATTGAAAGTCCTTTATTAAAGCACGAGGGACCAATGTCTTTCAGTTGCCCTGACAAAGAGCCTCCTGAGTCCCAATACAGTGGTTCCTCAAACTTCAATAAAAGCCTATTACAGAGCACTGCCACAGATCTCTTGGGATTTCCAACCACAGGGTCAGGGGCTAAATGTAAGTTGAGCAGGGTTTATCTCTATAATCCTGCTCTTGGTTTCCATCCTGTGGTGTACCCAGACCATTTTGTAATAAACTAAAAGGTATTAACTATGGAGTTAATCTCATGTGTATAACATGGGTCTGCAGATCTGCTAACAATGATGATGGAGGACTCTTAAATCAAGGTGATTCTCTTTGGCTCACAGACACTTGTAAAGTAACTGTGGGTTGAGGGTGATGTGACATCACTGAGTAATGCCCTGGTGTCATGTCCTACATCGTGAGGTTAAGGTTCTTAAAGTCAGTTTTTCTTCAAGCACTTAATAATAAACAGTATTTATTTAATCTACACATTCACTACATTTGACCTTAATGAAAATACTTCATGTGATGTTTTCTGTTCAAGGGAAAATTCAGCTCAAAGTGTGTTTATGCTGTTAGAAAATCATTACTTTGATGGGCCTCTTTTTAAGTGGATGTTTTGCACTTCTGTTTATTTTTTTTCATATATAACAACAATTAGATGATGGTAGATGTTAATACTAAACAAGGTCATTTAAAAAACTATTTAAAAGCTTTTTTTTAAAAAAATATATGAAAAATCAATATCAAGATATGAGAAATTAAATTTAAAAAATAACTCTACACTAATGTTGGCCTGAACAGACCAGAATGTGATGCACCACTGACATGTTGATGTACCGTAGTTGGTGAGCATGTTAAAATAATTATTGTGTTTTTAGCCAGTTACACAAAATTCTAACTCTCCACTTCCAAATTGACATCCCTCACATGACTACACTACTGTAACCCACTCACTCTGTTCATGCAAAAGCAATCACCACGTTTCCCAGCTTCAGTTAATTCAAAGTGCCACTACCAGAAATCTCACCATCTCTAATGAAGGATTAGATTCTACACCACCAATTCCAATTTCATTACACCACAGACCTATGTATTTTAGAGTAGATTTTAAGATTCCAGTTATTGCATTATAAGGTCCAGATGGGACAGGTCTCAGAGCAGATCCATTAATGTTTAATCCCATATGTGGCTAAGTGTAGGCTGAGATCCTCAGGTAGGTCTTGTGAGAGGTTCCGAGATCTAAACTTAAAAGCAGGGATTAACCTTCCTTAAGAATTCTCTGTCTCATTTGCTTTTCAAAAACACCTTTGCCATAATTCTTGGCAGTATATGTGTACCAATTCATTCTATATTTGCAGTTCTTACTGACCACACATACAGACTGAACAAACAGCATATCACATAACCGTCAGACAGCATTTAGAGTAACTGATGGAAAACTGGAATTGTTTCCAAAAAAACAATGAACTTATTAACCTCATTCCCCCGTTTTGTTTATAAAAAACATTTTTTACTTTCTTCTCGCAGTCCAAAACTAGATCTACTGAAACGTTTTTAATGTATTCTGTTGCTCAACTATATGTTTATCATGCTTTGACTTTTTCCCTCAATTGTAATATTTTACCTGATTAAGCCTTTAATTTCTTTATTGACATATTTACTCTCTCAATATAGAGGATGCGAAAAGACCTCTGCCTTCTGATACATTTTTTTTTTATATTTTTCATTTTGCTTTCATGTTAATGGTAGTAAATATTATTGTTTGCCTTGTTTATTGGTACCACGGGAAGTACTCTATTTTCAGAGTGTCTGCACTGCAGAACGGTCATTGCAGCGTTTTTTCTTCAGTTTCTACTACTGAGTAGTCATTATTTCAGATCAAGAAAACTCTGAGTGACATAGGTGTACTGTGACTGGTGAAACACTGGTAACCACAGTAAGAAAAATTTAAAGAATGGTACATAAAACAAGTTTCTGAGACCTGGGACAAGCTCCAACCCTCAGCACCTTAAGCCAAGTAAGCTTATAGTCAAGACAAAGTCAAAGTCAACTTTATTTGTCAATTCTGCCACATGTACAGGACATACAGAGAATAGAAATTTCGTTACTCTCAAACCCTAGATGAAATAGCAAATGAACATTTAAATATAAGAGAGTGATTAAAAAATGCAAATAAAATAATTAAAAAGTAAAAATTTAAATAAATACAATACAATTTAACAAGAAAGCTATGCAATATACAATATACAATATACAATATTCAGGTAAGGGTAAATGACATTGAGTGTAAACCGGGCAGAGTAGTGCAAATAGGCAAATAGTGCAAATGGAGATTTAGTAATATACGGTAAGAGATAGTATAACAACAAAGTCTTATGAGGTAATGGCAGTCCAATGCTCCACAAAGTGACTGGTAACTGGTGCAGGCCAGTGAGTGAGTCAGAGAGTGTGTGTGTGTGTGTGTGTGTGTGTATGTGACAGAGTTCAGTGAGACCATGGAGGAGAAGAGGGGAGAGGGGGCAGAATCGGGAGGGAGTTAAGCTTCCTGACAGCCTGATGGATGAAGCTGTCCTTCAGTCTGCTGGTCCTGGCCTGGAGACTCCGCAGTCTCCTCCCTGACGGCAGCAGCTTGAAGAAGCTTTGCATTGGGTGCGTGGGATCAGCCGCTATGCAAAGGGCTTTTTTAGTGCTGTAAATGTCCTGGAGGGAGGGGAGAGAGACACCAATGATCCTCTCTGCAGCTCTCACTATGCGTTGGAGGGTTCTATGACAGGACGCATTGCAGGCTCCAAACCACACAGTGATGCAGCTCGACAGGATGCTCTCGATGGTGCCTCTGTAGAAAGTGTACATGATGGGGGCTGGTGCTCCTGCTCTTCTTAGTTTGCGGAGAAAGAAGAGACGCTGCTGTGATTTCTTGGCCAGTGCTGTGGTGTTGTACGTCCAGGAGAGATCCTCTGTGATGTGTACACCCAAGAACTTGGTGCTGCTCACTCTCTCCACAGACACTCCGTCAATGGTCAGAGGACCATGTTGGGTGTGCATTCTCCTGAAGTCCACAACAATCTCCTTCGTCTTCTCCACATTCAGAGAGAGATTGTTGTCAACACACCACGTGGCCAGGCGTCTCACCTCACTTCTGTAGTCGGTCTCATCCCTGTTGCTAATGAGACCCACCACCGTTGTGTCGTCCGCAAACTTGATGAAGAGGTTGGAGCTATATGATGGAGTGCAGTCATGGGTCAGCAGAGTGAAGAGGAGGGGGCTCAGCACACATCCCTGCGGGGCCCCCGTGTTTAAAATGATGGTGCTGGATGTATTACTGCCGACCCGTACTGCTTGAGGTCTTCCGGTGAGGAAATCCAACAGCCAGTTGCACAGTGAGGTGTTGAGCCCCAGCTGGACCAGTTTTTGAGTGAGCTGTTGGGGGATTATAGTGTTGAATGCTGAACTGAAATCTATGAACAGCATTCGAACATATGAGTCTTTTTTGTCCAGGTGTGTGAGTGCTGAGTGGAGTGCAGTGGAAATGGCATCATCGGTTGAGCGGTTGGGCCGATACGCAAACTGGAAGGGATCCAGGGAGGGGGGCAGGACAGTCTTGATGTGTTTCATGACTAGTCGTTCGAAGCACTTCATCAGGATGGGAGTAAGTGCAACAGGACGGTAGTCATTAAAGCAGGAGGGAGATGACTTTTTTGGAACCGGAATGATTGTGGTGGCTTTAAAACATGTGGGGACGACAGCCTGGATGAGTGATGTGTTGAAGATGTCTGTGAAGACATCAGTGAGTTCCACTGCACAGTCTCTCAGTACACGACCAGGAATGTTGTCAGGACCCGGAGCTTTACGTGCATTGATCCTGCTGAGGGATCTCCTCACGCTGTCCGGGGACAGAGTCATCACCTGGTCACCAGGAGGGGGTGGGGTCTTCTGTGCAGTGGTGATGTTTTGGACTTCAAAGCGAGCAAAGAAAGTATTCAGCTCGTTCAGCAGGGGGATAGTGCTATCACAGGTCTGTGGTGGGGGCTTGTAATCTGTGATGGTCTGAATGCCCCGCCACAGGCTCCGTGAGTCTCTGCTGTCTTTGAAGTGATGAGATATTTTCCTGGAGTATTGTCTCTTAGCCTCTCTGATGCCACGGGAAAGGTTGGCCCTAGCTGTCCTCAGGCTTGCCTCGTCTCCATCTCTGAAGGCAACATTTCGAGCTTTCAGCAGCCTGTAGACCTCTCCTGTCATCCATGGTTTTTGATTTGCCCGGACAGTTATGGTTTTCGTGACTGTTACATCCTCAATACACTTGTTGATGTAGGCAGTAACAGTCTCTGCGTACTCCTAGAGGTCAGTGGTGTTGTTATAGGTGGCAGCCTGCTTAAACATGTTCCAGTCTGTGGTGTTAAAGCAGTCCTGTAAAGCCTCTGAAGACCCTTCTGGCCACACTTGTATCCGCTTACGAACCGGTTTGGTGGTTTTAACGAGCGGTCTGTAAGCAGGCATTAGCATGACAGTGATATGGTCTGAGGCGCCGAGGTGGGGGAGGGGAAAAGCTTTGTAGGCTCCTCTCTGGGTGGTGTAAACAAAGTCCAGTGTGTTATTTCCCCTTGTTGGAAAGTCTATGTGTTGTTGTATTTTTGGAAACACGCACTTTAAGTCTGCATGATTGAAATCCCCAGCCAGGATGAGAAAAGCATCAGGGTGGGCTGTCTGCTGCTCACTGATGTGCTGGTACAGTTCATTCAGTGCCTCACTCCTGTTGTTGACATTGGAGGAGGGAGGGATGTACACAGCGCACAGTAGTATATCTGTATATTCCCTCGGTAGATAGAATTGCCGGCACTTAATAACCATAAACTCCAGCACTGATGAGCAGTGTTTGCAGACCGCAACAGCATCGCGACACCAGGCATCATTGATGTAAACACAAAGTCCTCCCCCGCGGGTCTTACCTCCCGCGACGATGACTCTGTCAGCACGGTAGCATGTTAGCTGGTCGAGCTGAATGGCGCGGTCCGGGACACTGTCGCTAAGCCATGTTTCCGTGAACACAAAAGCACAGCAGTCCTTTACGTTCCTTTGAGATGAACGTAGCAGTCGGATGTTGTCCAGTTTATTTTCTAGCGAGCGTACGTTGGCCAGAACGATAGAGGGGATGGCGGGTTTGTGTAGGCTAGCCGCTAGCCTAGCTCAGATGCCACCGCGCTTACCCCTCTTCTGCTTCCTCTCACACCGCTTGAGGCGCATCCATTGTGGGCGAAGTGCAGGAGTGGGGGTCGGTGATTGAGTAGGCCTTCGGAGCAGACCCAGATCTTTCAGCTCCTCGATGTCCACAGAGTTTAACTTAAAAAGTTTGTTTCTGCCGATGTCGAGAAGAAGTGTTCGGGCATATCCTCGCTTGCACACAGGTAGACGCGACAAAGACTTACAAAAACACTGCAACTTACAGGACGAAAAACACGAAAAACACGAAAAAGTAGTTTGTTTGGGAGAGAGAGAAGCCACTGCGTGTGCACGCGCCGCCAAGATTATGTGAAATGTGATTGAGCAAATCAATGCTCGATCATGGTGTTTTAGGTGGTATTGTGGTTCTTGGGGAGTGCACAGTTAGAGGTGAAACCTTGGCTCATGTATGCCTATAAGTTTCCATTTTGTATTATAACCTTACTGGCTAATTTGTGATGCACATGTAATGTGAATATCCTGAGTTACACGCTGGAGAGATTACATCTCTCGGCTGGACTGGGAACGCCTTGTGTCCCACAAGCTAAAGGAGGTGGCTGGGGGAAAGGAGGTCTGGGCTTCACTGCTTAGGCTGCTGCCCTGCAACCCAGCCCCGGATAAGCAGGAGAAGATGGATGGATGGATGGCTATGACTCATTTCTTTATATGCAATGCTAATAAATATATATTAGCATGTGTTTGCTAACTTGTTATGAGGAATAATGCTAGTTCACTCAATGTTATGTTTGACTTAGACTACTTTGAGATTGACACTGAAACTCCATCTCAACTAATAAATTATGTATGCTCAGTGAATGGGAAGATAATGAGCTGGTTTTGTTGTGTTTATTTAGTTTTACAAACAAGAGAAAAGGAGCAAAATGCATAAAGCATACCATGTATAGAAAACTTAAAATAATGTGCCATTGTTAACTGCAGATGCAGCCAAAAGTAAAGAACAATCTGTTTAAAGGTCCCTTTCTCTCATTCTGTTCACTGTCTGTCTAACTTGATTTAAGTCAAGTCTACATCTAGTGAGGGCAGAACAGGTAAACGTGGTTCAATCCCAACATTTTGAGACATATAGCTGCCATTAAAATCACAAATACTATATTTTTGTGGCACGGACTACGCACCATTACGGACTACAAAGCCAGGGACACTGCGCCGATCAACGCCGACTCTGCATTCACCAACGAGCTGAATCAGTTCTACGCCCGTTTCGAGGTTAGCCAGGCGGCTAATGCTATCTACCGCCTGACTACCGAGGACAGTGACGTCATCAGCGAGAGCCCGGTGACCAGCATCGCGGAGCATGACGTCTGAGCGGCACTGAGGAGAGTGAACACAAGGAAAGCGGCGGGGCCAGACGGCATCACCGGCCGTCTGCTGCGCTGCTGTGCTGACCATCTAGCAGGTGTGTTCACTTACATCTTCAACGAGTCCCTGGCGAAGTCTGTGGTCCCCACATGCTTCAAAAGATCCACCATCATCCCTGTGCCCAAGAACAGCAAACCCTCATCCCTGAACGATTACCGGCCAGTTGCACTGACCTCGGTAGTAATGAAGGTGTTTGAGAGGCTGCTGAAGAACACCAACACCATTGTGAAGTTTGCTGACGACACAGTGGTGTTGGGTGCCATCTCCAACAACGATGAGGCGGCCTACATGGATGAAGTGAAGAATCTGGCATCGTGGTGCCAGGACAACCACCTCCAGCTGAACGTCAGCAAGACCAAGGAGCTGGTGGTGGACTTCAGAAGGGGTCAGCACAGAGACTACAAGCCCATCATCATCAATGGAGCTCCAGTGGAGAGGGTGCAGTCCTTCAAGTATCTTGGTGTCCACATCTCCTCAGACCTGACATGGGCTGCCCACATTCAGGTCCAGACCAAAAAGGCTAGGCAGTGCCTGTATCACCTACGACAACTGAGGAAGTTCAGGGTCTCTCCAAAGATCCTCAGGATTTTCTATACAGGCGCTGTGGAGAGCATCCTCACAAAGAACATGACATCGTGGTTTGGGAACAGCTGTGTGAAGGACCAAAAAGCTCTCCAGAGAGTGATCCGTACAGCAGAACGCTGCTGCAGGATTGCTCTCCCCCCGCTTCAGGACACCTACACCAGGAGATGCCGGACTAGAGCAGCGCAGATACTGAAGGACCCGTCCCATCCTGGCAACAAACTGTTCCAACTTCTGCAATCTGGTAGAAGGTTCCGCATCTTCCGGGCAAGGACAGAGAGACTCAAGAAGAGCTTCTATCCCCAAGCCATCCGTGCCCTAAACACACACACCCGCCCTCTCACATCATCTATAATTGACTGAGACAGGACTCTTCCAGACACTCTAAACCAAGGCACAATGTACATTTCAATTCCTTTAATTTTAAATATGTTTATATTGTCTATCCTGTAAAATAGTCAGATGTCTATTCATATTAATGTACAGAATTCACCTGCTTGCTGCTACTACTGCACATTCACCCAGTGTATATACTATATGTCTGTATATAAATATATATAATGTTCTTCCTCTACACCCCCCCCAATTTTTGCACATGTCGAGGAGCGTGTCAGGCTACATTTCACTGTGTGTTATACTTGTATAACTATGCATGTGACAAATAAAGAACCTTGAACCGTGAACCTTTTATTTTAGTTTAAGCACATTATATGTTTGCTATGTTCTGTTGCGAGTAAATAATGGGTTTGAATATGGGCTTATGAGTTTGTGAATCAGAATTGGGTTCATGGTGGCCTAGTATATGGGACTGTTATAATGGATTCACTAACTGACTGTGGGTATTTCCTGGAAGCAGTGTGTACCAGAGCAGACAAGTACATAACAAGCACAGTAAAGTCACAGTGGGAAAGATTTCTTTTTGCTGCACATAAAACACAAACGAGGTTTTGTTTTTGTTTTTTTGCTTTTGGGGTGATGTTGTGATAATCAAGAAGGGAACGCCTATACGTAAATATAATTCTCTGAGTCTAATCCATCAAAGGTTTAGGGTTAACTCTGACACTGTATGCCTCGGAGAAAAAAAAAAACCTTGATTGCCAAGACTTGAAAGGAAAAAAAAAAGCCAAAAATCACATACTCTGATGGCATAGGGTGAGGGAGGGGTTTGGGTGATTGTTACAATCATAAATCAGTGTCTAGTTTAAACCTTGGTACACACAACTGAGGAACTGCAAGAATTTCTTCATGTTTCATTTTAACAAGAACATATTCACAAACACATTCAGACTCTGCAAGCACATTATGTCCTGCTATGCACTCCGTCTGCACCAGAACATGGCCGTGCGTCACTGGATGGCTTTCTGATGGTGTTTGTTTGGTAAAAAAAAACAAAACCCCGACCTGCATGGCCATTAACAATCTCTAACAGCAGTTAACAGAAAGTCCATCTACCCACTCTTATTTTCTTATACTCCCATCAGAACCGAAAAAGAATAAATCATTAATAAATGACTCTTTTTCAAAGTATCAAAAATCAGACCTGCAGTTTTTTCGACACGTGTGTGACACATCAACAAACAAATAAGAAAACAATCTGTGCTGATTTGATTGTTTGGAGGAAAATCTTACATGCTCTTTTGTAATTACATACGACTGTTACAATTACTTGAAACTCAAATTGCTTGCCAATTTAGATTTGGCTGATTTTTTAAATCACTCTGTAAAAAAAACAATAGAATGATTTTTTTTATGACTTTGCTGCAAGTGTCATGTATTAAGACTGAATGGGAATTTTACATTTTTAGTAATTTCTTTTCCTAAGCAAAATGATGGTCAACAAATCACAGACATCATTTGTCAAGGGACTGGTACTTTCTAAGACAGCAAACATCTGTGTGAACAGATATAGAAGAGTGTGAATGTTTTAGGCACATTCTATTTAAGATGGATTTTTCAGTTCTGGCATCAAACTGCATCATGCTTGGCAGGATGTGAACAGTAAGGCAGCTCCAATATCTGTCATGTATCATAATAAAGTGTTATGTATCCAAGAAGCGTGCATGATGAACTGAAGACAAATTTATATAAGCACCATTTCAGATCCATTAACAGATGTTGAAAAAATGTAATTGTATCCATCTAAACAAAATGCAAGTAGCAATTTATATGTAAGCTGTGCTTCTGACATTTTTATTTGCTATTACAGTAACTAGTCTAACAATGTCAATATGCGGTCTGCAGACATAGCCTCTATAGTAAAGGCAACTGAATTTATACAAATATTTTTGTTTTTAAAGCAAAAGGATGCAGTAGCCATATAATTCCCATTAAATACAATCACGTTTGACCCTAAGCACCCTGCCTCACACCCCTTCAAATAGTTGCGGCTTCCGTGCTTGCTCAAAAGTCTGGTTTTTAGGGTTTTCTCTCTGTTATTGAAGAGTCCTACAATATAGAGTGCCTTGAAGCAACTCTTATTCTGATCTGGTTCTATTCAAATTACATTTAATTGAATTAATCAGTTCATTGTATCATTGTTTGTCATTATTGTATGGATAAGAGTGAGCGCATAGATATAAACGAATGTCTTGTGTATTCAGTCCTGCCTTTAAAGAAGTCTTGACAAGTTGTAAAACTAACAATACTTTTACAAAATATGTGTTTATTGATTTTACTTATATTACCTCAAATAACTTTTCTTTTGCTGTATGTTAAGTATTACTGCATTAAACACCTCTTGGGACTCGTAATCGCTGACAGGTAGTGAAAAAATGTGGAAAGCAGACATGGAGAGTGCTCCCCTCCAACATCAATGTTTCACCTTATTGCTGAAATGAATACAGTATGTTTCAAATTTCCAACTTTGAATCCAGATGGTCTCTGTGTCCACTTTTTTATTGCACTCTTCACAGTTGTAGAACCAGTTAGCATATAGTTGGTGAGTGTTTACAGACAAGTCTGTGTTATCCATACAAATTACTGGTGACAAATGGTATCACCTAGCAACCAAAGCAATTGAAAGAAGATTTCCAGTGTACTGTATACCTGCAAGCTATCTCCTGCAACCACTCACATACCAGCTGGGGAATCCACATTGTTCCCTAGCGACTAGTGGAAGTCAAGGATTGTTGGATGATTGAGTCAGACACATTAGTGTAAAACCCCAGCTTTGTGAAATTCTAAAGTTTTCTTCGGGAGTTTGTTTCTGGTTGTGACCTTCGTCTCTTTGTGGATAGATTCCCCAGACCCATCCCGTTACCCTGACCTTTGGAACCCTGAGCATGAGCACAAGTCGTTTGTAGTGGCATACTGGTGTTGGCCAGAGGGGCCGATGGCGCGATATGGCAGCCTCGCCTGTCAGTTTGCCCCAGGGCAGCTGTGGCTACAACCGTAGCTTGCCTCCACCAGTGTGTGAATGTGAGAGTGAATGAATAGTGGAATTGTAAAGCGCTTTGGGTGCCTTGAAAAGCACGGAGCGTATTTTGGAGTATGAGTGTGAAGAACCCATACCCTTCCCCAGACCCACCTTTGGACCCCCTGGAAACCCCGACTTCCCCTCACCTGTATATACTCTGCATCTGGTGTTTTTGTGAATAAAGAGTCCCATCCGCCCACCGTGACAACAATATTGGACAGCAAAATGCTATAGATACTGAAGTGAAATGAGACCAAATAAATGAGTTAAATGGCTAAATACACTTTTGTTTTAAATTTTTTCTTTCCATTGTTACTTAATAATGAATTCGAGGTATGTAAATTTACAGATGTATTTATTTTTGTGTTTCACAATGTTCAGCAACAGTTGTGGTGCTGAATGTTGATAAAAATTCTGAAAACTTTTTTGTGTCAAATTGTTACCCAGATTCACTTTGGCTTGTCCACAGACCTTTGTCCTTTATGCAGTGATGTGTGAGCTGTATGCGGGTATACAATGCATACCCACTTCTAGAAAGGGATTTTCACCAAATGAATAATAGTTGTCACAGGTATGCATCATTGCACATCTTCCAGAATAACACTGCAGTCAATCATGTTACAGTGTAGCATGTAATTTTTCTGTGCATAGAGGCTTGTCTTCCCCAGCTTCCCCAAGCAACATTAAGCATAAAATGCACCAGTGTGAGGAAAAGTGCAGCATTAATGTCCTTTCCCTCGTCAACATGTATTTGACAAGCTTCACAGCTCAGACAAATACAAACATGAAGTGAGTAGAACAGCACACACAGTCAGAACACAAAAGAAAGTCTTCCATCTCCTGCGCTAGTCATTGTTGCCAGCAAGTATTAGAGTCAGAAAGTAGGAACACTACAGTTTTGCACCTTCTCATTCAGAAAACTTTAGCAGACAAATAAATGTGGAGCCAAAGCTACAGCGCTTGGATGTAGAACTTGTTTTTCATTGTTTTATATAATCTTGTATCAGTATTATCTATAAGAGTTCACAAAGTACACTCACTTGTATGTACACTTTTATATGTAAGCTTCTAATGAAAAATAAGTCTAAATGTAAAGGTGGAAAAAGTTAGATTGAAGAATCTAATAAGAAAACACTATGGCAGCAGACAGGAAAACACACTAGCATTTCATTCAGCTGTAGTATTAAACACGTCTTAATGCACACTGTCACACCTAAAAAATCTGATACACCTAATTGATATAGATTTCACACAACTGACTGCTGAGGCGGAACAGTCAAAGATCATCATCGTCTGCCCAATGCTGCAGCCACCTCTGTAATGTGTTTTCAACCAATCCTCATTCTGCTGAGGTTACAACCATGAAAGGACCCTTGAGTCAGACCCTGACCCATTGGGTCCACAGCTGAATGACTACGCATCCCTGATGTGTGTGACTTGAATTCTGATCAGGAACAGCCTAACCTTCACTGCCATCCAAAAGTACAAAAGAGCCAGTCAGCCAACAAGATGCACAAAAGCAAGGTACTGAAGAACGCTTTCCTGGTTTCTAGAAACTCAAGTGCATTTCAAGCATAAAACCAAGACATAAATTTAGCATCCGAGTCAAGGTCCTGCATGGATAGTACCTCTAATGATCCAGTGAAGGATGTGAGGAACGTCTGTGACTCAGTTCCATAACTTTCAGATTAATGGCTAGGTATGGAAGCTCATATTCATATTCTACTCCACTAGACTTATTTTTCCCTTGTTGGATTTTAAATATAGACTTTAATTCAAAACATAACATTAGCTTGTAAAATATAATTCATTGCTAAAGATTAAACAATCACAAAAGATTCTGAATGCAATACTTATTACTGATTGAAAGACATCAAAGGAACCCAACATATGGCACAAAAGCACAAGAAAAAAAGGAGAAAAAATCCATTCACTCACACATCGTGCCTTTGGATTCAGGTTTCTCCCCTAAAGTAATATTAATAAACTAATCAAACTAGTAAAACTAAGAATTAAAAACATGAGTACCAGTGACGTTTACCTCAACAAATATTTTATCAAATTTCAAAAAGCTATATCTTATAAAAGCTTATATAGGTGCAGGTGAACTTCTACAGTCAATTAGTTCTTAGAATGAACTAGACTGAAAGTGCAGCAGGTTGACAACTATGACAGAAAGAAACAGTAATGGAGGGCAAATGTGCTACCTTACCTCAACTCAGCTTTTACGCAAACAGTTGGTTTTGCAAGTCAGGGGAAAAATACATGCTTCAGGGCTGTACAGGTATAAAAGAAGTGGAAACAGAAAGAATGTGAATGTTTTTCAACAGTCTCAATCTCTGAGAAGCTCTGTGCTCCTTCATATATGATTAAAATGCTGGTAGATAAGATAAGAAATACTTAAAAAAAATCTTTAACCAATATTTGGCATTTTCTTTAGCCCAAACAACTCTTGCACCTCTATTTCAAAGATTGTAAGATATGGCCTGCTTGCTGTCATCTTGCACCTGTTGTGCTGGATCACTGCGCTTCCTGCACCTGGGATCTTTCCTGGTGACAGTGGTTAGAACTCAAAAAGGGAAAACCAGAAAATAATCAACCTTCATTCTGAATGTTCACAGATAAACCGACGTAATGTCATGATTCTGGGTCTCTAACCTAGTTTATTCATTGTATTTAGTCACCCTTCTTACTTACCCCTTGCAGCAGCAGCAGCAGCATCCCAGTACCCAAGCCAGCTTCTCACCAGTCTCCTCAAACTGGGTCAACTGACCAATGCTGCCAGTTGACCTGGGACAGCCAATGCCGACAGCTTCAGAGACTGGGAGCCCTGCACCTATCGAACTCCAAGAGTAAGGGTGTCCCAGGTCCAGCCTGGCACTTGACCTGTTCCTGATCTACGATTGAAGGGCAGGGCAGGACTTGTAATCTGCCATACCTGGCATTTTGCTGGTGGGCCGATGAACGTTTGGGCCAATGTGCCGGCTTGAAGGGCTGCTGTGCACTGGCTGTGCATGCACTGACCGCACTGCTTTCTGATCACACTCCTACTTACTCAACTTACTCAACAGTGATGGGGAAAGAGATGATGATCAGAAATCTGTTGGTTTATTTTAGTCTTTTCCCCCCCCAAGCAAATCTGTTTGGCTGAGATTAAAGTTAAGTCTCACTGGAGCACCATCAGTTTATTATTGAAATGAATCAGTTGAGCTTTTTTGATGTTCAGATGTGTTGTGCTTGTTTTTTTTTCTATCAAAATTTACATTCAGGAAGGAAAATGAGAGCATTTTTACCCAAAGAAGAAACGTCTGGACCAGCATGCTGTTTGTGGTTATCCCGAAGAGTGTCATCAAGTCTGCTCCAGAAATGATCAAATTAACTTCTTTTAATATTTAATTGATTGCATTCTAAACACCCTCTGTCTTTTATAAGTTTTGAAAGTCTACTAGAGTTAAACATAATAGATAAAAAAAACACATTTTATCTGTGTTTTCTTTTCATTGGACAGTAAAATCAGTCCAGTGTCTATAATCTTTCAAAATAATCCCATATGTCCTTTTATGGGGCAGCAAATTGCTGGACTAATTATAACACTATATTTATATATATAATAAAATAACATAAGCTAATGGCATAAGCTAATGGCAGCACGGTGGCACGGTGGTTAGCACTGTTGCCGCACAGCAAGAAGGTCCTGAGTTCATTTCCACCATCAGGCCGGGGTCTTTCTGTGTGGAGTTTGCATGTTCTCCCCGTGTTTGCGTGGGTTCTCTCCAGGTACTCCGGCTTCCTCCCACCGTCCAAAGACATGCAACTTGTGGGGATAGGTTAATTGGATAATCCAAATTGCCACTAGGTGTGAATGTGCGAGTGAATGTGAGTGTGAATGGTTGTCTGTCCCTGTGTGTTGGCCCTGCGACAGACTGGCGACCTGTCCAGGGTGTACCCCGCCTCTCGCCCTATGACAGCTGGGATAGGCTCCAGCGCCCCCCGCGACCCTGAAAAGGATAAGCGGAAGCGAATGGATGGATGGATGGATAATGTTTCACCGTGAGCTGTGTCCTTGTTTAAAAATCAGGGCTCTTAAGTGTACTTGACAAGTAGGAACTATTGAGTATGCAAGTACAAATTCTTTGTACCTTTACTGAGAAATGCCAACTCAAATTCTCTCGATCAAAGCTATCGTTTTGACTCGATCAGCATCAGGTGATTGAGCGGGGAGGTTGATAGATAGAATAAATTTATCATAGACTGAGCCATAGAAAACATGAAATAATTGATTAAATAGTCAAACCAATGTAAGCACACAAAACAAGAGAGAAGCAAAAAGATGTAATTTTAGCTACAAACTATTTGTTCTTAGATTAAACACTGATTTCCCTGTTGTTGTTGGGACATTTCTATTTGGAAATGAAAGCTAATAGCCACAGAGTATATAAAATATGGACACTGTTGCTGTGGCACTATCCACTGATATAAGAAGTGTGGCTCTTAAGCCTTCAGAGATGAGTGTTTTTGCCATCACCAGCTTGATGTTTTGATGAGTGAGGGGTGATATTGATTGACCTGCATGCTTATTGTCTAACACCTCCTAACTGATTCAGTCAGAAGTCATTAACCAGTAAGTATAACCTTCTTTTAACACAAAGTTTACAAAATAGAATGAATATTGTATTCATTAATATAAATATTATATACCAAAAGTGCACGATATGGACCCTTGCTAGTACTGGCTAATTTTAGCCATAGCCTCATATTATGCCACTTTAAGTTTTACTCTACTGTTTTGCATTTTTTTTTGGATCCCTTGCAGTTTCATTCCCAATTCACCTTTTTTTCTTCTTCCATTCAATGCATGATAAAAAAAAAATTAAAACTGTATAACAGTAAATAGTTTAATTAGTAAAATGAGGAATTTTTCCACACCCGGAGAACCCAAAAATTAATGTGGACGTGTAATCAGGGGGATCCCCAGAATTTTTTCATAGGGGTAACCATATGGGGGCCACTAAAAGCAGAATTTCCAGTTTTATTATGTTGCTGTCAAATATAGGTTATTTGAAAAATGTGTCAGAAATAAAATAATTATATGCCTAGTTAATATCCTGCTATTAAAGTTGATATCACTGAAAAGAGGTACATATAAAAAACAAAGATTTTGAAATCTCAGAGCCCTGAGATGCACCAATGATTTGTCCAGGGGTCATTAGTTACAGTTCAGTATTTTCTGAACATGGATCTTTAGTTTAGAGACAATTCAGCTAAAACAGACTTGTGTCTGGAAAAACTGCTGTGTGGCCATCTGCAAAATGTTTTAAACATTTTAAATAAGCAGCCAGGCTGCTTAAAAACAAGATGGACTGGCAACTAATTCATCAGCAGGTGTCATCTTTGGTATGTAGGAGTCCAATTTTAAAAGAACACAATGCCTCCTTTCATGTTGTTTTTGGTGAATTGAAGAGTAGGCTCCATCAGAGGGCTTTCAGGAAAAAAGAAAAAGACCCAGTAGAAAGTCTAACTGATAAAGCACTGGCAAAGGAGCAGCAGCCTGACACTGTAGCACAAAAACATGTAGAGCGGGGAGGGTCAGTCGCTTTCATAACAGGGTACTCACATCTGCCAGCCCTCACAACTATATTGCAGTGAGCTACAACCACTTTTAAAAAGGGGATTTACTTTGAATATGTGGGTATTCACAGGTGTTATTCTGTCATTTCTGAATGCTCAGGCAGAATGAAATGAAAAAGCATAAAAAAAAGGAATAGGAAAAATACATTTCATCCATTTGCTAGTCCTGCAGAGCTCTGAGTCTAAGCAGATTTTTAGAAGCTCCTCTAATCATTTGGTGCAGGATGTGGACAAAGCTTGGAAACAACCCAAAACCAAATGTGTTCTGTAAACAGGAAGGGAATGAAATGACAGTGTTGTTTTTTGCAGGCTCCCTGTTGTAAAATTGATTTTGTAATCAATCCTATTTATTAGAATGCTAAAAACATATCATCAGGATATTGTGACTGTAATTAAAGACCAATGGGATCTTTACCTTGCTTGAGGGCACTTCCTGTTACACTTATTTGACATGAATTTGACTGAAAATGCAAACTATGCAATTAAAGAGGAATAAATAAATATGATCCAAGAACACAAAAATATAGAAAGTTTAACTTCAAGAATGTGACTTTTCACCTTTTTTTTTGGTAAAAGAAAAGTACTTCTGTGAAAATGTTTTCTTTTAACAATTTAAAAAAAAAAAAAAAAAAAAAATATATATATATATATATATATATATATATATATATATATATATATATATATATTATTAAGATGCCAACTTGCATTCCTGAACAGGATTGGGGATAAAACCATTCATTTCATTTGTTGTTTCCCTAATAAAAAAACAGTGTAATTTTTTAGTTTAAACAAGTTTTTGACAGATAATAAATTTGTTAAGCAAATTCGATTATTTTTTTCTGTAAATGTCACATTGTCACATTGCAGCTTTCTAAAACAATTGAAACAAAAAGCCAGTCTGTTTACCAAAGCTGTAGCACCTAGCCACTTTGCAGACTGACTTCAAAAGCAAAAATACGTTTAAAAAGGGGGCATTTGGTCAATTATAGGCTAATTGAAATAATTGAATCGGACTTCTCGCATTTGAAAGAGTCTGTTTAATTGGAACTCCAGGGCAAAGAGGTAACCATAGATAAATCTGCAAGTAGTTGATTTCTCATGTAAATGATAGCTCATTAACAAACAACACTAGACTCCATAATCTATTTACCTTGATGTCTTACACTGTTTTGGCATATGTGATCAGGTCATGAGCAGTGAATTGATGAGAAATCTTGAAGGACAGGATGAGTTTTGGAGGTTCTCTTTCATAACAGAGCTGACCAACTTTGAAGTAAGACTTTTAACAGAAAGCCCTGAGGCTTGAACTTGTTCATTGAAGGTAAGGGGCATCTATTTTTAATGTTACCAGAACTCTGTCAACAAAAGAACTCTTTTGATGTACATTAAAGCACCAGGGTCTTGAGCTTCAAAATATAAATGAGTTACGAAAGCCTGACTTTGTTGCATTACATCATCACTGATGAAAGTCATGTGGTCAGTTCATTCTCTGTCAGCTTTTTTCTGTTTTTGATAAAAGTTAAGATGATGTGAATGCTATTGGCTACAGAAGGGATTGATTGCAACACTAGTTAGTTAAAAAATATTGCAGTAAAGTAACAGTTATAGTTAAGTTTGATTCAAAAATTCAAGGCACTTTATGTGAAACTACAACTTTGCCATTCTCCTTGCTTACTATCACTCTGGTATTATGATTAGGTTTATGACTAGATACATAGAAAAATTAAATCAGCTCAGCTGTCCTTTGTGAGTTTGCTAATAAGCTGCTAATGATGAATATGAAACATCAGCATTCTAGTGTCATTGTGAAAATATTACATCCTGATTGTTAGAAGTGCCACTGTCCTCCAGGTCAGTCTCACACTCATGAATGCATAACTGTAGACTCTAAGGACTTATGGTATTGCCTCCATGGGTATAAGGATGGTGACTACAGTGGAAAGGAGATTGAGGAAAGTTGACTCTGTAGTTGGTACTCAAAATTTTCTCACCTTTCCAATGTGCTTTATTGGTTTGGGATCTGCTCAGTACCCACGGAAACTGTAGGTATTTCACAGCTGTTTTAGTTCCTTGAACTGCACATGCTATGATGGACATGTCAGTTGAGAAAAATAATCAGACACAATTTCAAAATCTGGTTTCCCAGTGTGAATACAAATTATGAGCCAGCACTAATTAGCAGTACTTGCCATAATTGCTAAATAATGATCACCTATCCATTCATTTTCTACCACTGCAGTGTAAGGAGAGATGGCATGATCTTTCTCTTCCCAGCCACCTCCTCTGGCTCTGCTGGTGAGACAAAAAGAATTTCTGGAGCCAGGAATCTCTCCAGTTTGCTACATGTCTCCTCCGAGTTCAGACATGCCCAAAAGACCTCATCTAGGTGTCCACACCAATAAGATGTCTGTACCAACTTGCTGGCTCCTTTTGATGTGGATGAGCAGCAGCCCCTATTCGGCATCTGTATTACTGCAAACATGATACCAGTAAGCCAGTCTGCCCCACTTTTAACAAGAACTGAAGATACTTGTGCTTCTCAATTTGAGACAGCAGCACATCATTAACCGGAAAATGGCAGGCTACCTTTTCGCAGCTAAGAACCATGGCTTCAGATTTAGAGGCACTAATTCTCATCTCAGGTATCCAACTCTCCGCTGCAGCACACCTGGAGATTTGATGAAGAGAAGATCCACCAAACCTGACACATCTTGCCCCCTGATTGCACCCAGAAAAATCTTTAGCAGCCATTTCCCTAATATTAATCTACACCTTAATCTGTCAAATCAACATTTGATAACTGTAAACTGTAAGACTGAATCCTGGGACCCAGAAATGGGTTCCTATAACTCAAAGTCCCTAAGTATTTTGTATAATAAAAAATAACAATAATTAAAAATATGAAATATGACACATTCTGTCAAAACACTCATGCATGCCATCTAAGAAATCATCTTTACACTCAGTCACCCCTTTCTCCCTATTATACATGACCTGCATAACATTTCTAAAAAGCTGGACTTCATAACTTGAACAGAGCTGTTTTTCTTCAGATCACCACCTCAGCAGTATTTTCATGCTGTATTTATGAAACCCTTTTTTTCATGTCATGACATTTGCTGATTTTTCTGTTCATTTGTGTTTAATTCATCCTTGTCATTTAAGGAACCGGGCTAATAATTTATCTCCCTCTGTGCTCTATGCGTGACATTTTAGATCCTTTTGAGACCTTCGACAAAACTAAATTACATATTTTTTTTCTGAAATATGCCTTTTGAATAGCACAGTGAAAAGACTCTGTGATGGACAAAAGAAAAGAAGCACAGCATTCTCTGCGTTCAGGGCAGAAGCGAGAATATTCCTTTGTGCCTGCCTTTATTACAGAGATGATGAGCCTAAGTCTGGCAGACAGTATGGTAGCAGCAAGGTTATATAGAGGTTCCCCCTGAAAATGTTCGTTCAGATACAATTTTTAAAGCCTCTCCTGTAACTAATCCATGAAATAAGCAAGATTTGGACAATCTCCTGACTGAGAGGCATGGGAAGGTTTGAGCGGATATGCGTGTGCTTTTCTGTGTGTGACTGAACACAACTTTAGGTCAGAAGAAGGAAGAAAGAGAGAGAGCGAGCAGATTTTCTCACATTCAACACATTTACTGGATGTTCTCCAGGTCTCACCAGTAAACAAGTAGGTATGTGTGTAAGTTATTTTCCTCTCACAGACAATACAGTGTGGCTTTACAATCTTTCACAATTCCATAACACCTCAAATCCACCCCATTATACTTTCAGTTAACATCTGATTCTCCCGGAAACGATACATATCTTTTTTTTCACAACTGATAAAATGTTGTAGTTTTCAGTCACCTCTTTCAGGCTAAGTCTGTCAGGGTTCAATATTGTTAGATCACCTCTCCATTAGAACAAGTTAAACTTCGGGTCTTGGGCTCTTGTGATGGATGTACAGCCTGGGTAAAGTCCACAGTAACACTTGAACATTTTACACATATTTTATAGCAAGGGTCAGGATAAAAGTGTGAAAAAGTGCCTACAGTTCTACAGGGTCAATAATGTTCACAGCACTGGTAAATGTAGTTCCCATCTGTTCACCAAACCAAACTATTGATTCCACAGTTCTGGATAAAAGTGGGGATATTCTTGGTTTTAGCAGTTTTTCAGATGGTTTAATTGACTGACTCTGTAAGTTGATTTTCCTTTTAACTTTTCATACAACAACCACACGCTTGCAAAGAAGGTTTGAATTTCATCTAAGTTCTCGTATGATTTAGAAGGTAAAGGAAAACGGAGAAGACAAATTAGGTGACGAGTCGGAGGACAGACAGACAGACAGACAGACAGACAGTGTTGGGGAGTAATGGAATACATGTACCGGCTTTACGTATTTAAAATACAAAATATAAGTAACTGTATTCTGTTACAGTTACAGTTTAAAAAGGTGGTATTCAGAATACAGTTACTAATTCTTAAAGAAAAAAGAAGATTTAATCGTGTTAGCTCTTGTTTAAAAATGGATTACACAGCGGTCTTTTCCTGTTTCATATGTTTGGCTATGCCCTCTCTATCTTTGGTAATTCCATGCCGGTGGAAACCCAAACAAAACACGCATTAAGAGTCTCTAATGCCTGTGTCTCAATCTCGCGGTCCATGTCACCTCTACTTGCAGCCCGCATAATGATGTGAAGAAATATTTTTTTAAATTATTCTTAAAATATTATTTAATATGAAGGCAATAGGCATAGTGTTGCAGGCATAGCCCTAAAGAATGTAGCCTCATGGGCAGTGTAGCCCAGTTGTAAGTAAGCTATTAAGATTCGACTGTACACTGTGTTCGTGTTTTCCTCCAAACAATAAGTTCTGTTGGAGCAGCCTTTCAACGCCTCTCTCTGTCTCTCGCTAGCAAAGTTGACCCAGACAACAAAGTAAAGCTAGTTTTCGACTACGAGCCGACATGGAACCTGACGTATTAGCCAGAGGTCCCTTTACTACGGTTCAGAGCCGTGGACCTGCTTTATATACACACGGAATAGTTTTCTATAGGAGATCACTTCAAAAAGTGCAGCCTTACCTAATGTCCACCTACTGTTACTCATTTGTATTAAGATTTAAAAAAATATAGTTAGTATTGGTATGTCAAGTAACCTTCAGTAATAGTAATAAATCACACAGCAATGGTACATTCATGTAGTTGTAAAAAGCATGATAATATATTAAGTAATCCAAAGTATTCAGAATACGTTACTTTCATTGAGTAACGTAACGGAATACGTTACAGAATCCATTTTTGTGCATGTATTCTGTATTCTGTAATGGAATACATTGTAAAAGTAACCTTCTCAACACACATAGACACACACACACACACACACACAGAGCGAGAGAGAGAGAGAGAGACAGACAGACAATGTGGAGCCTTCACTTTCAGCATAAAAATCCTAAAAAACATGATTAAAAAGTGAAAAGTTTCACCTTTTTAACATTTCATCAAAGCAGTTAGCAGGTTTTTGTGTGTTATCATTGGCGTGAAGTTAACCAGACATTAAAGTATAAAAGGAGAAAGCATAGAAACAGCTGCTGTTGCCGTCAGGGCAGTCTGCTGTTTGCATATCAGAGCGGTAATTAGTTGTCATGGTTTTTTTTTTGTCACAATGATTTTCAGCCAGGAATCCTCACCACACTGTGAAGCACCTTGTAACTTTGACTCAGAGAAATAAATTTGATTAGTATACTTTCATGGCACCCATGGGCTTTGTAGGGAAAATAGAACGAAGTCAAATATAGAATATGTAAGCACTTGTTATGGACCTGTGACAGTCAAATTCTTCTTTTGTCCTCCACTTGTCCAGTTTCCTCAGATTTTTTATGGACACACTGCACACCATGCTAAGATATGACAATAGGTGAAAAGCAGTCAATATCCAAACAAAAACTATGAAATACCTTCATAAAGCCTGGAGAATTACTGCTTAAGACTAGTTTTTAAAATAACAAGAAAGTCTGTCTCCTTGGAAACAAAATATAAAGAAATGAGGGGTGGCTCAAGAGTTTTGCTCAGCATTGTATGTCTTTACAACTGTGTCAGAAATTTAGTCTGAAAAGAGATATTTTTAAAAAATATCTAATAACAACATAATGAAAGTACTTTTGGGTCTGTTTGTTTTTGGTCGCTTTCTTTATGTTTGCCTATTTTATTGCAATTTATCAAATATAAAGATTCGTTGCATTTTTTATTTTTTTTTGTAACGAAGACAGAACAAAAGAAAAAGCCCTTGAACCAGATCAGTAGTGCATGCAGGAAGCAAGGGTGGTGTGGGGTGCAGTGGATGATGGACAGGCAGCACAGGTGACCTGAGAGCCCTGTACATCATCAAGGTTTGTGCATGGGGACATCCAACACTGGTGTGAGCAGCAATCATGCTGGCAGTGCAGAATCTCATCTTGGATTGCCTTCTCTCCTCTGTCTGCAGTTCACCGGCTGTGTGCGGGCCAGCAGGTTTACATGCTTTCCCTACTCTCCCAGAGAGTGATGTGTACTGGTCTCTGTCCAAGGTGCTGAACCTCCAATGGTGCATAGTGGTTCCTGCTTTCAGATGGTGAGTTGTCTTTCTTAAGCAAAAAGGAATCAGGATGCTCATCTGAGTTTTAGCACTTAGCACTTAAATCAAACAACAAGAAACAGATCATTTCTGGGGGGATAATTTTCAGTGGGACAGTTTATGTGTGACTGACTCTAAATAAAGTGTCAGTGTTCACATTCACTGAAGCAAAAAGCTGGGCAGTACAGCACTGTGAATCATGGAAATTAGAAACGCTTTTGGCCAGCAATAGAAGGCATCAGGGTTTGGAAAAACACACACACACACACACACACACACACACACACGCACACACACACACACACGCACACACACGCACACACGCACACACACACACACACACACACACACACACACACACACACACATAGTGGATTTCTGTCGCTCATTATGGCTGACATTTAAAAGTGACATTTACCTGGGATTATCTGTAAATGCATTATTTATTGCAGCTGTGTTATTAGAGATTAGCACGATTTTAATTAAAGCTATTAAAGCTAGTTGTTACACAACTGCTACTGTGGAGCTTCTCAACGATGAAAGTGAGAGTTTTCATAATTGCTGAAACACTGATAGCTACAGAGAATGCACAGTGACACATTTGGAAAATGCACAGTATAGTTTTTTAACAAATTCAGTGCAGCAGCTGTGATAAAAACAAATATAAGAAAACAAATATTTTAGAAATCTGTCAAAAACTTGCTTAAGGTCATCAACTTTAACATTTAAGATGCTAACAGAGGTCGGTAGTTTGTCGGTTGTTTGTTTTTTGGCAGTTTTTCAGAGTATTGAACAGACTGGCCTTAATGCACATTGGCTAGCACATTTACCTCTGGGAACACTAGGACACTGAATATTTTCCACTTATGAATAATCTTCCACACTGTAGAATGATGGACTTTAAATGGTTTGGAACTGGCCTTTAAAATATTTACCATATTGATTGGCAGCAAAAGTTGCTTATTTAAGATCATTGCTGATATTTTCCTTTGTAGAACCATGTTAACTCACACCTGAATGCTCCAAACAAGCAAAGTGCCAAAAAAAAATCTGCTTTCAAAGATGTGTTCATACTTGATAGTGATCAATTAATCAAGCACATTTGATTATCGGCACCTGGTTACTGATACTCTTCCTTCCTATGGAGGCAAGAAATTAGTAAATTTGTAATTTTTTGTTTACAATGTTCCACAGTACCCTGTATAACTGTATGTTGTACTTCCTAGTAACATTTAGTCAGTTTTCCTTAAAATCCAGTTCACTTTTATTTTCATAGCTCTAAATCATATTAAGACACTTTATACTGTAAGATAAGTGCTCCACTATAAGCAAACAGTTCATGACTTACATAATTTTTGCTACATGACTGTCCTCCCCTGATTCTTTTCCCCTGTTGTTCATCTTTGTAAATCTCCTTGTGTACATATGGCCAGCCTTATTTGTGCCTGTATGGCCTCCTCTTGTTTAGCCCAGTTTATCCCTGTGTATTGGCCCTATTCTATTCTTTGCTCCTTGTGTTTTTGGATCTCTGTTGAACCTTATAGATGTTGTGTCAGCCACAGTAAAGGCCCAGTTCCTTGTATTCTTTAATCCTGCATTTGGATCCTGTCTTCTCAGCTAAGGGTTGCTGCTACGGGGAAAAAGTGACAGATCTAAAATTATTGTCACAGTGTGCAATGAAGTTGCAATTTCATTGCTTCAGAGATGGGGTCCAGCTCTGCAACCACTTGCAATAAGTTACTGTCTTCAAAGCATGAATGCATGCATAAAGGTGGCAATGAAAAAGAGTCAGTCTTAAGCTAAATGGGGTCAAGTTTGCAATCTATATGCAATCTTTTATCAGTGAAAATAGAGCGATGTGGGATAGCTGTGAAATTGCAAATTTCCTGCTGTCTCTTACAAACACGTACAATCTAGATAAACTATAAATAACATTATCTACTTACATTCAGAGTCCAGGCAAAATTCATAAATTCCTCCACAAGGAGTAACATAAGGACTTAACTTCAGAATGACATAGGTGTTTTGCTGCCTTGCTTTTATATAGCAAGGCAGCAAAACATAATCCCCTATTTCAAAGAGACACATTACAGACGAGTTGTGATCATTGTTGCAGACTGACTCAGACTGAATGCAATGTGTCTGTTTGTGTTTATGTTTCTATTTATTAGATTGGAGCTTTGCCAAACCCTTGCTTATTTTTCTGGGTGATTTACGTCAGTCGAAGTCAGACCACGATTGCTTAGAGACATGTTGCCTCCCACCAGGGAACCTTGTGGTAACCCGAAGGTTGAGTGTTGCACATTCAGTCTTTTGTGAGTCAGATGATTGGTGGAACTACATTCAATTCAATTTCAGTTTTATTTATATAGCACCAAATCACAACAACAATCACCTCAAGGCGCTTAATATTGTAAGGTAGACCCTACAATATTACATATAGAGAAAAACCCAACAATAATATGACCCCCTATGTGCAACAGTTTTGGTGAAAGTGAGAAGGAAAAACTCCCCTTTAACACGAAAAAACTGCATGCATTTGATACCAAATGTCAAATGTAAAAGAATTCAGTGCACTCTCTGTGGTCTTACTTTTATTCTAGTGTGACTGAACCATAACTGAGGCCGTAATTTTATGTTAACCATTTTGTTTATATTTGCATTTCCTCATACTTGCTTTAATTTAAGGAAAAATGATCCAACGGTTTATTTCTTTTCTTATCTGTTTAAGCATATCCTAGCCCAATGGGAAGTAGTGAAGTTCTTTAATTGTCATGCCCCTGTGCAGACATTTGTTCCTCATAACTTTATAAAGACCAAAACAAAGTGTATGACACACAAACAAAAGTTTTTGTTTGCTCATAATCCACAAAACATTATTAATGTATACTGATGTTCATTTTAATCAAATAGCAGATGATTGTAACTATATTCAAACACAAGCCACGGCTAAAGGCTGATATGCATGATAATGGAAGCTGCCTGCAGAATATTCTAGCAGTATTATGAGAAAATGATGAATATTTGACAGCAAACCCCACTGGAGGGACTCTCTCCGGCAGAGCTCATTTTGAGTGGCATCTGCTGACTTTCCAGAGAGAGCTCAACCATATTCTGGAGGTGGTAATTTTAGGAAATAAATTCAGCACCTTCACCAAACATTGGGAGGTCTCTGAAGTTTAAGAGGTCTTGATAATCCCCCCTTGCTTCTCAGAGAATTGTGGCCCATTAGCCCTCACACCAATGGAGGGACATAAGAGAGCAAGGATGCAGACAAAGGAAACAGACATCTGTACATTTCTGAAGGAGAGAATATAGCTGCTGATTACTAATGAAGGATACTGAGGAATTTTAGACTCAAGGTCGACTAAAGAAACATAAACAGACGAAAAACCCTCCCACTGAATATATTTGCATGCAATTAAATGAGACACAATGAAGGCAACATTATTGATTTAATTAAGATAACGTTGAGTTACATATGCCCAATGAACAATACAGTTCTATGTATACTCAGTGAAAAAAATAGTGCTGCTCTTGGTCGTCAAAGGAGCTTGCAAAGAAAAGCATCTGGACTTCTTTAAGTTGCTGGGACTTCCAGTGTTAAGACGTTTCACCTCTCATCCAAGGACCCCCTGATGATCCTTTAATCACCTGAGCCAAGGTGTGAAACTGGTGTAGGTCACAATCAGCCAGGGTTTCGGGTGAGCTCATTGTGAAACCTGGCCCCACCTTATCATGCGAATTCCTGAGGTCAGATGGCCCAGGATGTGAGTGGGCGTTAAGGCGTCTGGGGCGGGAACTCAAAACTGGATTATAGATGGCAGACAGTTGGTGTCGTAAACCCCCGCCTCTGTTCAAAGATGGTCGCTCACAGTGGACATAGATGGCTTCTTTCACTCCTCTTTCAAACCATCTGTCCTCTCTATCCAAAATGTGAACATTGGCATCCTCGAAAGAGTGTCCTTTATCCTTAAGATGCAGATGGACTGCTGAGTCTTGTCCTGTGGAGGTGGCTCTTCTGTGTTGTGCCATGCGCCTGTGAAGTGGCTGTTTGGTCTCTCCAATGTAGAGGTCTGGGCATTCCTCGCTGCACTGTACAGCATACACCACATTGTTAAGTCTGTGTTTTGGCGTTTTGTCTTTCGGGTGAACTAGTTTTTGTCTGAGCGTGTTGCTGGGTCTGAAGTGCACCGGGATGTCATGCTTGGAGAAAACCCTCCTGAGTTTTTCTGATAGACCGGCTACATAGGGGATGACAATGTTGTTGCGTCTGTCCTTCTTATCCTCCCTCGCTGGTGGCTGATCTTCTTTTCTGTGCCTCTTTGCTGACTTTAAGAACGCCCATTTAGGATAACCGCAAGTTTTGAGTGCTTGCTTTACATGTGTGTGTTCCTTCTTTTTTCCTTCAGGGTTAGAGGGAACATGTTCTGCCCGGTGGTGTAGGGTCCTAATTACTCCAAGTTTGTGTTCCAGAGGGTGATGGGAGTCAAAGAGGAGGTACTGGTCCGTGTGTGTGGGCTTCCGATAAACTTCAATGTTGAGGTTGCCATTCTCTTCAATGTGCACAGCGCAGTCCAGGAAAGGCAAACAGTTGTCCTTTGTGTCTTCCCTGGTGAACTTGATGTTTTTATCCACAGCGTTAATGTGCGCAGTGAAGGATTCCACTTCTTGTGTCTTGATTTTGACCCAGGTGTCGTCTACATATCTGTACCAGTGGCTGGGTACTCTTCCTTTGAAAGAGCCAAGAGCCTTCCTTTCCACTTCCTCCATGTATAGGTTGGCTACAATAGGTGACACGGGGGAGCCCATGGCACAGCCATGTTTTTGTCTGTAGAAGCCTTCGTTGTATTTGAAATATGTAGTGGTGAGGCAGAGGTCTAACAGTGTGCAGATCTGATCGGGTGTGAAGTTGGTCCTGTCTTCCAAGGAGCTGTCTTCTTGTAGTCGTTTTCTGACAGTCTCCACGGCCTCCGTGGTGGGTATGCAAGTGAAGAGAGAGACTACATCAAAGGACTCCATGGTTTCATCTGGATCCAGGGTAAGTTTCCGGACCTTGTGTGGGGTGTTCCCCAAGAGAGGAGCAAGGATGGTAGCAAGGTGAGTTTATGCTACTGACTATGGGTCTGAGTGGGACAGCTTCCTTGTGGATTTTAGGAAGTCCGTAAATGCAGGGTATGGCATCCCCTGGGTAAAGGGGGGATGGTCAAACAGATTGCTGTAGTGAAACTAAATCTCTTAATTACGAATACATTTAACTGCAAAATAACCATTAGTGCTAAAAGATAAAAAAGGGACGTACTATGTTTTGGCGTTTTGTTTTGGGGCTGTCGCCGAGCAACACATGGCCACATCATTAAAAAGTATTTTTCAGGAAGCTGTGTCAATCTGCACAGAGCACTTAAGAAGGCCACAAATTTAAAAAGAGGAACCGCTTTCAAAATAAAAGACCAGTTTCGTCTTCTAAAATGTTCTTGGTACAAGGTTACTGTACAGCTGTGAACAAACAGTGACCTTGTTTGATCATTTTGCTGTACCTGTTCTCAAGACCATCAAGTCTGCAACTAGCCTTAGAAGTTATGAATCACCATAAAAGGCTCAGCACATTAAGAGTAACAAGAAATGGAAACACTTTCTCAGCCAGAGAAATATTTTCAAGTTGTGAGCCACTACCAGTATTTTGATGTTAATAACTAACCTATCAGGACTCCTCAAAAATGTTGTTCTATGAATATGAAAACAGCCAACATATTTTAAAAAGTAATTTTATTCTATGTTTATTCGTAAAAAAATTTTTCAGCACTTAAAAAGGACATTTTGGGCATTATCTCTGTTTAGTAGTATTTATGCTAATTACAGTGGGGCAAAAAAGTATTTAGTCAGCCACCGATTGTGCAAGTTCCCCCACCTAAAATGACGACAGAGGTCAGTAATTTGCACCAGAGGTACACTTCAACTGTGAGAGACAGAATGTGAAAAAAAAAATCCATGAATCCACATGGTAGGATTTGTAAAGAATTTATTCGTAATTCAGGGTGGAAAATAAGTATTTGGTCAATAACAAAAATACAACGCAATACTTTGTAACATAACCTTTGTTGGCAATAACAGAGGTCAAACGTTTACTATAGGTCTTTACCAGGTTTGCACACACAGTAGCTGGTATTTTGGCCCATTCCTCCATGCAGATCTTCTCGAGAGCAGTGATGTTTTGGGGCTGTCGCCGAGCAACACGGACTTTCAACTCCCACCACAGATTTTCTATGGGGTTGAGGTCTGGAGACTGGCTAGGCCACTCCAGGACTTTCAAATGCTTCTTACGGAGCCACTCCTTTGTTGCCCGGGCGGTGTGTTTTGGATCATTGTCATGTTGGAAGACCCAGCCTCGTTTCATCTTCAAAGTTCTCACTGATGGAAGGAGGTTTTGGCTCAAAATCTCACGATACATGGCCCCATTCATTCTGTCCTTAACACGGATCAGTCGTCCTGTCCCCTTGGCAGAAAAACAGCCCCATAGCATGATGTTTCCACCCCCATGCTTCACAGTAGGTATGGTGTTCTTGGGATGCAACTCAGTATTCTTCTTCCTCCAAACACGACGAGTTGAGTTTATACCAAAAAGTTCTACTTTGGTTTCATCTGACCACATGACATTCTCCCAATCCTCTGCTGTATCATCCATGTGCTCTCTGGCAAACTTCAGACGGGCCTGGACATGCACTGGCTTCAGCAGCGGAACACGTCTGGCACTGCGGGATTTGATTCCCTGCCGTTGTAGTCTGTTACTGATGGTGACCTTTGTTACTTTGGTCCCAGCTCTCTGCGGGTCATTCACCAGGTCCCCCCCTGTGGTTCTGGGATCTTTGCTCACCGTTCTCATGATCATTTTGACCCCACGGGATGAGATCTTGCGTGGAGCCCCAGATCGAGGGAGATTATCAGTGGTCTTGTATGTCTTCCATTTTCTGATGATTGCTCCCACAGTTGATTTTTTCACACCAAGCTGCTTGCCTATTGTAGATTCACTCTTCCCAGTCTGGTGCAGGTCTACAATACTTTTCCTGGTGTCCTTCGAAAGCTCTTTGGTCTTGGCCATGGCGGAGTTTGGAGTCTGACTGTTTGAGGCTGTGGACAGGTGTCTTTTATACAGATGATGAGTTCAAACAGGTGCCATTCATACAGGTAATGAGTGGGGGACAGAAAAGCTTCTTACAAAAGACGTTACAGGTCTGTGAAAGCCAGAGATTTTCCTTGTTTGAGGTGACCAAATACTTATTTTCCACCCTAATTTACGAATAAATTCTTTACAAATCCTACCATGTGAATTCATGGATTTTTTTTTCACATTCTGTCTCTCACAGTTGAGATGTGCCTCTGGTGCAAATTACTGACCTCTGTCATCATTTTATGTGGGGGAACTTGCACAATCGGTGGCTGACTAAATACTTTTTTGCCCCACTGTAGCTGTGTGTAAACATCTCTTCTTGTTCACTAACCTCATGGTGTATTTTCTTCTTTACTTCATTTCCATCTGAGAAATGATACAATATGTTACGAGGTATTTAAAATCATCCTCTATAATATACAGATTGCTAGAAAATCTTGTCATTGGTAGAGGTAGGAATGAATACGTTGTCCTCATCTTAAGTAAGATTTACTTTCTTTGAGGCAACAAGTTTGCATAATTTTTTTAAGTTCTGGGAAATAATTAGATTTTACAGTGCACAGACCTTTACCTCAGTCTTACCTTGGGTTCTTCCATCAGTGTTGGGAGGAACAGAGGATTCGGTGCTTGACATTTTTGTCTTGTGAGGTAAGAAGCGTTTTCATTTACAAGTACAGAAAGGAAACATACGATGAAAAGCCCAAACTTTAGACATAAACCCTCTTTTAGTTTGTTTTTTTTTAGATGGGTTTATGAGCAGGGAATAGTACTAAGCCCCTTTAACTATTCAGTACAGGCATTCAAGATTTAGGAAATTAGTACATATTTATTCTAGGGCTGTAAACATTAACTCGTTAACATGGATTAATCCGTCATCATGATAAACCCAATTACAATTTTCAACTTAATTAACCCATCTGGAGCACAAAATGACTCAAAATCCCTGAAATGTCTCTGTCAACACATTTCGGGCAGTTTGTCCAAAGTTTGTCCATTCTGCACTCCACATGGGTTAAGTGCATTAAAAATTTTAATCGTGTTAATCATTATGATGCGCTAATGCGTTAACGTTGACAGCGTGTGTGTGTGTGTGTGTGAACAAAGAAATTTTTTTCTCAGCTTACACAGACCAGTATGAATCTGCTAAAGACTAAAGAAATAAAGATGGCACTCAAAAGCACGTGAGATTGATAAGGATGACACTGATTATTTTATGCATCTGACATATTGACAGATTCTCTATGTTTGGACACTATTTTGCCACATTCTTTATAGAAGACAACAAAGCCTTAAATCAGCTTCTGATATGGTGCTGCCTAAGGGGGGTTGTAAGAAGAATTACTGAGAAAACCGTTATTTTTATACCCGTCTGTTCTCTTACTGGCATGCCTGTAGAGGGCTAATATCTGATATGTGCATATTACAAAGTTCTCTGATGGAAAGTCTATGCAGAAGGCATGCAGTGCAAAAAATATTAATCAAATCATAAAGCTTTTAAAAAGACTGAAGAGGGAGCGTAAATGGGGAGACAGTGGGCTATAAAGTCTCTGTGCATCCCTGCAGTCATAACAAGACCACTGATCCTCTGAAGCACATGTGATATTAGTATTCAAAGTAAATTTTTACAGCACTGCTGGGGGAAACTTGTGCAGAGAGTCAACTGTTTCAAGGATTTTCTAAAGAGCTCAATCATGTGTCTTCCCACTGAATTAGACTACTCCCATTTTGCCTGACTTTCCTGCTGCAGAATTTTCTTTCAAATCATTTCAAATTAATATCCCACTGCCTTGTTTTCATTAGTTTTCCATGTGCAGTAGGATTGCATAATTTGATAGATTTAAAGTCTTTCACACACCCCGAGGGAGGAAAAAACCCAGCCTCATTAGAGTGACAGATAAACCGCAAATACCAGAGCAGCTGATAAAGGGCTTGCAGAAAGAAATTTAATTACCTAGAAAAAAAAGAAGAAGAAAAAACTGGGGAAAAACAACAACTGCACTCTCAGGAAACAGATCACAATACTCTGACTTCTTAAATAGAAACACAATGCAGTCACATTGGCAAGAGAGATAGCCTGAGTGAGTGCAAAGCATTAATAACACTGTCAAATTAGAATTTCCTCTAACTGGTTTGTGTGCCAAGTTTTTAAAGTTATGAGTCTGTGTACAGTAATGATAGAAAATCTAGGGGCTAAAGAGAGATGGTGAATAGAATAGAATTTCCCTTTATTGACATTGTACATGTACAATGGCGCTCCACACCAACTGTGCTGGTATAAAATGAATAGCATGACAAACACAATGTCAGGGGTGTTGCCTGCCTTCTATTTGATTTTTACTGATTAACCCACAACAGTTTTTCACATCATAAAGCATGAGCTGTAATCTCCATATTCAGATGGAATCCTTGCTGTATGTTGCACCAGCTGTGCACTGAATGCTCAGGTAGAATAGAAAAGCCCTGCATAAGAACCAGTCCATTTACCATTTACAATGGTGTTTTGGCCTTTCCCCTGCAAATCATTTAAGTAATGAATAAACCTCAGGATATGCACAATGTGGCCAAGTTTTGCATCATCCATGTACTAAAATCTAATTGCTAAACTCAATTTTCTCCAGTCTGCTCTTGATTCAAAGTGTCCCTCTGTGAATAAGAGTTGAATCAAAGGTAGCACTGCTCACTCAAACTGAGTCAGAACTTTGAAGACATTTGACTGCTTAAGGTATTATCTCTTAAAATAAAAGTTGCTATACCCATGAAACTATCAGCCATTGTTGGGACAAGACTTGCCAATGAGTTCAAAAGTTGTCTGCCATATTGAACATGACACCATCACAGCTACCAGTCTCCTATTTTAGATTCTTTAGATTAGCTTCTGGTAGATTTTAGAATTCATTTACACATAAAGCACTAAATAGACTAACTCCAGACTATTTATTTAGATTTAAAGTCTTTAAAGCAGTTTAAAAAAATATGTTTGTTTAATGATGGTTTCTGTTGAGACAGTTTTTCTTTTGTTGATTTTTTAAAATCATCTGTTTTTTAAACATATTTTTAGTTCTGTGTTTTAACTTGTATTACTATTATCTGTATTTTATTTTTATTATATACTTTTGCGATTATTGCTATTTTTTTTTTCATTTTGATTTGCAGTGCTATGTGTGTTCATGTCTGTGAAAAGCCCTTTATAAATAAACTTTACCTTCATACTTCATTACTAAATAAAGTAGGGGAGGGCCTATACTTAATCTTTGTGGTTACTGAGAAATAAAAACTACATATAAAGAATAAGTAGGTAAGTTATGGGATGAGCACCTGTGTCTCATCGCAGTGGCTTTTGGAGGCAAGTAGTATTTTTATTTCACAATCTGTCCAGAGTGTACTGGACCTCTTGCCCTGTGATAGTATAAAGATAAGGCTCCAGCCCACACCCTCCTGCAGCTGTGAACTGGATAGGTATAAAAGAAAAAAATAGATGGATTGTTATTTGGGATTCTTATAATGTTTATGAGCTAACAGACTGTCCAGTACATGCACTGAGAGTTGCTGAAGACACTAATAAAACCCTTGATCAAGACATTATATTAGATAGGAAATACAGTACAATGATTAGTTTTGCAAATACACTTCCTTTTCTACATTTATTCAGTAGTTTCTAGGCCGCTGAGAATTAAAATGGCGGAACTTCATTTGAGTCAAAACATTGTTTTTGTGGTAAATTATTAATATAAAAGACACTATTCACTTGAAAATGCGGTGCACAAAATTGTGAGTAGCTGCAAAATGATAGGATACATAATAATGAATGCTGCTTGACAAATGATGTACCATTAATTTCAAACTTATAGATAATGATGAGTTACTAAGCAACAGCCTGTGAGATACTGTGTTAATGAGACATGAAGTAATAATTATCTCATAAATATATGTGAATATACATGAGTTGTTGCTTCAATTTGTTATTTCTTGATATAAGATGTATACACTAATGAGTTAATTGAAAAATCTACCAAAGTTTCAAATTGAACATTCTGGTTGAAATTAAACCTACCGAGCAAAGCTTTTCTTTCTGCAGTCATAGGTTATTAGACACATTGCTGGTGCTAACTTCTCATTCTATGAGAAGAATGAATTATTAGTTAAACTATTAGGGATTTCCCTCTATAATTGTAGTGTCTTCACTATATGTGATATACAAATACGATCGATGATATAAGTTGGTGTTAACAGATAAAACTGACTTGACTTGGATTAAGATATTACCACAGTGATTCTTGACATAAGGGACAAAACATGTCCGGAAGATAAAACCCAATTTTGTGGTTAAAAATATGCATACAAGTGTTAACCCAACTGCCTAAAAGACAAACCAAGGCAATTTTTTATACAACAAAAGTAAGATTTTGCATTTTTTATACATATTTATTTATTTTAAGTAGTACAATATATTACCAATACCTTAAAAATCCATTGTCCAGAAGCAGATGTGATAATATTAAAATACAGAAATCTTTTTTTAAAAGTTATGTAAAATTAAACATCATGGCTCTCGTCACTAAGTATTTAAGTCAATACCTTATTTAATATCAACATATGCAATTGATAATTTATTTTTACATATTTTTTAAGTGATTAAAATCGTGTTCAGTTTTTGTCAACACCATCAGATATTTTTAAAAGTAGAAAGGAATCAGGAATTATTGTGGGTAGCTTACACTCTGAGGACCCCTTTACCACTTCCTGTTTGGCACACATGCCATGAGGTCACTGCTGTGATAATTTTTTTTATTTTAATTTCATTTATTGCAGACCTTTCTGATAAAACTCTGTGTCACAACCATAGTGTGTCAACACCAAAGTCGATGTAATCCAAGATTTAATCTTTTTTTTTTTGTAAAAAGAGCTTAATTTAGGTAGATTGTAGAAGCAATAAGCAACTGATGAAAAACAAGATGGCTTCTGTCAGAAAAACATGTGTTATGAGAGAAAGTAGGGTATTTTGTCAACACCATCAGGATTTTTGTCTGACGGTGTTGACCCTTTTTCTAATGGTGTTGACAAATGCCACAAAAGTGTGCTATTCACCATTCATATTAATATTTTTTACTAATATTTCAGATATATTACTTCCTGTGTATTTTACTGATATTTCTGCTTTACAGATGTGTCAAATATAATAATAATAATAATGGATTCGATTTATATAGCACTTTTCAAGGCACCCAAAGCGCTATACAATGCCACTATTCATTCACTCTCACATTCACACACTGGTGGAGGCAAGCTACGGTTGTAGCTACAGCTGCCCTGGGGCAGACTGACAGAAGCGAGGCTGCCATATCGCGCCATCGGCCACTCTGGCCAACACCAGTAGGCGGTAGGGTAAAGTGTCTTGCCCGAGGACACGACGTTATCAAATTTGTCTTATCTTGAATCTCATTGTTTATGTATACATTATTATTATTACATTAATATACATTATTATACTGTAGGAAAATGCTTAGTCCTCTGCATTTAACCCATTCACTCGGTGATGCAGTGGGCAGCTACAAATCCAGGATAGCCGCTGTTTGTTTGATTTGAACGCCCAACCTTCCGATCATGTGGCATCTACTGAGCTATCTCTGCCACGAGAGTTGGTCTTTAAGTGATGATGTATGAATCCTGCTTCCGGGCCTAAACTACTCTGTGTTTATTAAGCCTGTTGTGCTGTTAAAATGTTTTAATGCTTTTTATCCTTTTTTATTACATCTGAACAAGCCCCTAAAAACAGCCAGTGATCACTGTCAGCCTAACCATCGAAAATCCTCACGTTAACTTTTATCAAGTGGTAAAAAGTTAGCATTCATCCCCCAGCTTCACTGTGTTTATATTATGCTAACATAGCTGTGTCGCTAGCGATCATTTAGCACATCACTATATAACCAGCTAGTCCAACTTCAGTAACCTGGCAATAGTCACTGCTGTTTAGTTTTCTGTCTTCATTTATGTTGGAAGTGGTAGCAGAGCTGGTATATCATGTTCAGGTGGAAACAAGCAATCTAACTTCTAACTTTGTTAAATTTCATATATTCTGTTTTCATGGATGCCTGGATGTTACACCTGGTAGAGCCACACACTGATCATTTTATTAAAGATGAAAGAATTCAGACAGTTTGTAACTCTCAGTGATGCTGCAGAGTTCCTTTGACTTTGGAATCTGCAGTGGAGTTTGGACCTGGAAATGGCTAATGACATCAGACTTAAAGACCGGATAGCATCTCTATTGCTTAATGCATAATTGTGTTGTGAACATTTATCCTTAATCTGTAAAAAGCATAAGTGTCAGAAAAATTATAGTGATTATAAAATGGTACATTTCAGACTAGAATGGCAAAGGGGAACCTGTCAGTAGAGGAACGAAAGAGAAGGAACGGGGATGATCAAAATAGAAGGAGAGAAAAAATTAACAGCCAGCCTGAGTTGAAGAAAGAGTTTCTCATAATGGAAAGGGAAAGATTGAGAAATAGAGTAAGAAAGAGAAAAATTTAGAACATCAGTGATCTGAAAGAAAGAGAAAAAAGGCAGAAGAGAAGGTTTTGGAAGAAAGCACAGAGTCAAAAGGAGAGAAAGTCCAGCAGGGCACAACCACAGAGAACTTTAGGAATCAAGGAGTAGTAGGCAGCTACTTGTTGGTGAACTATTAAGATGTAGAACTTGACATGTGCAAAAACAGAATTGTTATGATGTGTTTTGTGATATTACAAAGGTTGTTAAGGTTTAATGGTCATTTTGAAAGAAATAATATCTTGTTTTCTACTACTTGTTTTCTGTCAGTGCACCTCAGGGCAGCTGTGGCTACAATGTAGCTTGCCATCACCAGTGTGTGAATGGGTGAATGACTGAATGTAGTGTAAAGCGCTTTGGGGTCCTTAGGGACTGAGTAAAGCGCTATACAAATGCAGGCCATTTACCATTTTAGTGTGTCAACACTGTCAGATTTGTGTCACCACCGTCAGCACCTTGTTAACTCCATAATATGGAGTTTTGGTTTATTTTTCTCTTTTGGAGAACCATATAGTTTCCTCCCTCATGATCTTCCAATAAAAATACGTAATTTTCTCAATAAATGTGTAATTTGCATCCTGCTTAATATGATTGTTTCTTATAGAGATTAAATACAAGCTTCTGAAAATATGTATGACTGTAACTCTAATAATAAAAAGCCAAAACAATCTTAATTTTAAATGTGGTAAAATTACTTTGAAAACATGTGTGCATAAACAATAGAATAGAGAAGCTGCTAATAGTCAAAATAGCTGAAACAACTTAATTTAAAAATATATATTTTTGCATTTCTTTGTGTCTGACGGTGTTGACAAAAACCTTGCACTTCTCCAGCAAAAGCATAAATTATTAAAAAATGTTACACCTGGGAGATTGTACCAAAACATGGTGAGACAGCCAAAACTTTATGTAACAATTATATGCAAATATGTTTTTGAAAAATCATATTTTCGAAGATTAAAACCTGTTTTGTCCCTAATCTCAGGAATCACTGACCAACAACATGTCTGACTGCTTGTTTGTACTTCCATTGCATCTATTTTTAACCCGTTATTTTGTTGTGCTGCTCTAAAATCTTAGAAATTACTTTCATGACTCCTGTAGTGTCATAACTGAGAGATTCAGGAAAATAAGTACGCATCTGCTTTATAGCAGATGCGTACTGGTCTGTCATTTTAAAAATATCACAACAAAGAAAACCAATTATGTGGAAGTGATGCAGTCCAGAGCTAAACACTGGCTTCAAAAACAAATCGTGCTCCAGCATTCAAAAAGGTAGCAATATGATTTTTAAGTACGCATAGATATGTGATATTACCAATATAATAACAAATACATTTCCCTTGAAATTGGAACATTAATCATGTCAACACAGCAGAAAATTGCATAATGTCATTAATCATATTTGATGCCCCCAGAAAACAAAGGTACTTTTAAAGTTAAATTTGGTGCTAGAGCAGAAATCAATATATGAAGACTGTTCTTGATTCATTCACAGCTTGCAATTTCACAACATCCTTTTTTCTATTTGGGGATGATGTGGAGATTATGTGAAAGCTGTCAGATGGAATCAGGTTAGTCACCAGCGAGCTTGCAGTTCGGAGCTGTGACTGTGTCGCAGTGACACATACTGTACCACAGAAGCCTATCTCATACTGATCACACTTGGCACATTTCTCCTGATTGCAACATATAGCGAGTCAACAGACGCAAATTCACCAGTGCAATATGGGGGTGTGTAAGTATGCTCTGCATGCGCCTTATCAGAAAGAAAAAATGAATTACAGATGGCGAATAATAGATGGAAAGACTCAGAGGGAAAGTATAACGCTAGTTTTCAAGCAAGTCTGATAATGTCTAGGGATGTTTATTTGGCTGTTAGTGATATCCTTAAAACTCAAACTGCTTTTAACTTGTCACAGTATCCATCTCTTCATAATATCAATTAACACACAATTTTTCATTCTTTGTGTACATCAAATTGGACACTAGCTCAGTAAGTGAACTTGATCCTAAACGCTACTGTTTCAAAGAATTTTCACATCAATGCAACAAACGAAGCATTCTTATCTGGCAAACAATGTTTGAGTTGGGCCTGAAAATTCTTGTCAAGACAAACACTGCAAGGAGTTTTACTTCTAAAAGCACCCTCAATGGACCCGGTGTAACCACACTGATACTGATAAACACAGGAGGCACTGACACAGTTGGGCTGCCACGTGATGTAGACAGTGCCTTGCAATTAAATTCTCATACCACTTTGCTGAGTCAACTTTGATGACCAGAGTCATCCATCCAGTAATAAGCCCTAGGTGCATAACAAATGAGTCCACATTAAACAGAGAATGTTGTGTTTGACACATGGAGGAGTGCCTCACTGTTTCTCAGGACTAATTGTCTCTCATTAGTATGAAAAGCATGACATGATACAGTTTATACAGCAAGGCAGTGAGGCGTGTTGGAGCTGTTTACCCATGTGGAGGCTCTTTTATCTTTTCTTGTTTTAATTTATTTTCTGTACTTGTGAAAGACTGGACCATATTTTTTCTTATTTTTATTTTGGGGCTTAAAGTAAATGCAGAAAGTTGTCCACTGGGAGCGGAGTGACTCAATTAGTTGGTACCTGATGGGGTTGCTCAAAATATCCACATTAACTTAAAGAGACCAAATCGTTTCAATGGATTTGTTTTTGCTGTGTTTCTTTCCATATACACAAGGTGTCCTTTGTATTAATGCTATGATGCATCAGGTCCAAAAATCACTGGGCAGACTGCAGGACTTTAGCTTCTGCACAAAGTGGAAACATTTTGTTTTGCATTTTTTTAATTTTAGTTTTCACTTTTATTTCTTGACCTTTATTTAACACGTTTGGAGTCTCACTCTCTCCAGTGTTCTACTGGATCACTGTATAAAAATCCATTATAAGCACAGGGAGTTTATGTAAACTCTACACAGGAGGGATCTGGGTTGTCCTTGTTGTGATGCAATAGTGTGAACCATTGAGCCACTGTACTGCTAATTCATTTTATTTTAAATCACTCAGTTTAGGTTTAGGCACCAACACTACTTCACAGACTTCAAAAAACTTGGAAGTAGTTTCTGTATATGAAAAGCAGGGCCAGTGCTGAAGTGCCTCAAACCTATATTCTTTTGACTGGTCAGCAGCCCATCTATTTGAGGGAAAAATAGACTTTCCATTGTATAGAAATCTGTGGGGAAAATTGGCCTTGGCGTCTTTGCTTGTCAACTTTAGTAAACACTTTCCTGATAAGACTATGGAGATTATGGTCTCAGTCGGTTTCAGGACATTTTTAAAAAGACATGAAGTTTATTCTGAAAATTATAGTTATAATTAGAGTCAAAAATGAGGACTGTCCAGGGTATGCTCGGACCCACCAATCAGTCATCATACGCGTTTTTAAAACACCAAAAGGGCCACAGCAATAGTGTTCAGCTGCAGGCTTCAGAGTGGGGCATGACTAACCAGTGGGTAACATAATCCATCTTTTTTAACGCCTGTGGACGGTTTAGAAAATGTCATCAGATGGTCAAGAAAAGGCATTAACTCTGGAGTTTGGATAAAGACAATACAGGACACCCAAGGCATATTAAAATATGATGATTAAGGACTAAGGCCTGTTTTGACCTTTACTTCAAGTATTAGATTTTTTAGAGCAAAATTGGCATCAGGTGTCAGAGTATGCAAATGAGAAAAGCATCTGAGATAGACAAAAGGACAGAAGGAGCTGGTCTTGTCCTCCATTTGGACAAGCATCTTTCTTACTGAAGTCTCCCCCCTGAGCAAGCTACTCTACTGAATCGTTACCCGCTTAAGGGGTATGTTCTTCAGCTGAGCCTGACTTTTGACCTCCCTGTGGAGATTCTTGTGCTTGTTCTTTCGCTTGTTGTGAGGATCAACAGAATGTCACAACTAAAGTGACTTCCCACACAACACTGTGCATGGCTGAAGTTCATAAAGTTGCAAATGTTAAATCAAATGTGACAAGTAGCAGAATTAAGGAAGCTAATGTCCCTAACCAAAGACCGACCAAAAGCACAAAAACATTTCGATATATAGAGGTTTTGTGCTAAAATCTTTACTGTCAATGCCAAAAATTGTGTGTGTTTGAGAAGCAAAATGGAAACCAAAGTATGCAACACATTACACATTTATGCTCATCTCTGTAACACACAGTAAACTTGATAAAACAGAATTTGTGGAGACAAGGTGTTAACACAGGAGGCATATAAAAGAAAAATACTAAGCTTGCTCCAACACGGAGGCGCTAAAAGCTGCGGTTGCTTAATGTCTCAAAAACCCATTGACCCTGTAATTTTAATACAAATTATTCCCTGACACCAAATATATTTGTCATAGCTATAGTTAATTTCCCCACTTACATCATCTGTATCAGTGTAAAACAACTTTTTAATTACACTTTAAGACTATTCTTAATTAAGGCCATCAGTTGGTGAAAAACAGGCTCTGATACATCAGTTGTTTTAATTTTCACATATCTCCTTCTTTTTTAAACCAAGGATCCTGTTGGTTTAGCATTGGGAGTGAAGTGTTGAGCATAAATGAAACGAATCAGTGCATGTGGATTTTAAGACATATGCCCACCTGCTCATTTGCAGTTTTTTTGCAGTTATTTGCAGTTATTCAGTCTGTATAAAGGTTAGTAGTTTCTCCTTAGTTCCGGTCTTCAGAAAATGCAGTTTGCTGCAACAGGAATAGTTTTGCCAATATTTAAATACTGGGAGGCAGCACATACTTGAACTCTCTAAGATTTTGTGATCACAATGGAGCATTAAAATGCATAAATAGTGTGTGTCTTCTTCCACTCTGGAAGTCATGAGAATCTTTGTGGCTCATAAACATGAATAATTTTGAATAAATATGTATTATCCCCTGGAGCACAGTTGCTAGAGTATATTCATTTGGCATAGTTGATTGCCTTTTTCATAACCTTCGCTACCCTCATGTGCGTGTTTTAAGGCAAATAATTAAACTATGACAAATATATGCCTCAAGCGATGCAAAAAACGTACATGAGATTATCCTCCATTGAAATTGGTTCTCAAGAGTCTTTTTGACGATTTTACATCAAAGACAAGGAATTAGATTTCATGTTGCTCTGGTTTTCCTTTACCAACACCTTCAACATCCTGTTCGATTTTTGTACTCGCTAATGAAAGTAACAGCTAATGTGCATTGAAACAATAATGAGACATATAATTTGAAGCTATTTTCAGGCTCCTGCCTTTCTGTAAATAGACCTCCACAATATCATGTCTGCGTCATTTTTAGTTCAGGGTTGTCTAATGATATCTGATAGACCTCAGGGCGTTGTTAATGATCTTGTTAGAATGAAGAAAAAAAACCAACTCATAATCTTGTACTGAAGATAATAGCGATAGTATCTCAAAGTATTTTTAGCCTCTACTTCATTCCCACCACCACTGGCATCATATATGAGTATTATATCCAAACATTAACACACAAACACTTAAAAAAAGAGAGTGAGAACAGAGCAGCCATGGCAAAAATGAGGTGAAGTTTATGTAAGTGCACCGCTGATGAGTCTTACATGAATAAATGAACAGGTTTGAACTGAGGTCGTTTTGGTCCCAGACTTATTTTACAGCATCAATTTAACAGGCCCCAGCTTCAGCATCAAGCATCATGGCTAATTACTAATCACTTTGACTAAAACTAAATAATAAATAAGCTATACCAAGCAACTCCATCAATAATTCGACCAAAAACAGGCTCCAGCTCCTTTAACGGAACATTAAAATTCTAACTATCTTTTAGCGAAAGAAGAGGTCCTTGAGACATACAATGGGATGTAAAACAAAAGTGTATGCAGTGTGCAATTCAATTTCCATTTCAAATAAGAGCTGTTGACCTGCTGGATGAACTAAACTGCTTAAGGTTTCCACTTAGTAAGTCAATACAAAATTATTTGTCTACTTCTCTCCTTGCCACCTTGAACACACAAACACACACATTGTCTCCCACTCACTGAAGCACATGGAGTTCTGTGTCTCGGTGAAGTAATTGCTGCAACCTGACCACCCACCATAGCCTAAAATACAGGCAGAATGCCAATTATATACCACATCTTTGTGTGCATACACAGGTCTAATTAAGAGAAGTGTTGTCTATTAGTACACATACTTTGCATTCATTGCGTAATATGCTTCCCTCTGCCCAAACGGTGCCGGCTTCCTGGTTCAGGAAAAGCTAATCGACACAGAAATGTTTCTCATGGCCAACCTTCACCCGTCTTACAGAGCAACAGACCTCCATCCTATCAAACCGATCATTCACACTACCTCCAAGTAGAGATGCGTGCTACCTCAGGATCAACTGCATTTTTTATGCTTAGTATATATCTTTATATGCCTCTGGCATGTTTATTTGAAGCATAATCTCTAAAGACCCCACTGCTGTTTATACTGCCAAACTTTTTGAGTTCTGTCTGAAAAAATTGATCAGACTCTCGGTGTCACTTTCTCTTTTCACTTTCCACTGTCCTCTGTGGTAGATGGGGTGAGATCAATAAAATTGATGAATTCACCCCCTTCCTAATCCCAAGAAGAACTTCTGGAAACTATTTATGCAGCAAAACTTCTGCTGTCTGTTATTCAATGAAGACAGAAGGAAGTTTGTCGAGCTACTCGCCTTCTGCATGGAGGTCACATCTCACTTTTAATGAGGATTCACAGTAAGGTGACATTACTTTCAGCCATTATAGCTAATTAGGGGTTTAAATATGTACTTACTTTATTGCTAATGGTGGTCTACATACTAGATATGAACAGAAGAAACATACATGCTAACACTCAGAAAGCAATAAATCTCAGTATGGGATTATTTTTATTTAAAGTACCTGAAAACAAGTATCTCAGGATGCCTCAGTCAAGCATTTCATGAGCAACCATGTCAAAAACCTTTTTTTATTTCATTAAGAAATAATGACAGTAGCACAGCAGTGAATAGTCATGAATACCAAGATAACAGACTGAAGTCGGGCTTTTCCAGCTCTTTTCCAGTGCTCCTAAGCTCAAAGACATAGGGGACAGAACCACACTGATTAATTCAAAGGCTTTCATTGTTTGAACACAGTAATACTTTGAAACCACTGTGTATTCAGAGTCAGGCTGGACAAAAACACAAGGCAACCAATTACAGTTAAGCCAGCTCATGAGTTCAATTCTCACTGTATAATTGGTTGAAGAGGACTTAAAATGTATTGGCTAATGAAGCCAAGACAAGACAGTAATACAGACATCAAATTAATGTTGCAAGGATAAGAATATAAACAGTACCAATATAAACAGTGTAACTAATTAGAAGAAACATGACAGATTTGACAGTTATGCCAACGGGCAGAACTGTGTTCAGCATGTTGTGGATCCCTGTGGAATAGCGACTTGATGATGACGAACACCTCTAGGAGCGGGTGACATTTTATTCCCATTCTCTAGAGCTTTACTTATGCTGCAGAGGCATGATTAGCTGGTGCCTAATGTCTTGCAAAGGCATAGTCATTGTAATCTTACATTCAGAAATCCAGATCTTTAAAACTTGGGCTGGTTTGTGTTTGGTGTCTGTATGTGTATCTGGTTTATGATAGGCAAACAACATAAACTAGATCACAAGGTGTCCTGCGGTCCCTAAACTGGTACATTTTCTGAATGTTACAAATATAAAAATTCTAGAAGTGTACACAGAATCTACACAGCTGTTAGTGTTTTCCTGTTACAACTGTTGCCATGGAAGTGATTGGAACACCTGAATATAACAACTTGTATGAGTGTGTGAATGTATTCATTTAAGCATAATATATGCAAAAGTATTCACCTGTGCAACAAGTGTAGTCACGAAATTCCTCTCTACCAAATATTTCACATATAGGCATTATAACAAAGTGGAATCTACTGGGAATGACAGCAACTCAGCAGGTTGCAGGCCAAGTAAAATCACAGTGTGGTCAGCAGATGCTGAGATGCATAGCGTGCAGAGGTTGCCAACTTTCTCCAAAGTCAATCACTACAGGCCTGTAAACTTCATTTGGTCTTCAGATTAGCTCAAGGACTGGGTTTCCATGGTCAAGCCTTATCTCAGCAAGCATAATGTAAAGTATTGGATGCAGTGGTGTAAAGCATGCTGCCACTGGAAAAATGGAGACGTGTGTTGTCTGGAGTGACATCACACGTCTCCATCCAATCCCACATCTCCGAGATTGTTGTGTTGTTTTTTTTTTTTTTCCTTCAGGAGTTGGTTCCATTGAAAGGAACTCTTAATGCTTCAGCACACCCAGACATTTTGGACAATTTCATGCTCCCAACTTTGTAGGAACAGTTTAGGGAGAGCCCCAGCACACCAGTGCACAAAGCAAAATCCATAAAGACATGGATGAGCGAGTTTGGTGTTGAAGAACTTGACTTGCCTGGACAGAGTCCTGACCTCAACCTGATACAAAACCTTTGGGATGAATTAGAGCAGAAACCGTGTGCCAGGCCTTCTTGTCCAACATCAGTGTCTGACCTCACAAATGTCCTCAAAGATTTCCATAAACACACTCCTAAAACTTGTGGAAAGCCTTCACAGGGGAGTGAAAGCTATTAAACCAACAAAAGGTCTTGAGATGACACAGCCAATATTGTTTGTTAATACTGATTGCAATGGCAAAGTTTTGTGAGATGAAATCTAATTTAAAGAACTAATAGACTCACTGTTATAATTTATTATCAGATTGAGAAGATTTAACTAACAAACATTCTCCCAATTTACACAAACGAACACATCCACACGAACTGGAAAAACACATGACAAATATATATAAATTATATATAATATGCTTTTTGCACACAGCTGTGGCCTTGAAAGGTGAGGATACTTATAGTGAAAATAGTGAAGTTGCAGCAGCTCCATCACAATGTTTGAAAGCATCTTCGGCTCAGGTTCGGCTCTTTGTCATCTTTATTGCAAAGCATTTGATACTGTTTTTACGCTGCAATTTCAGCTCTGAGTTGAGGGCGGTGCTCTGTTTTTCTGTCTTTCTACATTAACTACCGAATCATTCTTTTTATTCCACTTCTGTTGCTGAAGCATTTCTTCTTTTGCAATGAGGGTCTTTGAAACAATTGCAAAAAAGATCTCATGAACTGTGTGCAGAGTCACTTTTCTTGTGAAGCAGCCACGGAATTGGATGTTTTTGTGAAATGCATATATCTGTGACTGAAATGACAAAGGAATCAGCTGCTTCCTTGCTGCTAGTGTAATGAGAAAGAAACAAATGTGAACTTTGCAGTAAATGAATGAATGCATACAGGTTATTATTATGGCCCTTAGTATTGATTAAAGCCTGATCCTGTCCTCTAATTTTTATGCCTCACAAACCCAGATACATTCTTTATCAGTTTTATATATTCCATATAATCACTTCTTCATGTGGCCTCCTCCAGCTGGATTGTAAGGCTCTCAGCACTGCGAGTCACAGACCTCTGAACCAGTTCAGCAATATATTTTCTCCCTGTTGAGGCCATGCAGGCCAGGTGCTATTCAATGACTGCAGTAGAGCAGTAAATTCTGCAATGGTATCTGGCGATGATATCTGATCTCTATGACTGCTTGCACACACACACACACACACACACACACACACACACACACACAATATGGTTAAAAGTATGTGAAAACCTTTGCACTGAGCCAACTATGGGCATTTCCGTGCTGCCTCATCGACTTTCACTCTTCTGGTTTCAGGCTTTCTACCAGATCTTGGAACCTGGCAGCAGATATCGGCTCTATAGTGTCAACAACAGCCTACGGTGTGGCTGGTCCTAATGTTCTCCATAGTGTGCTTTGGAAAAAGGAAACCTTGGTTTGGTTTGAATCTCCTGTTCAGCTAGGGTCTTTCAGTGTACAGTTTGCATGTCCTCCCCTTTTCCCAAAGATATGTTACATTATTTAAAGTGATGATTCTAAATTTGATTTGCCACTGATGTGAAGCAGATGTGAAGTCTGTAAAATAAAAGTCTATTAACATATGTTTGTTAAAGGTGGCTTGTATTCTAAAGGCTTTGAGTGTTGAGAAGGACTTGAAATACAATATGTAAATCCAAGTGCAGTCCATATCACATGAAAGATTAACATAACATTTGGGTCCTAAAACTAAAATGTAAGTACGTTAATCCTTCTGACAGCCAGCAGGAGGGGGACTTCCTCAGGTTCCAATAAGTCTGAGAAAATAACCTTATTCCTCACTTGATTTATTACGTCAGTAAACACTTTTCTAATGAGCTCAATTGCTAAATTAAAGTCCTATTTAATACAGCATGTTTTTCATTTAGTAAATTAGTCTCCCAATTAAGAATAAAATAGATCATAAAGCAGGGTATGCTTTATGTGATTGACAGTGTGCTAGCGTGCAAACAGAGGTTAAAGTGGGACGGAACGTTCTGGAACAGCATCCTGGCACATTCAGTGAAAGAGTAATGAAATCTAATAGGCAGTAAAATGCATAATAATATCAGCTGAGTTCCTTTTTGATGTACCGCAGCCTGGTTTCCAGCTGATACCACAGAACTATTCCCTGCTACACGGTCTGCACACACTTTTCTTTCTTTCTCATTGCCTTCAGGCATTCATATGAGCAGACGGACAAGTTGAAGTCGTGATACTTCAGCATCTAGATGTTACAGAAGAGGACTGAACGCAGTTATCGTTTCTGAAGTGGAGGGTAAATTCAAATGCAGACGGTGCATATTGAAATTACCTGCATTTGAAACTGAATGCACACAATCTGCTAGCGAATAGAGGGCAGGGCAGAGTTGGGTGCCCATTATCACTGGTAGGTAAGGTTAGAGGGCACAGTCATCAATCTGAATTAAAACTCATGAGTCTCTTTAGTATCAATTACAATATTTTACCTTTACATTTTTAGCATACTGTGTAGGGGTTGGAAAACAGCCATGAGAGTTTGTGTATCATAGGTCCCTAGTACACCTCAGAGCCACACAAGCGGCACGGGTCAGCTTATCAGGGGAGCAATTTGTGAATAACATAGTGGGTATGTCCAAAAAATACACTCTCCCTTATTATCAGTGTTGACTTTGTGATGGGAAATTCATGAAATTACCTCGAGGTCGTATTCAATGAGACTTGGAAAAGTCTTTACTCAGGTTGTAGAGTTTGGTAGTTGAGAGACATTTCTCAGGGGGCGGTATTTTAATTGTCCACTGCTGGACATTAAAAATAAGGTTTTAGACACTTCTGCAATGACGTCACTTTTCTGACTCAGAGGCTGCATCCATTTTTTTTTTTTACGTACAGTCTGTGGTCCAAATACAAAAGATTTCCTTGAAATAAATCTCGTTTATTTGTGACTGTGTCAGGAAAACATCCTCTGGCTCTGCTCACACCTGTGACTCATTTGTGCTAGGCTGTAGGGCTTACAAAATTGATCTGATATGCACACACATGCACATGCATGTTAGTGCCTATAGTGTTGTGTGTCACCTTTCTTTTTGGAAACAAACACACACGTTATGGGGGTGAGAGAACTCACCAAAATACCACATTCACCCACACTTGTACCTGTATTTTTAGTGTGCAGGTTTTTATTTTATTTTATAGACATTAAAACATTTATATGCAGGTGAAAAATGAAAGGAAAACCTGAACCCTCAAGATGATTGGTGTCTCTCTTAGAGTATGTTGTCAGTGACATTTGCTAACATGGTTTGGATCCACTTGCCCTCTTAGAGGGAACCATTAGTTAAAATCAATGCATGATTTTATTTCTACTTTATTTTTTCTGGTTTCTTTCCAGTGCATGTGAAACAAGAGGTCAACAAATGGCCTGAAACGCGCAAAAACATCCTAATCTTCATCTTTAATGGACTATTATTTAATGGTTTTCTTCTCTATTTAAGAACTCATTCGCCCCAAATTCTTTTTTAAAAAAAAGCACTTTTAACCTAGCAGGCACATACTACTCCATTGCCCAGGCACATACTAACATTGTATACTAAACGTCTAGAGCTCCTCTAGTCTGACAGTGAACACTTGAGGAGCCGGCGATTGAACCACTGATTTTCCAGTTAGTAGACAACCTGCTCTAGCTCCTGAGAGACAGAGCATGCCATGGCAGTGAAAAAAGCGACAGTTTTAGGAGGCGCTTTCAGGTTTAGGAGGCATGGGAAAATTGAATGGGAAGCTGGAGCTTTAATTACTAATCAGTGCTAGCCATTATCATAACTGATAGCATGCGTTCATAAATGATTTGTTTCTTCCTTATCAGAGAGACACCACTGAAAAACAGCATCCCTTTATTTCAGGGTCACACACAGAAAACATCAACAGCTATTTCTGTGGCTGTTTCACTTTGGTGGTTTTAATTCCTAAATCACAAGCAGAAAAAAAAATACTGTGGGGAAAAGGAAACCTTAAAGAGCTGAAAGGATGAGGGAAAGATGGTGACTGAGGTAGAAAAAAGAAACTTTCTGACAACTAATGCATCAGGAAGGTCCTCCAGCAGCACCACAGCAGCTTACGCACAACTGTTGCACACAAATGTGCTATTTATAGCATCCTCAATTAATCCCCCAATACACACATTAATGAATAAAAATGAGAGGTTTCACAAAATGTATTACACACTCATTTTTTACAAGGTAGTTTTATAATGGTAAATCCTACATATTAATTCAAGTAGGCGTGTGTGAACTGAAATCAATTATAAAGATGAGAAATTCAAGCTCTGTGAAATTAGCTTTTTTTTGCAGTTTTTGGTTCTCTCTTACCTTACTTTCATTTCCACTTCACAATGTTCAGCTTGACTTGCTCTAAACAAACAAACAAACATAAATGTGCAAAGTACTCAAGGGCTCACACACTCTCATCCCACATTCTTTCTTTGTAACTAGCAGTTTATGTGTGGTAAATGGCATATGCACACTCTCAGCCCAGTAAAACACCTACAGTATGGCGGACCATAGCGACCAGGGGTTACCACTGTGTCACTGACCAATCTCTAGGCCTGCATGCTGTGGGCTTAACAACTGATCCCAAAGCAATCTCCAGCAAATGCTATTCAACCAGTTGGGGAATGCACATTTTTCCATTGCAACTGGTGGTTGCCAGATGTTCACTGACCATCCAACAAAATTAGAACAGACCAGAAACTAATTCCTGCTAAAACAGTTGGTCATGTGTTAATTTAGCTTTTACTAAATATACAAAAATATTTTTTGTTTTCTGTGACAAATGACTTCAGTGGTTCAATCAGGTTGCTAGGATGGGTGTTTTTTGAGAAATCTGATACGTCTAATTTGCCCATTCTGCACATTCACAATTTAATTAGGTGTTTTATTTTTAGATTCATAAGCTTAAACATCTCTTTTAAACTAAGCTGTTAACCTTTGTGAGCTGGAAGCAGACCATAAATTTTATGATCTGAATTATACAGTTACATGATCTTGTTATGTGCATTGCCAACTGAACGTCACCTCAGCTCAGTTTTCTTTAGCAATAATTCATTTGGCCCAAATGTCCCAGAAAAGATTGATTTGGCAACAGGACAGAGGACTGAATTTTGCAGCTCGGTGGGGAAATGAGAAAGAAATGAGTAAAGAGGACCATGTCATTTTTTTATGCTTCAGTAAATATAAGCAGGAGACAAGATAAAGTTTGGCATTTACATTTCCTATTTATGGGCACTATGTCAGGATAATTAGAGACTGCATGGGAAGAACTGTGAATATAACGGTGAATATGAAAAAGACTTAGATGTTTTTTTGTTGTTGTTGTTTTTTACCTCCCTGACCTTTACTTCTCTTTAAGCCTATTCAAAGGTGGCGTTACACATTAAAATATGATCATTAAGGCTGCCATTGTCAGAGTCATCTTACGAACATCTTCAAGAAGTGCTCTACGTGTTATCTTTGCAACGCAAGTCTAAATTATTTCCTAAGCTTTTAACTTTTAACTTGCACATTTGTGTTGGGTGATGGGGAAACACACACACACATATAACATGGATCTATTTTGGTAATGGGGTGAAATGCCCCCAGCAATGTCACTACGACAGCTTGTTTGCCGCATATGTGTCCTCATTTATCACTGTACACTGAATATGTGATTTTGTCTTCTCTCCTCCTGCATCAATGCAGGTTCACTGTGCACACATGGAGGAGAGGGATGTTGTTTGAGACGCCAGTATGGAAGCGGGGTGGAGGGTGTGTATAATTATCTGCTCCAGTGCATTAGCCTTTGGAAACTGAGACATGGGGGGGAAGACAGAAGTGGGGAGAGAGATAAAGTATACAGAGTATAAAGTGTAAGACTGAGAAAGGAGGAAGAAGAGAGGAAGAAGAGCATTAAGTGCAAGCCTGAGAGAGTGGGAAGGAGTAAAGCGAAGCTGCAGATATTTCATTTCAAAGTGAACAATATTAATGTGCGTGAAATACTTACCAGAGAATGTGAGGTCATAACTAAATTATGGACTTTCACCAGTGGGAATGGATGTGATGCTGCTTCCCACATCTATATTTGACATTAGCCTTACCATCTGTAAGGTTAGCCCATATTGTGTGCACTTTCTGAGCCTGTGTGTATATTTACTGTCATGGCAAAACGTGATCCTGGAGACAAACTGGTACTCTGCGTTAGAGGAAAGTACTTTTATAAGACATCTGTCTTTGTCAGGACAAGATCTTCTTAAAAATATTTTGCCATCATCGTGTTTGATATATTTTGCAGGTGTGTCGTTGAGGCAGGAGATTAAAAGAGCAATTTGGAAGTTAGTGCTAAGTTATTTGCTAATGCTAGCAGGCTTTTTAACAAACTGCAAACATAAGCTGTAGGAGTGAAACAAGTGGTGGTTGGTATGACCTTTTTGAAAATTCTGGTGGTTTTACAGTGTGTGTCATTATTTTTATTAATATTATTATTATTATGCATAAGTGGGCCTCTGCATTGGTTTAAAGTGGCTCATTCGTCAGTTTATCAGTGTATACACTATAAAGTCATGAAACCACACAGCCAAAACAGTATATATTGTTAAATACATTGTTTTGATATTATAACAAAAAAATCAACAAATAGGGACAGGGAATTTGGTTCTTTTTTTCAGTGTCACAACAAAGTGATTTGTTTAAAATGTATGTGCTACATATGTGGGTTATATGTTAGGCACTTTTTCCCCCTCCTGGCAGTTATTCTTGTTGAGATGACATGATGCAATCTAGTAAGAGTGGTTAGTTGCCTGGACTCACGAAATTCACAAGATCACACGAGATTTCAAACCACAGAGAAATCACTGGGGTTTTAAGAGGCAGACAACTATACACACACCACATGTATGCTGTTGCTATTTATTGTTGTGTAACCTGTCAAGGACAAAAACGTACAGAAAATTCTGGATCAAGCTTTTGTTAAGCCTGGATTGACAGCTCATGTCCTGGATTCAGTCCGTCAGTTGGTTCTCTCTGGGTACTCTGGTTTCCTCCCACAGTTAAAAGTCATGCAGTTATTAGGGATAAGTTAATTGGTGATTCTAAATACTACATTTAATTCTAAATTAAAAACTACATTTAATTCTAAATTAAATGTAGTATTTAAGTGACCAAGTAGTATTGGGGTAAAAGTCGAAGGATTAAAATATCCCAAGAACTCAACTTACTTCATCTAAACATGTTTCAATCACGTTGTATCAACACAAAATGCACAGACTTATTGAATATGAATAAGTTGTGTTTATTTAACTCAGTTGTTTAAGTTGCTGCCAAAGCAAAACTATATTGTGCAACCAATGTCCACTATTGAATGAAGTAAATCCACCATGTTATTTTTTTCAGTGTAGAAGTGGAGTAAGTCAAAACCCTTAAATAAAAAACAGGAAATAAGAATATTTTCAGAGCATGTTTTGTATTCTTTTTTTCTTTGCCCTCGACTGTTTCCCTTTTCCTCCCCTGGTCTGTTGATTTGTGAAGGGAACCAGGCAAGTTGGTTCTTAACAGTGCACTTATTCTGCTTTTAGTTATGTCACTTTTTGTCCCCACTGTTTCTAAACAAAGTCAACATCTGGCTCATTAGTGTTTATACTTTCACAGCAGAGCTGTGAAGAGCATTTTTGAAATACTTCATGGGACATATTCTTTCTGTCATGGTCTGGGTCTGATGACCCAGAGCTCATGTATTTCTTGTATATGTTTTTCCATATGTTATGGTGGTTGTCTCTCCCTTTTTGTCCTTTCTCCCTGGGTGCTCCCGGATGTTTTGGGGTCGCTGAGGGGACTGCGACCCGGAAGTGTTCCCGCACTGGGGACTGCCGCACCTGCCGCCCATTAGCCCTCACCAGCTGCAGCTGATGGCTTCATGAGGGGCGCCTTATTTAAGAAGGTGGCGGAGCCCCAGTCGGCGCGGGATTATACTAAGTCGAACCTGTTAAGTACCTCCGTAGATTAGTGTGTTGTGATCGGCTTCGCTACTAAAGGCTGCCTGCTGAGCTGTGTGTGTTTTTGTGTCACCAGGAGTCGGGAGTCAGGAACGTCGTCACGAGGGGAAATCACAGAGTGGAATCGGGTTTTTGGAGTTGTCACCTTTTCACTGCTATGGACACGTGCACTGTGTGGGATTCTTGGAGGAATCGCCACAGGAGTCACAGTGCTTGAATTGTATATAGTTGTCGTTTCTGTCCACTCGCCATAAATAAATCCACTGTCCTTCACTTGAGTCTCGCGTTTGGGCCCTACTTTCTCTACAACTCCACGGTCTGCCGTCGCAGCCACTTTCAACCTTTGTAGCCCTAATTAATCTGTTTAGAGGAAAATCTGTTAGCTTTGCATACCTGTGGTACCCACGCTTTACCTGGTTTACTGTTCCTGTGTGTAAGTGGTGCCCACAATGTAAGAGCTACACATAAATAGTAGAAATCAAGTAAAAAAAAAATAAATTAATCAATAACACACACCCACACATATATGTGCAGCTCCTGTATTTGCAATTTTGTTGTCTAATACCCTGAATATGTGATTTGTATGTCTAATCTTGTCTTCATCCTCTTATATCTCACAAATTGTTGTATCGTTTATTGTTTCGCAATTTTTGTGTTAGTGCCTGTAGAATAAGTTATTTGGTGCACTGACTGTTGTTTCATGTTTATTTTTATCCCATGTAATTAGAATCATATTGATATGTGTCCCTTGTTAAAACACTCATCAGTGCTCTTTTTATGCACTACTACAATGTTGTAAAACTACTTGAAAAACCACAGCTGGTGTTTTTCACTGGTATTTGAAATTTTCAGGTTATTATGTGCAACACACATCACAGATAACAGTCTTTACATGTAGTGCATATTTCCACAAGTGTTAGAGGTAATTCAATCCTCAGTTCAAACAATTTGCCTTGTTCTTCATCTTATCTTTAAACATTACAGTAAAGATACTTTACTAGTTTGACCTTTTGTCTAAAAAAACATATTTTTCTGTAATTTAGGCTCAACCCTGTTGTGGTGTGGTTGGTGCAGCTTTGAAGTTTGGTTTTTCTGTTTCTCCAACCTTTTTGCTGTTAGTCTCAGGTGGAGTTGCTGGGCTGGGTCCTCTCACGAGGTCCGTCCCTGGGCAGTTTCCCCACAGTTCTTTCCTTCCTACACCTGTCTACACTCGTATGCTGTATGTGGAAACCTCCAGCCAAGCTTAAACCTTCATCTCGTTGTCTGCAGTCTGTCAGAGGAAAGGCTCACTTGCTCACCTGCCTGTGAACTCTGGCTGTTGCACTTAGTAACTTTTGGTTTGCTGCCAGCTGCCCACAGACCCCGTCTGTGACTCCATTGTTCTACAACACAAGCAAGACTGACACAGTTTATCAAACTCATCTCTGCAAACCAAAAGTCTTCTGTACTTGTGTAAGCTCACTTTCTCCTCTCTGGCAGAGCTCCTGTGTGTGACACTATTGTGCTGCAGGACCTTTCTATCTCCAGCCTACTAGTTTTTCACAATTCACTCTTTATCAATAAATGTCTTAAACTTTCTAGCTGTCACTATTTGCCACATTATGACAAACACACTGACAGAAACCATGATGTTAGTACTTTTCCTCTCAGGCTTTTTTTTCTTGTGTTTTTTCTCAAATAGGCTACAGAGTGGTAATATGATGTTGGAAAAGCCCGTAGAGGGGCATTATTGTTTTTGCCAGTCTTAAATAAACTGTTATAAAACTCAGACTCCAGTGAAGCAGATATATTTATTCGTGATTTTAGATGGATCGTTTGGAAAAAAAAAAAAACATGAAGTGTGAAACACAGACAGAGAGCAGATGCTAACTTCCATAAAGGTACTTCCATCTGTCTATTTTATGCAAACAAATACTAGAAACCTAAAAACAAGTAAATATGATATAAAAAACGTTTACAATTTTTTGTGGAATGAAATTTTTTTTATTGCACAGTGTTTATGAGCAGTGAGCAAAAAATGTATACAGTACATTCAGGAGTCCTTAATCACCTGAAACAATTAAGCTATGTGGGTTAACAATGTCTGTTAAAACACTTTTCCGTGATTATCTTCATGCTGACTTGAAATAAAATTTCCCTGTCTGCAGGTACTGCAGCTTACTGAAATTTCTGCGTGCGTGTATGTTTCACGTCTTGGTGAGTCAATGCGTGAAATAGACACGGCGGAGTGGCATGTCTATTACCCGGGTTATATCGGGTTGAAAAAGAAAGAAAGTAGATCTGAGATCTGTGATATTAAACCTTGAGATCTTTGTTGATCACCGACTAGATGGTAATCTTCCTCAAATTCATATATCTTAAAACAAAGTACTAAATCTGAAGGACATGATGTATAGTTGAGTCTTCAAATATTGCACAGTGGCACTGTTTTTGTAATTCTGCCCTTGTAAACCACCAGAGTAAGTCAGATAATGAAAGTGTGATTGAAGTGCAGACTTTCAGCTTTAATTAAAGAGGTTTAACAAAAGTATGGCATTAAATGATTATGTAATACAACCATTTTTATCCACAGTCCCCCATTTTCAAAAGTTCCAAATTAACGGTATAATTGACTGACAATCAGCTAATTTTTCCATGCTGAGTTGGAGTGTTGAAGTTGTACTTGGTAGTTTTTTACTGTGATTCTCAATCTGAGACGTGAAAAAAAACAATAAATTAGCCACAGGATACAACTAAAGTTTGGTTAATAAAACAATAAAATAGGTATATTCTTACCAACATCAAGATCAACAATCAAGAGCTGCCTTCATCAATGGAAATACAGAGTTTACAACAAAGTGCAAACACTGGTTACACTCAAGAACAGGAAGAACAGATTAGTGTTTGACAGAAAACATTCAAAAGAGCCTGTAAAATTCCAGAAAACATTTTTAGGACTTCTTAGAACAAACACCAACTTGTACCAGATCATGATGGTGTTTATAGGTTGCAAATGTACAGGCTTTACAAATGCTGGAAACAGATCACACTGCAAATGTATAATGACCCAAAGCATAATGCAAAAGCAACCCAAAAATCATATATGCACATTCATATTTTTCTTGTTTATTTTTTAAAATTTGTCGGAAGTTTCAATAAACACTCATTTAAAAAAATCAGGTAATTGATTCATGGTTTAGGCTTCAAAGCCTCTTGAATTAAAACAAAGTCCAAACTGTAACTATCCATAAACTTGTGCACTTAACTGTATGTATCATCAATATATCATCAGGGTTAAGTGCATATTAACACCAAATTGGGACTTTGCTGAGAACATGACAGATTGGCGAATTGTTACACTGAAACACCTTAATCCATCAGAGATACAGCCAGACCTCTGCAGCCAAGCGCAGCAGCTTGTTTGCTCGGTCTGGGCAAATAAGAAAGAGAAATCAATAAAAGAAGAAAATACAAAATCATTTTCTAATTCATGTCTCAGCAGCAGATGGAGCAGGCGACGTAGATTAGTAGTAATAGTATTGTCCATTTGCCTCATATTGATGGACAGCCAGTGATGGCGATGACGTCAGGCGATAACGAGGCTTCCATTCAAAGCAACACGTGATTGTTATTCAGCAAATATGTAGCTGCTGTGAGGCCAGTCTGCAAGGCAGTCACAGCCCTGTAGCCAGCAGCTAAAGATAGCGCCATTCAACACAGATGATGTAATGAGATTTTAAAAAAAGTAAAACCTAAACAGCCTGGAGAAAAACCAAAAAAAAAAAAAAAAAACTGTGTGCCTGTTGTTCACAGCAATGACTCTTACAGCAGCAGTGAGGCCAAGAAAAGAAAAGCTGTAACAATGCTGGGGCGCCATTACCAGTGTAGTTATCTGCAAATGTAGCATTGCACTGGGTAATATTTATCACTAATGAGATAAATAATGCTGCTGTTTGTCCAGAGTTTAGCCCCGGAGTACTACATCAG